>NW_027531910.1:4297017-4432725 GCF_008692635.1 Crocuta crocuta | reverse complement strand
AAATTATAGCAGAGAACTTCCCCGACCTGGGGAAGGAAGTAAATGTGGAAATACAAGAGGCGCAGAGGACTCCCCTCAGACGTAACTTGAATCGATCTTCTGTGAGGCATATCATAGTGAAACTGGGAAAATACAAGGACAAAGAGAGAATTTTGAAAGCAGCTAGAGAGAAAAGGGCCCTAACATACAAAGGGAAACCTATCAGAGCGGTGACAGACCTATCTACTGAAACTTGGCAGGCCAGAAAGGAATGGCAGGAGGTCTTCAATGTGATGAACAGTAAAAATATGCAGCCAAGAATCCTCTATCCAGCAAGCCTGTCATTCAAAATAGAAGGAGAGATAAAAACCTTTCCAAATAAACAGAAATTGAAAGAATTTGTCACCACGAAGCCAGCCCTACAAGAAATCCTGAGGGGGATGCTCTGAAGGAAAGGTTGCAAGGAACAAAGATACCAGAGACACCACCACAAACATGAACTCTACAAAAGATACAAAGACTCTAAACCCACATATTTCAATAATAACACTGAATGTAAATGGGCTGAATGCTCCAATCAAAAGACATAGGGTAGCAGAATGGATAAAAAAACAAAATCCATTTATATGCTGTCTACAAGAAACTCACTTTAGACTGGAAGATACCTTCAGATTAAAAGTAAGGGGATGGAGAAATATATATCATGCTACAGGAAATCAAAAGAAAGCCAGAGTAGCTATACTTATATCAGACAAACTGGACTTTAAGTTAAAGACAATCACAAGAAATGAAGAAAGACACTACATAATAATTACAGGCNGGTGTTATGCTGAGCGAAATAAGTCAGGCAGAGAAGGACGAATATCATACGTTTGCACGTATAGGAGGATTGGGAGGAACTTAACGGAGGACCATGGGGGAGAAGAAGGGGAGAAACAGTGGGGGAAAGGGAGAGAGGCAAACCATGAGAGACTCTTGAATGCTGAGAGAAAACTGAGGACTGATGGATTTTGAGGGGAGGGGGGGATGGGCATGGAGGAGGGCACTTTGGGGATGAGCACTGAGTGTTATGTGGAAACTAATTTGACAATAAACTATTTGTAAAAAAAAAAAAAAAAACAAAAAAAAAACCCCAAAAAACAAATATAAGAAATTCTACTGAAATTCCATTTTCAGCAATATGGCAAGAAAGGCTATCTGAGCATTATTCCTACCAAACCAATTCAAAATACTGGACAAAAAAAAAGAAGAAAAAATATTTCTGTTACTTTTAAGATAATTAAATAACCGACAAGATAGTGAGGAATATTCAGGCTAAAATTTACAAGTAAGCTAAAAATCAGAAAGGAAAGGACTTCTTAAAGCCTTTTATAGATAGCATGGTTGCCAGTTCAAAAAAAAACCCCACAATCTTAAATTTTGATTTTGATATTGATATTCTGAGCTAGAGAGACATAAATTAAAACCACAAGCCTGGTGAAGGAAAGAGTTATTATATAGAGAATGTCCATATTAAGCTGAGTCTCTGTAGGGTTATACCATCATCACTGAGGGGAAGACGAAGAAAATCGACCCTTATCCCCAACAGTATCCCACAAAAAGCAAAAAAATTCTTTAGTACTAAGCAAGTCAGCAATCAGAAAGGAAATACTTCTTGGGAATTTATAATTGCAATGCAGCCACTGTGTGGATTTGGAGCCCAAATGTCACACTTTTTTGAAATAGTCCTAGACTGGTTGAGTCACATCACATTTAGAAGTAAGGAATCACAAACTTGAAAGAAGTCTGTGTGTGACTTCCTAGAGGAGGGCATGATTTTTTTTTTTTTTTACCATCTCAGATAATTGGATAAGAAGATTGAGAAAGAAATAAAAAATTAATCACCAAAGCAGAAAAAAAATGTCAAGGCAATACAAAGAAAAATATCTACAGCAGAAACATACCCATAAAGAAATCAGACAGGAATTATAAGACACAGACCCACACAGATACACACAGACACACACACACACACACACACACACACACACACACAATTGTGATATATTTTTAAAAGGACAGGTTTGAAAATATCTTCAAGGGCACAGAAACAAAATATATGAAAAGGAATCGAAAGGAATTTCTGCAAATGAAAATGTAATAAAAATAAATAAAAAATGAAATTCTAATGCATTAGAGGTGCCTATGTGTCTCAGTCAGTTTAGTGTCAGACTCTCAATCTCTGATCAGGTCATAAACTCATAGTTCATGAGATGGAGCCTCACTCTGGGCTCTCCTGTTGACAGTGCAGAGCCTGCTTGGGATCTCTCTCTCTCCCTCTCCCTCCCCTTCTCCTGCTAAAATGCACTTTAGCTCTCTTTCTTAAAATAAATAAATAAACATTAAAAAAAGTTAATGCATGAGTTAAACAGTTGGTGAATATTGGATTCAACCAAAGGAAGAATTAGAAAATCAAACACCATATTAGAAAAACCTTATTCAAGATACAGCACAGAACGACTAAAGGATACATTTATGGATAAAAGTAGAAGAAATATGAAGGATATAATAAGGTCTAATGTAAGTTGAGATGATATTTTGGCTATATAAAATTTCCATGAAATACATTGATAAGTTAATTTTGTGTGTGTTTTTACTTTTTTTTCCATTTGACAACTATAAAATGTAATATTACAGATATGAATCCCTTATATTTTCTTAGAATGCTTGGTCTAAAGCAGCATTATTAGATGTATTTAGAATTTAGTATTTAGTATGTAGTATTCAGCCTATTGTGAATAATTCACTGTGCTCCCCAAATCTCAATCTCCTAGAGATTTCTTGGGATCCAGCAGTATATTCAAATATTTCTTTGTATTTGATCAAGAACTACATCATGCTGTGATAGAAGGCAGGAAAGACACCTAAGATTATTTAATCCAAAATACTGCTAAATACGGATATCCTCAAAGATGTTATTCTTGTTGTTTTTTTATGTGTGATTTTCTGAAAGTATTCAGGACTGGTATCTTCTATAATTGGGCTAATCATTTACCTTTTCTTTGTATTAATTTTGTAATTTGTAAGGAAATAGTTTGGGTCCAAATCCTCTTAAATTATGTCTTTAAATCTAATATTTTATCAGTAGCTTAAAATTAGCTACACAAGGAGAGGAATTTTAGCAAATAAAAAAGCCAATGATATTTTTCCAGTAGTTGAATCTACTAAGAAAGCTCAAAGAAACGTGGAAAACTATTGTCTGTATGAAGAAAAGAAAAAAGAAGAAAAGTAAGAAAAAGATGCTTATAAACGAGAAATGTGTTATAGATTTTTAAAAGGAGAAAATAATTTCAATTTTGACATAGATTTAAAAAATTTATAACCTAAGAGTAAATATTATAAATTTCTTACAGTTCACGTTCTTAAGAGTAAAGCACACAGTACACCGGAGTATGCGTCCTTCAAAATACTGTAAAGCAAATCTCATAGTGCAGTTTTAGAATTACAAGCAGGCACATTATCGGCATTTACAAATTTAGAGAAACATAACATGCAAATGGAATAATAAAAGGCACAGGATAGAATAGTATAATTCGAATTCTAAAATATATTATGCCAACTCCACAACTACTTATGGTTTTATACTATTATTCATCGTCTATGAATTCTTTTTATGTCAGGGAAGTAGGAGGAAAGCTGTCACTATATTTTTTAGGGAAAAAATTGAATTTTCTGACAAGAGAGTCTGTATCTGTAATTTTCTATCCATCTGCATCTCTTGAATTTGCATAGAACTGTTCATACCTTCAGATAAAGGATATATATATATATTTTCTTTAGTTACTCTAGAGATTTTCTCTAGTTACTAAACTGTTTAATAGCTTAAATTTTATTGAAGTCACTATTTTTCTTAGTTAAAATAATTATGTTTTTTGCTATTCAATTGAGAAGTTTTCCTAAATTCCTTTTCATTTTTTACTGTATACATCATTCATCCAGTCCAGCTGTAAAATTCATACATATAAGCAATGTAAAATTTGTGATTATCTAAAACACATTTTAAATCTCAGTTAAATTATCTGTAGCTTGCTACAGTATTTTTTTAAAAAGAGAGAAAAAACATTTTCATCAAACAAGGTATATTTTATTACATGCATATTTCATGTTGTATTTTTGAATAGACCTTGAAAGCCTCAAAATATGCAGTAAAGGGAGATACAATCAAGATATTTGTTATTTATTACAAATAATAAAATCATCATCTCAACTACCCAGATTTCCATATATACACAAACTAAAAAAAATGAAAGATTTTACACATTTATGTATGTCCTACATTTTTCAAAAGCACACTTCCTTCCATTCTATTAAGGGTGCTTAGACAACCAAATGACATTCAGGGGAATAAAATTAAATCTTGTGATTAAAATAAGAGCCCATTCTCATAGTCAACTTTTCATACTAAGATATTTCATAAAATATTAATATTATGCTAAGATCTTTATTTCGGTATGCTTGTGGAGAGGACATTTCTGTAAGAAAAATATAAAATAATAAAATGTTTACCACTCCCTTGCCTTCATTCCTTAAATGATAAATTAAGTTTTAAAGTAAATATGCCATTGTGAGGGCGCCTGGGTGGTTTCGTTGGTTAAGCAACTGACTTCAGCTCAGGTCATGATCTCAAGTTTCGTGAGTTTGAGTCCCTTATTGGGCTCTCTGCTGTCAGCACAGAGCCCACTTCAGAGCTTCTGTCTCCCTCTCTCTCTCTGCCCTGCCCCTGCTCATGTGTGTGCTGTCTCTCTTTCTCTCTCAAAAATAAAACTATGCTGCTGTGAATTTGACACAGTAATGTTTAACTCTGATAGTGTTTGGGTGACAAAATAGCTTAGCTTTGAAATATATATATGGCATATACATATATGGCATATATATATATATGGTAATATATATATATGGTAATATGTATATGGTAAATATACACTCTTCATTATCATTTAGATATCGAGATTATCTATTTGCTACCATTTTATATTAATAAGTATTCTTTCCTTTTTCTTTATCTTCCCTTTGCTATATAATATTGTGAATCTTAACTATCAACATAAATGACCCAACATAGTAAAATATTACCTACAAATCTCTGGGATACTTACTGAAAGAGAAAAGTTTGCTGAGGTGAGATTATTTTCACTCCTTTCTTTTTCAACTAGGGAAGCAACTGTAAATCTTTTAAATTCCCAGTGAGCACCAAGATTAGAACTAAGGTAGGATTCATTCTTTAAAATAGTGTAAATGTCACACAATTATGGTTCCCATTACTCTCTGATGCTTCCTACGGATGACTTAGGTGACAGAAGCAAATACACTTACCTTAAAAACTATGTAAGATTTATGATGGAATTGGGAGATTTTTAAGATTGCAGGAAAAGAAAGACTTTTTTAGTAGAAAAATAAACAAGAAAAAAATGGATGTAGAGTCAAAGGAGAGTTCAGAATATAAATTTGGATTTGAAAATTTAGAGCCACATTTCTGCAGTGCTGCCTGGCAAGCAGGTCTTAGCAAGACTCAGGAGCTGGGGCCTCTGAAATTCCTAGAGTTAAATCCCCACATGGTTGTATCTCTCAAGTGGTGTGATGATACAAGTAAGTATGTCTGTCTGGGCTCTTGCATTGGGACAATACGAATGGTACCAATATTCCCAGGTGATCACTTTGATTCTGGCTGCATATCTTGCAACTTTCTTTGCTTTTATCTCTAAAAGAGTTACAGTATGAAGCAGAAAACCATTTCTTTGGATGTCATTGAAATAAATATATTTTAAGTATAGAAGCAGATCTTTCCTGTTATCCTTAAAGAAGCTTTTAAAGATTCCCAGCGTTTTAATGGAAAACAAAAATTTATGTTTGCCTTCGTTGGGTCACTGCCAAACAGGATAATAGAATTGACTTGGTTGATGGTACTATGGCTCATAATTTATTATGAAACTAATATTATGTGACATCAATAGAACAGAAAAAAATAGGTAACTTTTAAAAAGCTTTAACGGATAACAAAAAGAGTCTGCCTTTCTGTAAGTTTTTCCCCAGACTCATTTGTCCATTTTCACTTAAACAATCTCCCTTGAATTAAGCCAGAAAAGAAAGCAACTTGAAATTTAGTGTATTTCAAGGCATAGTCTAATCTTCTTAATATTTTTTTGTGTACCCAAAAGCAAACTGAGTGATATGAATATCTTCTATAATCATTAAATTCCAGTCAACTCTTACATTATGAATTAGCTACCTCTTAGTCTTGCAAATGAAGAAAGATCTTTATTAAATCTTTTTTTCCAGATTGACCTTTTTAAATAAAGCAAAGGAAATAACTCTATAATATTTGTTTCTTCCATTAAATATTGATTCACTGAATTGACAACTGCAGTATCTTCAATAACCATCTATCTAGACTTAGAATCTTCTTACATCTATACAGTGCGTGACTTAAGATTTAATTTAGGCAAATAAGATATTTGGCCTCAAATAGAATCAGACTTATTTTCAATATGTTTTGTCTATTAAATCTATAATGCAATAGTTGAAACCATATATGTTTTTATATTTATGGACAATGTTTTCCAGATTCTACAATGAATCAGAGAGTGAATGTGTTACAATAGAACTTTAATATTAGAAAGGCAAAAGCTGAAGCTCATTTTTGAGTATAATTTTTGGCCTGTCTTTTAAAATAAGAATAATGGCATTGATGCTTTATGCCTTGTATTAATCTACAATGGGTGTAATAACAATGATATATTCCACACAGATAGAGCACTTTGAACCTTCTTCTAATAATCAAATGCTCCATTTTATGTAGTAGAGATTATGCGGCCTCTCCATGAGACACTTGGCTATGATAATCCACATTCCGTTTCTGAAAGCAGTATATGCTAAGACAACAGAGTGATGATGAAATAAAGTTTAAATATAATCTAATGGAGATATAATGTATAGCATGGAGAATATAGTAAAAGTATATATTGTGACAACTTTGTACGGTAACCAAAGCACCTAGTAGCAACAGAAATAACAGAGTGAAAAGGCAATCTAAAGAAATATTTGCAAACCACATGTCTGATAAAAGGTTAATATCCAAAATATATAAGAAATTTCTAAAAACAATTACTAAAGTTCAAAAAACAGTCCAGTTTTTAAAATGGATGAAGGATCTAAATAGACATTTCTAAAATAAAGGCATATAAATGTTCAGCAGGTATACAAAAAGATGCTCAACATCACTTAATCATACGAAAAATGCCAAATCCAACCCACAATATCACCTCACTTCTAGAATGTCTATTATCTAAAGACAGAGAGAGAGAGAGAGAGAGAGGGAGAGAGAAAGTATTGATGAGGATGTGGTGAAATTAGAATCCTTGAACACTGTTGGTGGGAATGCAAATTATGCAGCCACTATGGAAAACAGTAAGGAAGCTTCTCAAAAAAATGATGACAGATGATCTTTTTTGATTGATAGAGGGATCTATCAATCCCTCTTCTGAATACTTATCTAAAAGTATTGAAATCAAGAACTTGAAGAGATATCTGTACTCCCATGTTCATTGCAGTTTTATTCACAATAGCCAAGATATGAAAACACTTAAATGTCCATTGACAGATTAATGTTAATAAAGAAAATGTGTTATACATCTCAATAAATTGGGTAAGATTATAATACCAAGAAGAAAGAAAGAAAGAAAGAAAGAAAGAAAGAAAGAAAGAAAGAAAGGTGTATACATACAATAGAATGTTATTCAACCTTAGAAAAGAAGGAAATCCTATAATATATGACAACATGGATGAACCCATAAGACGTTATTTCAATGAAAGAAGCCAAATACAGAGGGACGAAAACTGCATGATTTCACAACTATGAGGTATCTGAAATAGTCAAACTCATAGAAGTAGAAGATAGAATGGTGGTTGCCAGGAGCTGTGAAAGGGGAAAATAGAGGGTTGCTATTCAATGGATATAAAGTTTCAGTTATGAAACATGAGTAAATTCTAGATATCTGTGATACAATATAATGCCTATAGTTAACAATAAAATTTTACACTTAAAAATTTTAAGAAGGGGGCACCTGGGTAGCTCAGTCGGTTAAGCAGCAGGTTGTTGATTTCAGCTCAGGTCATGATCTCACAGTTCATGGGATCCAGCCCGACGTTGGGCTCTGTGATGATCGCACAGAGTCTGCTTGATATTCTCTCTCCCTTTCTCTGCCCTTCTCGTGCTCCCAATCTCTCACTCTATCTCTCAAAAATAAATAAAAACAAAAATAACAACAACACATTTTTAAGAGGGGTAAATGCCATGTTAAACATTAACACAATTTTTAAAATGTACACTAATCATGACTTCATTGATAGAATAATTTTAACACCATTTTTCTCATTAATTCTTCGTAATGGCTGCTGAACAATAGATATACTTTGAAATATTTTTTAAGTTTATTTATTTATTTTTTTGAGAGAGAAAGCATGAGTGGGTGAGGGGCAGAGAGAAAGAGAGAAAGAGAATCCCATGCAGGCTGCATACTGTCATCGTGGAGCCCAATGGGGATGCAAACCCACTAATTGTGAGATCATGACCTGAGCCGAAGATGGACACTTAACCGACTGAGCCACCCAGGAGCCCCTAAACACACTTTTAAAGCAAAAATAAAGGTGGATTCTTCCATTAGGTCTAGTAGCTTCAAAGTGAAAACAACTTTTTTTCTAATATTTTCTCCTTAGAGAAAAGGAGATTATCTTAAAAGATAATCTATTATAGTTTAGCTCCTGGAATTCAAATTCATTACTGTCATGTATGTACTGTATAATAGATGCATAAGTATAATTCAAGTTTATAAGCATCACCCTATTCGTGGAATTAATAAGAGTAAGAGGGGAAAAAATGAGCCTGACTGTTCTATAATTAAATAAGTTATTCAGGAATTCTGCATTAAAATTTTAAAAAGACTTTTGTCTAAATTACGGCCCAGGAATATATTTTTGGTAATTTCACATAACATTTAAACAGTATCTACCATGTGCCCTGCATGCTGACCAAAGAGCTGACCTCATCCTGGTCCTCTCTTTCTGTTACCAGCTTCAGAGACTATTATCAAGGTCAGCAATAAGTTTCTGTAAAAAGTCTTAGCAAGTTAATGGACCCCTTCCTTCAAAATCAAACACAATAAACCTTGAGGGTTTAGAAAACCGGTTCTAAATGTGAAAAGCATTTTAAGTGTAGAATGAGCCACTCTTCTTACTTTATCCTAAATTAACAGCAGCCCAGGATTACACAATAATAAAGCAAATGGTGATTATCTCAAGGTTGCCCTAAAGCAAATGCTTGTTTTGGCCACAATTTTGTCTTTAAGTTCAGAAGCAGGAACAAAAGAAACAAGGTGTAAATTAGAACCTAAGTTTGAACTATGAATGGAGTACCTTAAAACAAATAGGAGTTTGCTTTTCTGTAGTTACCTCCTGCAGCTACACCCTTCCCCACTGTTACATTTTATTTTCCCCTAACATCTAAAGTGGACCGCCTGCCTTTTTAGGGGCTAGCTTCTCCTCATTGCTCATGGTCTCTTCGCTACTATACTATTGCTAAGAAGCTCCTTCCCCACCCTGCCTTGCCTCATGTGAAATACAAACAGATTAAACTCACTCTTTCACATAGAGGGCTAATGTCATCAAAATGAAGTAGAAGCATCCTTTAAAAATTTTTAAAGCACTAGAATATATGTATACCCGAAATCAGGCTAAATAAATTGTATACACTCTGAAGTAATGAATGTGAGAATCAGGTAGTTTTCGCTAGAAGCAATAGATGCTTTTTCTACACGCTCTGTGATGCCTCTTAAAGGGCTACATTTCTCCCCTCAAAAGGTTTGTAAATATACTTTTCTTTTTCTCACACACATAACACTTTTGAAATCGTGCCAGGATTTCAAACAAGAAAGACAGAATCTGGAAAAAATTACATACCCATAATTGTGAAACCTGGGAACGTTAGCGATATTGTTAAATCCTTAACAACATCCTGTGTCATTCAAATTCACCTAATTTATTCTTTCCAGGATGTGGTTTATAACTGGGCTTTTCTCTATTAATTGATAAACAGCTGTACGTGCAAAAGAATGAAATGTGGGGAAAAAAGGCTTTACATTGCCAGATAAAATTAATGAACATGGCTCAAGATGAGGGTGAGTCATGAAGGAAGTCCTTTCATAACAAAACCTCTCACTGGAGTTCATGGAAAATGTGTCCCTATATATGGTTAGGGTTTCATTCTGACTGAATCTGGTTGCACAGCGGAACTAGACAACAATATCACACTGAGCTGTCATACTTTTAATCAGAAGATTTTTTAAAATTTGTTAATATTCTATTTATTTCTGAGAGACGTCTAGACAGAGAGAGAGAGAGAGAGAGAGAGAATGAGCAGGGGAAAATCAGAGAAAGAGGGAGACACAGAATCAAAAGCAGGCTCCAGGCTCTGAGCTGTCAGCACAGAGCCCGATGCCGGGCTCGAACCCACGAACCATGAGATCGTGGCCTGAGCTGAAGTCGGACGCTTAGCCTACTGAGCCACCCAGGCGCCCCTGTTTTTCTTAAAAAATACTAGGAAATATGAAAAGCTTTATTCTATTTAGGAAACAAGTTAAACCATAAGAGGCCAGCTGACTGTTCATTTTGTTCACACAGTCATGGATTCTCTGCTTGCCAGCTTGATTCTTCATGTTTCAGAATGACTGGAAAACTGAGTGAATATTTTACGTGCTTAAACGTTCTGTCACGTGTAAAGTCTTAGGTGGTCTGAAGCTGGAAGGAAAGCCTCCCAAACTCTGAAATACTAAGCTTAAATACACTTGGAAAATATTTTTTCCACTTGCTACTTGGAAAATATTTGTTTCTTTAACCATGAACTTTCCTTAACAAATGAACCATGTTTTGGCTACTGTTAAGGAGCTAATTGTTGTTGTTTTTCTTTCCCCACCAGAGTTATTCCGAATACCTTTGAGAGCTAGATGAAGTCTTTGTTTTATTCTTAAATATATAGTAACTTTAATTTTTAGTAATGATTTAACAGACACATGCCTACTTTCCAGAAGAAGTGCTTATTGGATAATATACAAATTTTTATGGCAACTATACCTTCTAAGTTGATATAAAAGTACTTTATCTCCATCAATACTTTATTCTGTAGATTATTCCTAGAAGCAATACTGAGTACAGAAGTCTCATGACAATTTGAATTCTGAATACTAATAAAAACACACATAGATTGCTGGATTCTTTTATTAGAATTGACTTGAAAGTTTAAAAAGAGAGTGGTTTGCATAAAATAGAATTTTCCTAAAAATTCATGTAGGAAGTCTAGGGCCAGAATGGTAATTAACTATATTAAATGCATAGGCTCCTTTTTTCTTATTGCTCTATCATTTTCAAAGGACCTCAGAGTCCAAGATAACTACTTTGGTTCTACCCATCACATCTGCAATTTTAACCAGCAAGCAAGCAAGAAAAATAAATAGGAGATATAAACATAGCTTTTATTTAAGGATACCTGTCAGAATCTGTTCACATCTTCTATAGATATTCTGTTCTCAGAACCCAGTCATCTGACTTTGCCCTGCTGCAAAGGAGACTGAAGAATAGACACTGTACCTGTCATGTAAAAAGCAGATTACATCTATTACCATAGGGGGAAGAAAACAGTATGGATATGGATTGGGGGTAGGAATACGGATTACTGCTACATTTACTATACCCTATACCTTGCGTCAGGAGAAAACCCAATTTGCATTGCCAAAATCCCCCCAACCATGATAACTGCGCATTTGTAGGGAATTTGTAGCTATTATTATGATAGAATTATTATCAAAGTCCCTGGCAGTTTTCAAAATGGTTATCAGTGACTTCCTGCTGATCGTGGCTCATCAGGATCTGCTGTGTGAAAAAAGTTCTGACACATCCTTCTGTTGCTGATATGTGCTGGAATAATTCACAACTAGCCATATTGAAGGTAAGTTGATGAAGATACTTCCAACCACAGGAAGCCTTGCCCATATGCAAATGAGAAAGCACAGAGTAAACTGGAGGATGCACTAAGGGCCAGAACATTCCATTCCTGCTGGAGTCTTTTCCGACAGTATATTGAGGGGTCCTCAGTCTGCCAATCTCTACCTGCTTAGTCTTAACACTCTAACATGATATAACCAATCTTTGCTCTAAGACCTACTTTTCTGCCACTTGTATCACCCACTGTCAATTCTGCTTTTTTTAAGAAATTGATTCCTGGTGTTTTCTTAAGATGTTTGCTCCAGCGTCCTAATTCCCTGATGTTTTCCACATAAAAAATGTATATATGTTAGGTTGGGTTTTTCATTTTAAAAAGGAGATAATACTTGGAGACATGAGTCTTTCTTGGTAATCCTTGTCATTCCCTTTCTCTTATCCCTATTTAAGCTAGTTGGTCAGTGTGTTTTTATTGCCTCAGGGAATGAATGTAGCAGGGCAGAGAGTTGAAACTCTTGTAAGACATGCCGGCTTTACTCTCAAAAAGGTTAAGCCCTGGGGAGGGGAAAGGATTTGCTACTATAGACAAAACATCTTGTCCAAAAGCATAGGAAGAGGATTGCAGGGCATACAAAAAATGTGTATTTTAACCAAAAGCCGAAGGGAGGAGTTTCTCTCTCTCAACCGGAAGACACTCTCTTGGGATTGCAATAGAGTTTCATCTGTGCTCTCCTGCAGTGCTGTAGTGGGTGCAGACGTGCCTGAGCGTCCCAGGAGCAGTGGGCGTGGAGCCCAGTCTCCATTCAGCACTGCAGGAGGTTGGCCAGAACCCAGTGGGAAGTGCGGTGATGCAGGTGGTGCTCTGTGAGAAACTTCCTGTTCCCTGAGCACTGCTCAGAAGGGGAAGAGCCCTTGGAACTGAGTCAGGCTGCCTGCGATGGGAAAGTACTCAGATGAATGTTTGTGGGCAGTTGCAGGAGACTCATCCCTAAATGTCTTGGCATGCACATGCATTCTAGAATCCTGACATGAGCCTGGAAAGGGAGAGACTTGAGTAAGGACCAGAGTATAAAGGTTCTAAATAGAAATCAATTGTAATGAAACTCACAGTTATTCATCTCTGTGTTGATAGAATATAAATCTGTTTATTGCATTGCTTAAACTTTTGACGGTGGTCAGGTTATTTGCAACCCTTATATTTATATGGTTTCTTGACATACGTTTTATTTGTTTTTACTTCCGCTAACATCTCTCCCACTATTTGCAAAGTCTTTCACTACACGCAGGTGCTTGCAAATGGACCAATGGTTTTTACGCAGTTCCATGGCTTACCTTGGAGCTAACATATCTTAGAATTGAAAAGTAATTTAGATTCCATCTCATCTAATCTATTCTTGACCTATCAATATTTTTAAAACTTTTCTAGTAACTCATCATCCAGGCTCAGCTTGAATTCATATAGTTATGCGGATTATACTATCCTTAATGGCCCTTGTGGTGTAGTTAATTTTCAGATTATTCAATTATTTCAAATGGCCTTTCTGTGTTTCAATCAGTCCTCAATTACCTTTTCCTATTTGGCAACAGCTAGGCAATGGACTATGTGTTCCACGTGTCTTTCTTTTGACATGTTTTCTAGCATCTCAAGATAGCTATCATTTCTCTTTCAAGTCTACTCTTTTTGCTAAAGATCACGATTTACTCTAACTCTACCTCACATGGCAGGTTCAAAAATCCACTTATCATTGTGATCATTTTCCTCAAGAGCTCCAGCTTTCCCATGTCAGTTTTAAAGTGTTGATGCAGAAGTAGGTGCAAAACACTGTATCTTCTTGCCTGAAATGGCTTAAGTCTATCATGGAACTGAAGATCATTTTCTTCTTGTAGCCACCAATCACATTATTTCTTCATATTAAGCATGTTTTTACATAAAGTTTATGAGAGATGGAAATGAGGTCGAGCACTGGCTGTTAGATTTCTTTAGACCACATGAGTAAACACAGAGATTGCCCTTGAGCCAAAAGGATATGTTCACAGATTTCTGATTAGAATGTACTTCTGGTTGTCTGCTGTAGGAAATCATTTTATAGTATATCCTTAAAGACCTCATAGCTGGGTAGCACAACATATATATAACCTTTGCATAACCCAGATGAATAAGCCTTTTCATCTAAAATGGAAGTACATCAAAAAAGTACCAGTGCATTAGTCTGATCTACAAAATGGATGTTTATTGTAGAAAGTTTGAAAAATACAAAAAAAAAAAATAGAATATTGGGCACTCACTGCCCAATGACTCGGGTAATAAATACTATTAACAGATAAGTTCTGTTGGAAATTTTTCATACAAATATGAATCCATATTCATTGTTTACAGAGAGAATTATATTTTATCAAATGTTTTGTATCACCTTTTGAAATTGTTTTCATATTTAATTATATAGACATGTAATAATTTGTTTAATCAGTTCTCAAATGGGAGGTATATAGACTGTTTTAGGTTTTACATTTATAGAAAGAAAAATTTCTTCCTTCAAATTAAATTGTTTGCTGTTTGCTTAAGTCTCTAGAATAAAAACAGAAATGTCTATCAAGGATGTTTTCTTTAGCAGGGGTGAGGTAGAGAAAGGCACAAAGAGAAAGTCAATGGGCTCAATGTATGCTGGCTTGTAAGTATCCATATTTAGAGTTACTGATTTTTTTTTTTTAGTTTTGTATTGTTATTGTTTGTGTTATTATAGGAGTGCTGACAACACTGACTCCATCTTTGGTCCTCCACGTTGTTAATGCCGATGGAATGAACTTCCTTGGGGCTATGTGTCCTAGGCCCCATGGAGGTGGATGTAGGCCCTGACTGGAATGCAGGAAGGCACAGGAGGTGACCCTTGAGATAACTAGAGGAGATCCTCTGGCACACACGTGGCACTGATTTAGATAACTACCCTTTACTTCACAACAATGCCCCTTACTCTATAAAGGTCCAGACTTGTTGGAAAATAGGGGCAGATAATAGCTGCGCACCATCTGGATTGCCAGCCGATTCCCCCACCAGCGGTAAGTTCTCCTGACTAAAACTCTGTAAATGGTATGGAGTGGCTTGCTTCATTTTTCAATCTTAAAATGCCTTCTCAGTTTAGAGGATACTTTACTCGTTCTCCTCCACTTCCTAACACATATTAACAGAGTTTACTGTTAATGCTTATTTGTTGTTGAGAGACAGATAGAGACAGACCATGAGCATGGGAGGGGCAGAGAGAGGGAGACAGGCGCCGAAGCAGGCTCCAGGCTCTGAGCCATCAGCACCGAGCCCAGCGTTGTACTCAAACTCACAAACCACGAGATCATGACCTGAACCAAAGTCTGATGCTTAACTGAATGAGACACCCAGGCGCCCAGAGTTCACTGCTAACAAATAATTATTATTATTTACATCAACTTGACTTTTAACTGTCTGAAAATGGTAAGTTAGAAAGTACCTAATAGAAACCAGTCTCATGAAAATATATTTTTCACCTCATGTGAGCACCCCATATGCACACGCTTGAGAATTTATAACTACCTCCTGGTCTCTTTATATATGTGGTACTTCACAGGTATTCAATGAAGTTTCTAGGAAATAACAAAAAACAAAAAAACAATTAGATTGCTTCCCAGTCCAGTGAGAAGATATCTGAAAGCAGGCCATTTATTCCATCTACATATAGATCCAGCTCTTAATTTTCTAAATCTTGGTAAGATTTTATGAAATGTAAAACCAAAGAAACATAATATTCTAGGGTATACAGAAGAGACTTGATTTATAAACAGGAAACCAAAAGAAAAAAATTTAAGGCAATCTTTTATTTCTCATAAGTGCTTATTCACATTTTTGGCAAGCAAGTGATAGAAATGAAAATAATTCACATACAGACATGGAAGTTTGGTTTGCTTGTGTAGATTTTTCACAACTAAGAAAACACAACTGTTGCTTTTATGTTTCAGAAGAGTAACACCAGTTCTTTACTGAGAACAGAAATACTACTCCCAAAATATTGTATTTTACAGTTTCAGTACTTGTTAGTTGTGGCAAAGTGCTTTTATGTGTTTTAACTTATTTGATTTTCATGTGCATGTATAGCAGTGTGGTATTTGGTGAATAAAGTCAGCAAACAGTCGCTGGTAAAAATCACAAATGGAGAGATTAGCATGAACAATTTTTACCTTATACTTAATTTTGAGCTAATAAACGAAAAGATAAGATATATTCATATGGAAACAGGTTAAAGGACTCTGAAATTAGATCTCTGAGCAGAACAAGGACTATCAGCTGGAAAATACAATTTCCATCTCCTAATACATTTTATGGATTTAAAGTTTTAGATGAAAATCCAGTCTTTTGACCATCTCTAGAGTATGTACTAAGAAGTACTTATTGGGAACACCGTATTTGATATCTAACATAAGAAAATTGTAGAAGCAAAGTAAATCATAAGTATAAATATGTTAGAGATGGACTAATTTTCTTGGTTTCCTGGAAATATGCATCTAACTAGAGAGTCTTTTCTCACTTTAAAGAGGCTCAAAATTTTGGTTAGGACAAGGAAACCACTATGCTCCCATATTCCCATTTCCAATGCTCCAAAGGAGTTAATTGCACAGGAAGGAATATACGGGAAGAAGTTTCTAGGGTTTGGGAATAGCATGTGGAAAGACTGTTCTTCTCTGGAGTAAGAACATATATAGAACAGAGAGCCTTTCAGGTAATTTGAAGGATTGAGCACCGAAGGGTTTTAAATTGAGGGAGGAAGAGTCCAAGAAAATGGCGTCCTGTGTGAATTTTAAGTAGAGTTCTCCAGCTGCTGAATGGAAGAAAAACTAGAGAGGAACAGGAGTGGATGCTGCCCATCCCCCTACTTTCACAGCTCCAATCCGTGTCAAGCATCACTTACTCAGAGAACTGTAATATTTTTTTGTTGGGTGTTGTTCTAAACCTGCCATTTGTTTCTCCAGAATATATTTAACTTTACATTGATCAGTGAATTTACTTTATTCTGTGTTCCATGTGACCTTCAACTTCCATCAGTGAGAGACCATTGTATTCTTGGTAGCTAATGCTCTAGATAAGTTTTTCACATTTGTAGAATGAATGTTGAGGAAAAGATAGACTCTATATATTTCCCTCAAGAATGCTGTTCAAGAACCGGAGGTGAAACTCCTATCATGAGTCTGTAATTCTTTCCCTCTTTTATGTGACTGATACTATGAGATTGAAAAAAATCTAATTAATTTGGTTGGAAAGAAGGACACTACTGAAGGAGTTGTTTTGTTAGCTGCTAAAATGGATGATTAAATATAATCTACAGTGACCTGTATATTAGAAATCACTTCCTTTTGGGGCATCTAGGTGGCTTAGTCGATTAAGCATCTGACTTTGGCTCAGGTCATGATCTCAGGGTTCATGGGTTCAAGCCCCCCATCGGGCTCTGTGCCTACAGCTAGCTCAGAGCCTGGAGCCTGTTTCAGATTTTGTATCTCCCTCTCTCTCTGACCCTCCCCTGTTCATACTGTATCTCTCTCTCAGAAATAAAAAAATTAAAAAAAAAAAAAGAAATCACTTCCTTTTCTTCCTCTCAAGTTCACTAATCAAGACACCAGTCACTTTAGGGTGACTTGAAAACTTGAGACTGAAGGAAGTATATAAAATTTTAAGTTATCTGATTTACATATGCAGTATTATAAACATAATCATAAAATCAAAGAAATGTAGAACAACAAAAAGGACATGGAAAAAAGTCATGAGAAAGAGACAGATAGATAAGCACATAAAACCTAGGAGAAATAGAGCTAAATGGAGTGGACCACAGAACAATTTGTAGAGGTAAAGAGAGGAAAAGGTAGCTGAGAAGAGACAGTTATTAAAAGGGGGTAGAGATGTTTGTTCTGTCCAAACACATACCCCTCTTTGATACTCTCAGTATTTCAGATAGGCATCTGTACTCACAGCGACCATGAGACACCCAAGTAGCTAAAAATCCATTCATTTCAGTTTTAAAATGCCCTTTAATATTAAACCTTCAGACTTTTTCGTGAACAGAATAGCCATAGCCAGATAGAAAGAAGGAATTGTTGGATTACTATTGTTTTATAACTTTGACTTTCTAACAGCAAATTCTACCTGTAAAAATGTTCAAGTTCTCTAATGAAACTTGTCTTTTTTGGGGGGCATCTGTTTGGTATAGACCTTGTAAAAGATCAGGAGATTATCCAAAATAAGAAGCAGCAGGAAAATCATTCTAATGACATAGGAAATTGAATAATTTGTCTTTTGGTAGCCATTTTGAGAATCAGATGAATACAGAGACCCAAATGTCAATGCTTTATATATAATAAGCATGAGGAATATTTTAGTCTCAAGAATCTTCATTAATATAAATTGGTATATTAGATTTTAAGATTGGGATACAAGATATAGAATTTGAGTCTGTAAATTAAAATGTTCTTGGAATTAATTACAATGTTATATTTGCTGATAGATGGATTTTTAAAAAGTTATTAAAAACAAAAAAGTCTCAGGCTTTCATATAATTGATCTGTTCATTGAAAACTTCTTGAAATCAAATCTTTAATGAAATTAGAGAAAAATATTAATGATGCTAATTTTCCTTGTCTTAATTATTTCTGGAATATATGCTTAAATTTGCATTATATATATATATCCCAAAATAAAGTAAACTTCAGCTAGAAAAAAATACCTAAAATCTATTTTGTTATCAAAGTATAAAGAATAGAAGAAATAAATATGCTATCCAGTAATAATTTTACATGATGATCCGAAACTGCATTTGGGGAGTAATAAAACAATTGTTATATCTTAATAAATATACTATACATTGTTGCTACTGTTTTTTTTGTTGTTGTTGTTGTTTTTTAAAGATTTTTATTTATTTCTAGGAGAGAGAGAGAAAGACAGCGTGAGCAGGGGAGGGTCAGAGAGAGAGGGAGTCACAGACTGAAACAGGCTCCAGGCTCTGAGCTGGCAGTCAGCATAGAGCCCGACGCGGGGCTCGAACCCACGAACCCCGAAATCATGACCTAAGTGAAAGTCGGACGCTTAACCGACTAAGCCACCCAGGCGCTCCAACTACTGTTAAATTCAATTGTGTGGATAAGACATTTTTATTCGAGTACATAGGCATACTTATTAAGAGCAAAAACTTCTCTGCCTACTTTCTTACTTTTTACATTATACTCTTGTTTTTACTTAATCTGCTTTAAATTTCTATTTGCTTGTTTTAGAGTCAGGTGCCAATAACAGTTGAATTAATCATATATTTTTATTAAAATCCCCCTTTGTCTAAAAAAATCCTATTTTTTAATTTATTTATCCAATTCACTGCATTTCCATCCTTTAGTCCCATATAGAACTCCCTTATCCCCAGGTCACTGCTACTGTCCATCTTACCACCAATATAATGTGCTTGATGAGTATTCATTCTTAGAAAAAAAATTATTGATGTTTCCTACATGAATTTTGTGTTTATGTAAATGGTATTGTATTAAATATCTTACTCTGATTCTTTCTTTGGTCAGTAATATGTCTGTAACATCTCTTCATATTGGCATATATATATTACATAATCACCCAGTGATAAACACCTAGATTTCCCAAATTCCATCTATTACAACAAAATCACTGTATGAGATCCTTAGGTCTGGTCTCTTATAAAATTGTGGGATAATTTTTCTGGGATTTATATCTAGGAGTAAAATTCTTGAGGCATGAAAGATGCCTACACTATTTGACTCAAACTTGTGAGATTGCTTTCCAAAATGGCATCACTAATTTATTTTTCTTTATATTTTTAAGTTTATTTATTTATTTTGATAGAGACAGAAACAGTGCGAGCATGGGAAGCAGCAGAGAGAGAGGGAGACAGAGAATCCCAAGCACTGGCAGGGCAGAGCCCAGGCGGAGTTCCATCCCAGGAACCATGAGATCGTGTCCTAAGCTGAAACCAAAAGTCGGACACTTAACCAACTGAGCCACGCAGGTGCCCCTGGAATCACTAATTTAAAGACTGTCTTATAATGAATGAGAGAGAGTTTGTGTATCTCTATATTCAGTTAACACTTGACATTATTTAGCTTTATAATTTTTGTCGATGATGAATTTAATATAATATCTCTATTTTAATTTCATTTGGGGCATTATAAAATATGTTTCCACAGGACATTGTCAACTATCCATTACTTTGTCTGTGGTGTAATTCATGAACAGAAATCCTCAGTATCAGCGGAGTTGTATACATAAACACAGTGCTTTATAATTTGTTTTAGGGGTTTGTTTAAAAAGAATTCTCTCATTTTTCATTGATTTTATATGTTTACCTTTCCCATTTAGATCTTTAATCCATCTGATGTCCAATTCACTATATGGTTTTAGGAACAAACCCAATTTTATTTCTCTTTATATAGTGAGTTGATCTATCACAATGTCAGTTACAACTTCATAAATGTAGAGGCTCAAGTATTTAATAGATGGATTCTTTGACGGTTGTCTCAACTTCTTTTTTTTTAATCTTGCCAGTATAGAACACCCACCTTTGTCTCATATACTTTTTTCTTGCGTTCTATGTTTCAGTTATTAAATTTATTTCACAACTTTCTTTCCCCTGGTGTATTTTCTGTATGTATTTTTCAAACTTTGTCTTTTAGTTTAAATGTGTCTCCTGTAGGCAATATGTTATTGAATCTTTGTATAGTTTTGTAATTGTTAGATTCTAGGAGTCTCTTTTGGTCTTTGATATGTGTTAGTCTGTGTGTTTTTCTTTTATGGTGGATGTGTAACTTGTGTGTGTAACTAATTGCCCTGTGCTTTTATTTTCGCTGAGTTGAAGACTGTCTTGTCTGGTGGGCGGCAGCGGAGACAGAGGAAAGCCAGACTGTATTCTGTCACTTCTCTGGAGTTTAAGAGGAAGGGAAGAATCAGCTCTAGGGCAAAGAAGTCAAGCACAAAAATTTCAGACAATCCCATTTTCTGGCAGAGCACCAGGCAAACACTGTGGTAAGGGATTTGCCTATAACATTTTTTTAGAAAGAAGCAGTAAAGCAAGAGGCAATCCGCCAGCCCAGAAGGAGACAGGGGATGAGGAGACAGGGATAAACTACATCTCTTATCACTCGATTCTCAACCCAGCAAGGCCTTTGGGCTGCCCTAACGTTATTACAACTACCTCCTGCCCACGGTCCAACACAGTTGACTGCTGGAGATGATTTATATGGAGAAGGAGGAGGAAACAATTTTGTCCAGGCAAAGTTGTGAGAAGGAAAAAGTACAATTTGTAACCTCTTCTCCACCTGTTCTGCCACCGCCTTCGGGACACCTCTGCCCGAGACTGCGACCCATCATCCAAGTCTAAGACAGTTTCTGACCTTGGCAGAAGCGTCTCAAAGGTTTTATTTGATTCCTCTCACTTGGGTTGGAGACAAAGCTAGTGGCACATGCAGATTTGCGATCCTGATTGATCGACATGAGCCTCTTCTCAGAAGTAGGCAAGTAATGTTATTACTACAGATGTTTTTTCTCCTTTCTACCCCCACCATACACTGATCTTTCATCCTCTGAAAGTTATGTATTCCCCTTCTCAGGCTGACACCTCTACTCTGCACCCTTCCCCTCCAATTTAGCCTAGTTGTCTCTCTTACTATGACCAGACTCCATGTATCTCCAGCCACTGATCTATTGGATCATAGACTGAAAGCGCCAAGGAGCACTGCACATAAAGGCTGCTCAGCAAAGAGTGGGAAGACAAAGACGGGAAAATGTTCTCTTTATTTCAATACAGATTCCACTTCCAACCTCCATTTTAAGTTCCAAATTATTTGATGTTGTTTCTAATGACTCTCTTAGGTGTTGGCCTGCACGAAATTAGTAAGGACATTAATTTAGAACATTGCAATCTATGTTTTCATTTTTAAAAAGTTAATTATGAAAAAAAAGTAATAAAAGTCAGAAAATTAAACTTGCACCATCAGCCACATGTGCTTTACCCTGAATAAAATCTAAATTTACATGGCAAGAAATTATTAAACCTGTAAGAAAATCACAGTGTTAGTAAATATAAAATAAGAATCATAATGGTTGGATTCATTTTTCTATTCCTTTGAAGAATTCTGACTAAAGGGCTTAGTTGTAGATTTAGTCAGTAATTAAGAAAATGCTGGAATGCATTGTGTTAATCCCACCAGCCATCACTTATTGAAGTATCATTGCATATTCTGGAAGTTTATTGAAGATATGTATTCCCTGGGGGATGTGTGGCTCCATGAAACTTTTAAAAAGGCAGATCTAATTTTTGTTTCAAAAATTTTTAAGAAAATTATGACTTATCAATATAGTATTGTAAGAGAAAAAGAAGGTAAATAGCAGCATATAACTTTGTGAAAGAGTTCAAAATGTTTTTCAAAACAATGTAAATTGTCTCTAATACAATGGAAAAAAAAGCATGACATCTTTCTTCTGAATGTTATATAACATATGCCCAAAAATGATTTAACAGGAGAAATATACCAGCTATTTTTATTAACAGGCATTACCAAACTTTTATTTTCTAATGATTGTCACCACAATATTAAATGTTCTTACTTAAATATTTTACATTGTGAATGATAATGCGGAGAATAAAAATCAGCAAACATGAAGATATTTTTTGAAAACAGCATTCGTGGTTTCAATGAAATTGAAGTGTTTGGTGGTGCCTGGGTGGCTCGGTTGGTTAAATATCTGACTCTTGATTTCAGCTCAGGTCATGATCTCACGGGTTCTTGAGCTTAAGCCCTGCATCAGGCTCCCTGCTGACAGTACAGAGCTTGTTTGGGATTATCTCTCTCCCTCTCTGCCGATTCCCCACATATACAAGAGTATGTGCATATGTGCGCGCTCTCTCTCATTCAATAAATAAACATTTAAAAAAAGTAAAATTGGGCACCTGGGTGGTTCATTCAGTTAAGCCTCCAATTTTGGCTCAGGTCATGATCTCCCTGTTTGTGAGTTTGAGACCCTAGTTGGGCTCTGTGCTGACAGCTCAGAGCCTGGAGGCTGCTTCAGATTCTTTGTCTCCCTCTCTCTCTGCCCGACTCTCCCTCTTGCTCACTCTCTGTCTCTCAAAAATAAATATAAGAAAAATATTGTTTTTTTTTAAGTAAAATCTTTGTATACTTAACCATGTGGAAATTATCAAGGAATTACAAGTTCATACTAAAAGAGACTCACAGTTGAAGATTTAAAACAATATTTCTATTTGTAGAAATATGTGTTTATTCATAGCAATAATTAAAATATGTGTCAGTGTAGTACAAAGGCAAAATTTATAAGATCACTTTATTTTTTCAGAAATAATCTTTTTGTCTTATTTCTTTTTTTTTAAATTTTTTTAATGTTTTATTTATTTCTAGGAGAGAGAGAGAGACAGCGTGAGCGGGGGCGGGTCAGAGAGAGAGGGAGTCGCAGACTCTGAAACAGGCTCCAGGCTCTGAGCTGGCAGTCAGCACAGAACCCGACGTGGGGCTCGAACCCAAGAACCACGAGATCATGACCTAAGCGAAAGTCGGACGCTTAACCGACTAAGCCACCCAGCCGCCCCTGTAAGATCACTTTAAAGGAAGATTGCTAAAATGAGGGTATTAGGATGTCCTAGTCAAACTAATTGGTATCCTGAGAAGAAGAAGAAGAAGAAACTCAGACACAGAGAGACACTGGAGCACGCGTGCAGTAGAGAAAGACCCTGTGAGGAACCAGAAAGAAGGGGGCTTCTGCAAGCTAAGGAGGGACGCCTCAGAAGAAACCAAACCTGAAAACACCTTGATCTTGGACTTTTAGCCACCAGAACAGTAAGAAATTAAATTTCTTCTTTTTAAGCCACCCAGTCAATGGTATTTTGTTACAATATCCCTAAGAAACTAACATATCCTTCTTCATGAGACTCTCAGGTTTACATTTAGTTCTTGTTCATGTAAAGACTCAAATGTTGCAGATCATGGCTATATCTCTATGTGTGTGCATGTGTGTGTATATGGGTGTGTTTGTGTTTTGCATATGTTCGTGCTTTAGTTGCCACACCCTGTTACAACATGTATCCAATATGTATTGCTTAATTCGTGCCAACACTGTACTGATCATGATTAGTAATCAATATGATATTATGATATTAATATAATAATCTACAAAATATATTAATCATATTCACAAAACATGCTATTAATATCTCATGTATAAAAAACCTTTATTTTTGTAGAACAGTTTTAGATTGACAACAAAATGAAAAAGAAGGGAAGAGTTTCCCTGTATTCCCCCTGTCTCACACAAGCATAGCTTCCCTATTGGCAACATCACTCATCAGAGTGGTCCATTAGTTACAATTGATGTACCTACGTGGGCACACCATAATTACCCCAAGTTCATAGTTTATTTTAGGGTTTACTCTTGGTGCTGTGCATTCTATGGGTTTGGGCCAATGTGTAATGACATCTATGCACCATTACAGTTTTATTCGAGTAGTCTCACTCCCTATAATCCTCTGTGATTCATCTATTCACTCCATCCCCTCCCTAAGCTCTGGCAACCTGGTATTTTTACTGTCTCCATAGTTTTGCCTTTTCCTGAACATCAGATATTTGAATCACAGATTGTCTTCTCTCACTGAATAATATGCACATTTAAGCTTCTCCATGTCTCTTCATGAGTTGTCAACTCTTTTTAGTGCTAAATAATAATTTCTCATCCAGATATACTAAATTAATGTACTAAATAAATTGGTATTTATCCATTAGTCTGCTAAAAGACATCTTTGTTCCTTCCAAGTTTAGGCAATTATGAATAAAGCTGCTATAAACATCCATATACAAGTTTTTGTGTGGAAGTAAGTTTTCAATACCTTTGGGTAAATACCAGGGAATATGATTGCTAGATTATAAGAGTATATTTAATGCGGTAAGAAAGTATCAAACTGTTTCCACGGTGGCTGTACCATTTTGCATTTACACTAGTAATGAATGAGAGTTTTTAATGCTATACAAATTTGCCTGAATTTGATGCTGTCAATATTATTGACTTGGGCCATTGTGTGTAATGATACCTCATCGTTGCCTTAATTTGCATTTCTGTGATGACTTATGATGTAGAGCATCTTTTCACATATTTACCATATGTATATCTTTTAGGGTAAGATGTCTTTTCAGATCTTTGACCATTTTTTCATTGGGCTGTTATTTTCTTGAATTTTTAAAGTTCTTGGTATATTTTGAATGACAATATTTTACAGATATGTCTTTTGAAAATATTTTTTTAAGTCTGTGATGTTTGTATTTTTTAAAAATTTTCTTTACATTTCCTTTCTCAGAGCACAAGTTTTTAATTTTAATGAAGTTCAGCTTATCAATGATTTCTTTCATGGATTATGACTTTGGTGTTGTGTCTAAAAAGTCATTGCCGTATCCAAGATCTTCTAGGTTTTTTCCTGTGTTTTTTCTAGGAGTTTTATAGTTTTTTATTTAAGTCTATGATATATCTGAGTTAATATTTGTGAAGAATGTAAGGTCTGTGTTTACGTTTTTTTTGCACATGAATGTTGACTAGCACCATTTATTGAAAAGATTATCTTTGCTCCATTGTATTGTTTTTACTTCTTTGCCAAAGATCAGTTGACTATATGTGAGACCGTTTCTGAGCTCTGTCTTGATTACTATAACTTTACAGTAAGTCTTGAAGTTAGGTAGTATTAGTCTTCCAACTTTGTTTTCCTTCAATATTGTATTGACTATTCTGGATATTTTCCCTTTCCCTATGAACTTTAGAATCCATTTGTTGATACTCGTTAGGATTACATTGAATACATACACCAAGTTGGGAAAAGATAACATTTTAACATTAGTTTTCTTATCCATACAAATGGAGTATTTCTCCATTCATTTTTTTTTCCTTTGATTTCATTCGGTGTTTTGTTGTTTCCTTCAACATAGATATTACACTTATTTTGTTATTTTTATATCTATATATTTCATTTTGGGGAGTGCTAGTATAAATGGTATTATGTTTTTCATTTCATATTCTATTTGTTCATTGCTGGTATATAGGAAATGTATTGACTTTTGTATAGTAATCTTGTATCCAGCAAACTGGATATGATTGCTTATTAGTTCTAGGAGTTGTTTTGTTGATTCTTTTGGATTTTCTACATAAATGGTCATGTATCTGCAAACAAAGACACTTTTTTTCTTCCTTCTCAACTTCGTTATCTATCATTTCCTTTTGTTGTCTTATTACATTATCTAGGACTCCAGTGCAATGTTGAAAATTTATGTTCAGAAGGAAAATCCTTGTCTTGTTCCTAGTCTAAGTGGGAAAGCTCTATATTTCTCATCATTAAGTACGATGNTTACTGAAACTTTTTATCATGAATAGGTACTGAATTTTTTTAATGTATTTTTTCTGCATCTATTGATGTTGTCAGGTAATTTTTTTCTTTTTTTTCCATGATGTAGAATTATATATATATTATTTGATTTGCTAATATATTTTGAGAGCCTTTATATCTATATTCATGACAAATATTGGTCTGTAGTTTTTTCAGTTGTAATGTTTGTCTGGTTTTGGCATTAGGATAATTTTCTCCTCACAAGTTAGTTAATGTTCACTCTGCTTCTATGATTGTAGAGAATTGATACAATTTCTTACTTACCTGTTTGATAGAATTCACAAGTGAGCCCATCTGGACCTAGGACCCTCTGTTTTGAAGGTTATTAATTATTTATTCAATTTTTCAAATACAAATCTATTTAAGTTGTTCTATTTCTTATGTGAGTTTTGGCAGCTTTTTTTTTCTTTCTTTCAAAGAAATCTCAATTATCTTTGACTCAGCTAAAGAGAAATCCAACCTGGTCTGTGAGGTGACCTAATCTAAACTAACCTTGTCAAGACCCAAGACCTAAAAAGTTTCCTATTTTAAGTGAATAACTGAAACTATTCCACAGCAATTGAACTAGGAGTTGGTGACATCATCCAATCATCTAAATTTTAAAGTCATAACTGGAAATATACACTAGAAACAACAATTTTAAAAATCTATCAATAAAATGCAAAGCTGAAATATTTCCTCCATCAATAAACTAGAAAAGAACACCTAGTAAATGTGGATGGGAGATTAATATATTTGTACCAAAGCACATTATATTTATAAGTACACAGAACAGCATTAGTATATGAGCATTGTTAATTATGCTTTTCTTTTTTTACTCTTTACTTCATAATTTAGCCAAATTTATCATGTAGTTTTGGGAAAAGTTTGCAAAGAAAGAACTGCGCAGGGTTCAGTCTAATATCATTTGTCATTTTAGGTACTTTTAAAAAGTCAAATTTCATAGCTAATGTTACAGGGAAGATGCTGTCTTAATATAATTACATTGTCAGATATCAGGATCCTGTCAGAAAAGAAAATGATAAATGTCAGCGTGCCTGGAAATACAGGATTCAGAAGTCCATGCTGTAATGGAGAGAATCAAACTTTCAACAAGAACTTCAAAGGCAAAGCTCCTTACTCATTGATCTGTCTTAGTCCAATATTAAGAAATGCCTGATTACTTAGTGTCCATTTCAAAGTAAGTTAAATGCCTCTCTTGAGGGGAATGTGAGGTTTTCACTAAAATAGCTAGATGCTAAGTAGGAAGGAGACTTCCAGTTAATACACTTTTCCATGTGCTTATAAAAGTCACTTCTGTCAAGCCATATAGACAATCCTGCCTTTGGTAACCTAAAAGGTTCTTTCCAGGAGAAAGAGAAGATTAATTATTATTCTCTAAAGTGCTTAACTTTAGCTACTGCTACCATCAGCGTAAGAAATTAGATCATGTTGAAGGATATCTGGTCTCTCTTCTATCTTAACCTAAGATTAATAGCATCTTGAAGTTTGAGCCAGTCATTTTCATAAATCCATTTTCTGCATAATGGAAAAGTCATAAAGATGGTCTCATGACTAATTTGTTTATTGCGTGGAGGCAACTATATTATTTTCTCAGGAATTATTAGAATTCTAGACATAATATATTTTAATTTAAAAAATTTGCTGTCAAAATAAACAGTCATAATCCCCAATATTCTATGAAGATCATAGTCCTATTGTTTTTTAATGTATTTAATACACAAACATACCTCAAATATACTGTGGGTTCAGTTCCAGGCAGCCATAATTAAGGGAATATTGTAATAAAATAAGTCAAGTGACTCTTTTGGTTGCCCAGTGCATATAATAATTATGGTTACATTATATTGGTATATAGTAAGTGTGTGTTATTAAGTATTTTAGCATTCTGTCTAAAATAAAATGATGTACATACCTTAATTTAAAGATACATTATTGCTATAAAATGATAACCATCATCTGAGCTTTCAGCCAATTGTAATATTTTTTGCTGGTAGCAAGCCTTGTCTCAATGTTGATGGCTGCTGACTGATCAGGGTGCTGGTTGCTGAAGGAGGAGGTGGCAGGGGCAATTTGTAAAAATAAGACAACACGGAGGTGTACCACGTTGATTGACCCCTCCTCTCGTGAGTGACTTTTCTGCAGCATGCGATGCCGTTTGATAGCATTTTACCCACTGGAGAACTTTCAGAATCAGAGTCAGTCCTCACAAACCCTGCCACAGCTTTAGAAAACTGTGTAATTTGATGTAATATTTTATGTAATTTTATGTAATGTTGTTGTCATTTCACTAATCTTCACAGCATCTTCTCCAGCAAATGCTGTTGAAAAAACGGTGCGGACAGACTCACAACATGCAGGGCTGCCCCAAACCTTCAATTTGTAAAAACCACAATATCTGTGAAGTACAGTAATGCAAAGCCCAATGAAAGGATGTATACCTATACTTATAAAGATAAATAGGGCGCCTGGGTGGCTCAGTCGGCTTAGCATCCGACTTCAACTCAGGTCATGATCTCACGGGTCATGGGTTTGAGCCCTGTGTTGAGCTCTGTGCTGACGGCCCAGAGCCTGGTGCCTGCTTCAGATTCTGTGTCCCCCTCTTTCTCTGCTCCTCTACTACTCATGCTTTGTCTCTCTCTGTCTCTCAAGAATGAATAAACATTTAAATTTTTTAATAAATTAATTGTTTTTCTTGTTTTTTTGATGAAGTTATTGAAGTTCAAGTACTAAAATTTCTCTATAGGGCAGTGGAAATATATTCACCAGCTATTGATCAGCATATAGAGAGAGTTTTTTGTTTGTTTTGCCGTTAGCTTTATTTACAACGTCCAGTTAAGATACCAGTTTGCAAAGTTACTTAAGTCACTTCTAGTCTTCCTTCATCCCGTTCAGTGAAGTTAGATTATTCATGTTTTAAATTCAGCTGGACTCATTTGTTCATGGTGGTATTCCACTATGAGTGCCTCCCACCTCCACCTCCTATTTGGCTGTTAATCACTTGCTTATTTTGGGAGTCTGTGAAATATTATTATGATCCTAAGAGTTGGAGTTTTTCTTCTTAAAAAAATACTTATGTTTTGGAGTAGAATGGAATTTTAGCCATATGTCGAATATTCTCTAAAAAAGTTACAGAACTCTATATGGTGTGTATTTTTACAATAATATAAAGTAATAAAAGCACTAGTAACATCACTAATGATTGTATCTTCAGTATACACAGCTTTTGTTTCTTAAGCACTTTTATTTATGCAATTTTATAGCTAGTCTAAAAAGTAAGGCAGAAGTCAGTAGGAGAAAATAATGTATGTCACTAACATTTTAAACACATCTGGAATACTTCATCTCTTTTTCATATTATTAAGAATGAGGAAGAAAACAAATATTAAAAATGGTTCAAAGCTCTGATGAAGTTAAATGTAAACCCTGAAGAAATGCCCTGTGTTAAGATTTCAGCAGTCACCATTGGTATATTTTATGTAATAAATACCAGTTTTTTCTCAACATCAATGCCTTTAACTAAGTTGAAAATCTGACTAGCTTATGCAAGTGGCAGCATACTTTCTTGAGAAAATAGGAAACAGGTTGAAAAAACATTAATAAAATGTAAGAAAAATTCATTTATGATGTCAACATACTACTCCAGTCCTAAGGCCTACATTTATTACAAAAATAAATATGCACTTAAGTCATACTTTCGCCATTAATGTTCAACACACAAAGACTAGTTACACATTCTATACTTAATTAAAATACAAAAGTATGTCTTCCGTCTGCACACAGCAGACTGAATGGATTTAGGTGCACACAAATTTACATCTGGTATTCAAATATTAACAAGTAGACTTTTTTTTTTTAACCACATCAGGTATCATGTAACCACATCAGGGTAAACTCAGCATAGTAGTGAATTTATTAGCATTTAAAATAATTTTTAATATTTTCAGTTTCTTACATCTTTGTTTAAGTTCTGAGTTATAAAACTTCTTTCTGTATTGGAAATACGTTGTTTCTGAAAGTGCACCTCTGACCTTTTCTAGTGCAAAATATGCATTGTATGACTTTATTTGGTACTTTAATCTTAGATTTTGTGTTTGTGCAAGTGCCCTTTACCAATTCTAAGAATATTTTCTAAAACTTTTCCACTATCCTATTACTTTTGGAAAAGATGCCTTAGGGGGTGCCTGGGTGGCTTAGTCGGTTAAGCGTCCGACTTTTGCTTAGGTCATGATCTCGCGGTTTGTGGGTTCGAGCCCCGCATCGGGCTCTGTGCTGACTGCCAGCTCAGAGCCTGGAGCCTGTTTCAGTCTGTGACTCCCTCTCTCTCTGACCCTCCCCTGCTCACGCTGTCTCTCTCTCTCTCCTAGAAATAAATAAAAATATTAAAAAAAAAAAAAAAAGGAAAAGATGCCTTAGTTAAAGACAATAACTCATTGTTGTACTTGGCTTTTATTTATGTAATATACTGATACAGTGTTCATATTTGGTTGACAATATGGAGTCCTTGCAGTTTGCAAAGATTATGTGCAAAGTTGCCTCACCTTATCCTCATTAGGATGCTCAATCTAAAGAGGAAGTACAAGAAGTCAGCACAGGAGTTGAATTTTCAGGTTTTGGAGACATACAGTCATAATCCAAGTACATCCAAAATGCAGTAGGTATCCTAGTGTTGCAGCAGTGACCTTGGTGCTCTGGCCTCTTCTGCAGTCTTTCAGTAAGGGTCCCCCTTTGCTCCACCGTATGCTTCTGTATTGATTCTCAGGATTGGCTGTACACTGGAACTTTAAAAGCTACTGATACCCAAGTCCCATTCCGGACATTCTGATTTAATTGATCTAGGGTGCGCTGAGATTTTAAAAACTCCCAAAGAGAGTCCAAGGTACAGTTAAGTTTGATAACCATGGCCCCAGTGACTCCATCATGCTTTTGGATTTGGTTTTCTTTATCATTGTCTTTTACTGCAACTCACTCTCCCTTAACTCACCAGCTTCTATTTCTCTGCTACCATTTCTTTATATTAATTTACTTTTGTGTGTTTCGTAATCAAAACTCTCAAATGTCTGATCAGATCCAATCAGCCATAGCCAAGGTTTCAAGGGACAGAACAAAAGGCATTGCTAAGGAATTGTTGACGATTTTCTCAGAAGACTGCTGTAGATATGGTAGGCACCCTGAGTCCGTAGACTCTTGCCTGGGGCCAATATTTACTTACTTCATGATGCAAGGAGGTTTTCTAACGATGCTGGCATGTAGAACAATTTTTGGGTGCGTCCTGTGAATGAAGGGGTATTTTTTGATAGAATAAATAGCTAAATTTGAAGAGTATTTTCCTCACATCACTGAATTAACTTTCAAATAGTTATATTTGTCATTTGGGTTAGCATAGAAGAAAGAAAATGCTCCCATTTTAATAAAATTATCTTATTGTGATTCATGGTAACAATGCAATTGTTATTGTTTTTGTTTTTAATAGAGTCACCACTGAGTCTCAGGATGAACCACTGTGATTATCACAGGATTCAGAGATCCTTGTATTTATTTATCCCAAGGTTTTGACTTTGAAAATATGTTTAGTACAAAAATAGATTGCATTGGTGATGCTTCCAGCAAGTTCCCTCTAATGTTGATTCTGCCACTTAAACATGATTCAGGCAACTAAAAAATGAATAAAAACATTTTCTGAAGTTTATAATTTTTTAGGTCAAATGAATGAACTTGAGCTACATGTTAAAAACTTTCTGCTACTATTTTGTGGTCCAGTCTACTGGGTCTGAGAAGATCTACTGATCATTTATATTACCATTGGGTGATTAACCCTTTCTTTGGGTGTAGTCTTGCAGGAATTTAAATTAATTGCATAATTAAAATAAATAATAGTAGGAATAACCGATAGTTCAGTCTCATGCTGTTGAATCATTTCATATGACTGTTTAAAAGATAAGGAGAAAAACAAAATATAGCCCACTTAAAACATTTTGTAAACTATAACTATTTGTGTAAATATATGTTAAAAGTATATGTTATTCCTTTTACCTCTAAGACTTTTGTGACCATATTTATTACATTTTTTCTGAGATGGTCTGTTGCTTCTGTGATTTGAAGATTATTTAGTATGATGCAGGGGTAGCTATTTATTTCTGATCAATACTGCAGATTGGTCTTTTGTTCACAGACCAACAAATATTTGATTCTATTTCAGAATGTTTGTTCAGGATTTAGTCAATAGAGTTCTATGGCTAGGGTATAAAGCAAGTGAAATCACTGGAAACATCATCTTAACAGATAATACAATGTCACCCTTTAGCTAAATGTATTATTACATAGAGCCAGATTATGTAAACCCTATTAGGTCAGCAGGCTGTCTACACCTCAGATAAGTGATGAACTGCATTTCAATTCCTTACATTATCTTTTTAATTCTTAATAAGAGAGTAAGAAAACAGAAGACTGTAATTTGACAGCATAACATTCCAAAAAGATACTGCACACAATGCACATGTATATGCACATTCTGTGTTGATAGTTACATATTCATTTTCTCACTTAAAAAATATTTCTGGAGCATCTGCTATGTTTCAGTAACTGTCTGGGAGGGCTTGGTTGGTATCAGAACAAAAAAGGTGAGATCACATAAAAAGTAAATGAACAAGATAATAATGATAGTATAAAAGCTATGAAGTAAATAACAAACCAGTGAAAGGTAGTGAAAGGACCTGCAAAGAAGGGATATTTGAACTTCAGTCTTGAGGAGGGGCAGTTGCCAATTGAAAATATAATTGTGGGAGGAATATATCTTTTTCAAATTTAACTTAATTTTTATTTTGGAGAGTGAATGTATGTGAGTTGGGGAGAGAGGCAGAGGGAGACAGAAAGAGGGAGAGAAAGAGAGAGAGAATCTTAAGCAGGCTCCATGCTCAATGTGGAGTCCAATGCAGCATTCGATCTCATGACCTGGGATCATGACCTGAGCCAAAATCAAGAGTGGGACACTCCACTGACCGAGCCAGAGTCCCCAGGGAAGAACATATCTTCAAGGGTCAATCACAAGAACAAAGAAACAGAAATATGATGCAAGGATGTCCACAAAAGGGAAAGTGGGTCTTTGTCATTGGAAAATAGGAAGCAATGAAGTGAATGTATAAGGTGGTGTTGGGAGTTGTAGGCAAGAGCCAGGGCTTTCAGGCCTGGTAAATGATATTAGGGGTAATGCAATATTACCACTGAATACTTTTAAGCAGAAAATGGCTTAGTATGACTTAATTTAAAAGCTTCTATGTTATGTCAGTAGAAAAATATTTTATTAGTAGTAAAAAACAGAATTAAGAAATGGCTAATCACGAGGTGTGGCAAGATGGCTCTATATCCATTCTCCCTTTCTTCCTTTGTATAACTAAATGTCTCATTTCTCAGACTCACTTGAAGTCAGTATGAGAAATGTTGGGTGCAGCTACAGGATCACATCTTTTAGAAAAGAAATTCTGATTTTTTAGACAAGAGGTTTTGCCTCATCTCCTTATTTCTTAATGATAGAGGGGGAAAAAGGATTTGGTAATGGTGGTCAGCTTCAACCATGCAGACAAGGAAGGAAAACCTCCTCGTGAATCAGAATAGCCTACCTGACCCAGAACTCTTATCTACCTCTGGATTGTCACAGGCAAGAGATATAAAATTCTATTGTTTTTCTCAAATCACTGCTATCTCGTGTCTCTTTATGACAACAACCTTGTTTATAACAGTAACCTAAAATAACTGTTGTGAAAAATTAAAATAGAAATAGTTACTAATAGAGGATTCTGATTAACTTTTACTTTAATACTACCTCTGATAGTCATAAAGCTTATAGTTTTAGATTTATTTTTTACGTTATTGTGGAAAGCGTTATGCCTTTAATTTACGCTATGTCTATTCCATGACAACAACTGAACTTTCAGGCAGAAACTAGGGTAAATATATTGAAGGTGTCAGACTACCTCCAGGATATCTATTTTGGGGGCACATTATAGTGTCTTAATGTGTTCAACTGAGCTTCCCCAAATTCTGTTTCCCCAATCAACTATTTCACAACAGTATTTTACTTGAACTGTCACTCTCCAGTGGCTTCTTCTGAATGCAAAACAGCCCCTCTGCCTCAGGCTTCCTAGAAACCCACTGTATCATTTGGCCTAAATAATTCCAGTTTGGTTTTATTTTTGCCACACAGAGGAATGCTATAAGGCAATAAGAAATATTCTGGGTCAAACGTAATCACCCAGAACAACTGGCAAACATGTAGAATACACAGAGAGGCCAATGTGCACAACAGAACTCTGGTGAGTTATAGGTATTTAAACTATGTTTGTAAAACTGTCTTATATTTGAATTTCAGTGATAAGTAGGGTAGAGCAAGATGACATTTTTACGAAAAATGAATCTATTATTGGGTGACTCATCTATTTTAAGCCTGAAGAGTATCATTTCAAATTTATATAACCACTTAGGAAATAAAAATATACATTTATGGACACTGCTAAGTTCTCATATTGATATTTACTCTTTCCATTCCTTTGTCAGTATATGCTGAAACCGGATTTCAGCAAAACTGCAGAAGGTTCAAATCTTCACACCTATCCAAGGCTTTGCAACACTCATATAAAATGCATGTAGGGGACTAATTGACAGGAAAGAGAGCCAGGAGCTTGGGTAGCAATGCCTTCCATGAAAGGCAGATGGACTACCCACCTGGGGAGTTGTAATATGCTCTTAATTGAAATGAAGTCAGAGTCAACCAGTAGAGACCACATTTAGAGGAAGCCATAGTCATGATTCCATATCCTCTATGGTTTCACTTCTGATTTTCATTCTCTTTCTTAGCTGTAACTGGATAAATGTTTCAAAAGATTGGATTTTTTTTCATATTTTCATCTCCCAAATTCCAGAATCCATTTAAAACAATTAAAATAACCAAAGTGTGAAGACTTTAAACTGTACAAAACAGACACTTAGACAGAATGCTCATGAGGAAGTGGGATGTTCTGATCAATTGGTTTTCTGATGAACTGAATGATTATGCACCATATCCTGGTGGAAAAGGCACTGTGCCCAGCATTACCAAGCATAAAACAGGAGCTCAAAGAACATAATATGCAGTTAGGATCAATGAAAAATCATTTTTGTTTCAATTCTGTCAAACTTTTTTTTTTCCTCCCTAAAATGCATGGGAATGCTTCCTTGCCTAAGTGGAAATCTGCATCACTATTAAGACTTTTCCAGTGTTTCTTGGTGACCATTTTGAGGCTTAATCTGCATGTATGCTGTTGGAATTCAGTTCAGTAAACATTTTGAGCCATTCCAGGTCAGGTAGGATGCTCGGCATTGAGGCTTTTGAGATGATAAACGATATTCTCTAGGAGCTTACAGTTTGTGGAGCCAGAATCAGAGCCTCCTGATAGAAACTTCTACAGAAACCCTCACCTGCATGGGCTTGATTCCTATCATTAACTTGGCCATTATCCAGCTTAGAATTCTTCATAAATACCTATTGCGTTCCCAATAAACCAAACCCTGTAGAATAATGCTCAAGAAGTTTCCAATATGCTCTGAAAAAGGAAAAATATAGTCTTTGGCAACTAAAAGTTTACATGAACGAGAGTCAAGGATGAGAAGTTCTCACAATGGTCAGAGCAAGGCATTGTAAGATGCCCTCCCCAGAGAAATAAAAGATAATCCTGAGAACGGAGGTTTCATGTCGGCAGTTCTGCTACCATGCAACATGTATGTATGTATTCCTGAAACTCGTCACACTATGCAGAATCATGCAACTCAACACTCAAAAATTGTTTCAGTGTCAGTGACACACTTAAAAAATAGGAATATAATAAAAATGGTAACATGTTTTTACAAATATTACCTGCTTTAGAAATACATAGATACACATAATAAATATGGCACTTTCCTTTATGTATTTTTTAATATGTATTTAATTATTTTGAAAGCGTGAGCAGGGGAAGGGCAGAACGAGAGAGTCCCAAACTGGCTTGGTGTTGTGAGTCTGGAGCTGAAGTAGGGTTCCATCTCACGGTGAAATCCCATCCTGTGTGGAAATCAAGTCAGTCGCTTAACCGACTGAGCTACTCAGGGGCTCTGGCACTTTACTTTTAAAAAAGACCTGGAGTTTGCTAGCAGCAGTGGGCAACAGAAGTAGTAGCTTGTATGTTATTGTGAGATGGTAAAAGGGGGGGGGTCTCAGAATGGGCATAAATTTGTAACCCCAGAATTGGATGGGTGTAGCGCATAACACGCATGGTAAACTGAGGTAGCTTGTAGATGTCTATGTAGCATTCATGTCTGAGTTTGTACATTCTTGTGCAGCTCAGTTCATCTGGGTGCAGTTTTCTGAGTTCACCTGGTGTTTCTGCAAGATGAATGTGCACATAAGCAAATGTGAAATTTGCATTACGCTTAAATTGTTTCCCAATGTATCAATCACATTGGAACAAATTCTCAAAAAAAGGGTTATAGCAGAACTGATTGTATTTTGTGACTTCAGGTATTTTAACAACTTTATGAGCCACCTGCTCATGAATTTATAACATTTATTTCACAATCAGGGATAAAGGCTGAAGATTGTGAGGCTGGGTGAAGAGCATACCTGAAATACTTTTATGCAAAGGGTAATGAGTCAATCAATTCAAGTGTCCTGATGGGCATCACAGCCTAGTGAAACGGGCGTAGGAATGAGAGAGCGCTGAATTCTAGGAGCAGGAGTTAGCAGAGCACCGCCAACCCCTGGGTGGGGAACAAAATGTGAGACAAAGAACAAAACACGTCCTGCCACCTGTGCCCAGACTGGGTTTTGCTTATTTGCAACTAAGCAGATGTAGAAAGAAACTGTTCTTGGTGATATTTTTTTTCACCAACAGCTGTAAATAAATGCAAGTCTGTTTTTCCGAATTTATAAACATTTCATTTGTTTTAACAGAAACATCACAACAAAGGTGATGCCCCGCCCTCCCATCGCTCCAAGAGAATGCATTAATTGTGGGTGTGTACAGGACAGGGTCTGCAAAACTGCTTGCAAGCAAGCAGCCATTCTTGCAGCCAGGTGAACGTGACCTTGGCTGTCAAGAAAGAGGGGAGAATCCAGGATATGTGACAGTGTATTGTAAGCTACTTAATCCCTTCACATATAGCTATAATATCTGGCTTATTGTGATCACGTGTCCCTTAAATGCTTGTCAGAATCATATTCTTCTGAAAATATGTTTGAAACATGAATAGAAACCAAGGAAATTAATATCATGAGAGATGGGACCGACTTACACAAATTTTTGTTAAAAAGGGAAATAAAACAGGTAAGTGCCCTAAAATCATGTAACCTAGGTTTCAATCTAGTGGCAATGAGATTGTCAGATCATGTGAAGATAATGCAGAAATATCATCAAGTGATTTGATTCAAAATTATTTTCTTAATGTCTAAAGAGTTCTTCTTTGAAATCATATGAGCTCAGACATTGGAAAGTATCATTTAAAAAATCTTTACTAAGTTTTTAATTTAAAGGAATTAATCACTGAATCCTAAAATATAATTGGATATCACATCCATATGCAGTGTAATGGAAGGTACAACAAAAACCAAAATAACAAAAATAAAATTAGGGCATATTTCCTTTCAAAAAAAGAGTACATAAATCTATTCCTGCCCTCTTTTTAGACCCGTAATGATTACGGTGGCTTTTGTTTTCCAAAAAATATTTCTTTACCCCAAATTGTTTTTTCTAACAACTCTCCTTTTAAATAAGCTTATATTTTACTAGGAATACGTGATGTGCATAGTTCCCATAGAAATCCTTCCTAAATTAATCTAAGCCTTGGATGGAGATATTATGCCATCAGGGAAGGGGGGCGGTGGGGGAGTGTTGTGTGGGATTAAGGTTTGCTCCTATGTCCTAAGGGCCAGGTAGGCTTCCGGGGGTCAAAATGGGATACAGAGGCACAAGATTCCATCAAGGAAATTCGAGTGAAGGTTTGTACTCAGAATTACCTATCATTTCAGGCACAGAAGAAAAAAAATCGTGTGTCATGTGCAGGAAATTTTTTTCAAGCACTTCTAAGATCTATAAAAGCAAGTAAATGTAGCAATGATGTGAAATGACCACCAGCCACCCATTTAAGTCATGCTCATACTACCTTGTAGTTATGATAAATATGGAGCAAAATCTGCCCTGATTTATTGCAAGACCGTCCCTGGTTGATTTAAATAACCCTTGCCTGAGACACTTAAGAAGATAAATACAACAGACACATACAGAGACACACACAGCAACACACAGACACAGATACACACACAGATACTATTAACACTATATGTAAAATAATAAATTCTTGAAATTCAGCATTCTAACCATGACCAGATGGTTGCTGAGTAATAGACACATAGATCAAGAAGTCATAGGAAGGCTTCACAAATCTGAGAAGTCAGTGTTTAAAATAAACAAACAACCTCAATGCCTTTCAGATGACTACTGATAGTGATTTTAGATCATTTCCAATTTAACTGGGCAGATTTGCTTGCTTTTTTACTTTTTAGAATCAGGGAGTGCTGCATCTCATGTTGCAGGCAAACTCCTATTGGATAGACATGGACACTAAGAGGGGTTAAATGCCTTGTTGCGTAACACATGATTAATTGTAGAACTGCGATTGGAAGCCAGACACGATGCACTTTCCTAGTTCATCAGATATATTTAGCTCAATTTTACCAGTCTAGACAACGCAGTTGTGATGGCTAGCATTAAATTAAGTATCTACCAGGAGATGTTTACACAGCCAGACATGAGGCAGCAATCAGCCTATCAAAAAACACCAGTTCTCTTTTCGTTTCTGCTGTATATACTCGCAACATAAGAAAAGGGGTGATAAAATATTAATTTTGTGAAATCTTAGGAATTAGAAAAATAGTAAGAAAAAAACTCAAAACAAACAACAACAACTACAAAAACACTCAAATACGTATGTCAGATCTTGGGTGTGAAAGTCGGACTCCAATACTGGCTGTTATATGACCCAGCTGTTAAACTGAAGACAGTGTCGGAACCCAGCTCCTACTGCTTTGTCTCCTGTCCCATTGACCTGTGGAATATTTAAATAAAGGAAGCCTTGCTTCTTGCATGCAGAGATTCTAGTGTTTCTGTAGCATTCTGCAGTGGAGTGGCTGCTAAGCTCTGAAATGATGAACCAGGGATACACAGCTTTAGGGAGACCCGCTGAAACTTTTTGGCACCTCTTCTCGATGCATGATCCCACCATGTATTTCATGTGTTGTGTTCACAGCTTGAAATACCCACCTTGCTACATGTCACCTACCCATTGACACTTCACACCATTGCCGCCGCCACCACCATACTTTCCAAACTGCCTGGCTTAAGTGTCTTTGTTTTTTTGTTTTTTTTGTTTTTGTTTTTGTTTTTTGTGAAGCCGCCAGTAATTACTTTGGACAGACATATATATTTTTTTAAATTTTATTTATTGAGAGACAGAGAGACAGAGCATGAGCATGGGAGGGGCAAATAGAATCTGAAACAGGCTCCAGGCTCCAAGCTATCAGCACAGAGCCTGATGCGGGGCTTGAACTCATGAACATCGAGATCATGACCTGAGCCAAAGTCGAATGCTCAACTGACTGAGCCACCCAGGCGCCCCATGGACAGAAGTAATTGATCCTCCGTTTGTGATACCATTGAACTTTGTGCCCACTTCTAGAGTTCTCACTCCTACCTTTGTAGCCAAGACTTTATCCATGCCGAATGTATAGGGACCATGTCGTCTCCATATTCAGAACTTGGGTGCTTAAGATGGCACTTGTCTCACAACAGGCAGTAACATAGGTGTGTTGATTGGATGAGTGAAATTTTGCAAGCAAGTTCGTACAAGTTTATATATAATTGACTTGCATGTAGTCAGTATTATTCCATCTTTTATCTTTTTTAATATCAAAAATTACGTTTGCTGATTCACAATATAGTTGCTCTGTCAATGAACAGATACTAATTAGACACTTATTACATCCTAGGAATTCTTCTAGGTACTGGGGCTGGTAGCAATAAATAACAACAAACTTGCTCTCCTGAAACTCAAACAGTATATAAATAATCAGGTATATTATATATCAGGCTGTGATAGTGATATAAAGAATAAAGGGATAAAACAATTTATGGGAATGACTAACAAAGTACCACAGTCTGGGTTGCATAAATAACAGAAAGTTCTTGTCTCAAAGTTCAGGAGACTAGAAGTCTGAGATCAAGATATCTGCAGGGTTGACTTCTCCTGATGATCAGGAAAAAGCAACTGTTCTGTGTCCCTTTCCTACTTTTTGATGGTTTTCTGCCAATCTTTGGTCTTCTTTGGCTTGTGGATACATCACCGTGATGTCTACCTTCATTTCACATAGCATTCTCCTGTGTTCTTGTCTGTCTCTGCAACTAAAGGTCTTCTTTTTTATAAGGACATTAGTCATATTGGATGAGGATCCACCCTAATGACCTAATCATTCAACTACATCTACAAAGACTATTTCCAAATAAGGTCAATTTTGAGGCACTTGGATTAGAACATCAACTTATTGGGGCATCTGGATGATATAGGTGGTTAAGCATCCGACTTCGGCTCAGGTCATGATTTCACGGTCCATGAGTTTGAAGCCCATGTGGAGCTCTGTGCTGACAGCTCACAGCCTGGAACCTGGTTTGGATTCTGTGTCTTCCTCTCTGTCCCTTCCCCACTCACACTCTGTCTCTCACTCTCAAAACTAAATAAATATAAAAAAAAAAAAAAGATCTTGTTAGATCCCAAAGTCTGAAGAAGGCTGACCCAATCCCTATTTATTAAAAAAATAAAAAGGAATATCAATTTATCTTTTTTGGGAGACAATTCCACTCATACAGGTGCACTAAGTAAATAATCCATTCCAGAGATAGTGGTGGCTTTGACCAGAGCACAAACACTGGAGGGAGAGAGAAGTGGTCAATATAAGGATTATTGCGAAGGAAGAATGAACAAATTGTGCTGATTAATTGGGTTTCAGGTATAAGGGATACAGGGAATAAAGGAAGATTTGAGGGTTTTTTTTTTTTTTTTTGGCCTGAATAATGGCTGTGCTCTGACATTGAAAAGACTGAGTGAGAAGCAGATGTGTGAAGGAACGTCAAAAGTTTGTTTGACATGTCGACATGCTACTATTGCTATCTAATTGGATTTCTAAGCGAAGATGTCTACAAAACACATGGATATACAAGTCTGGCTTATGAAATTTTATAACCACACAACACATAGTCACCTTATCCCAACTGATAATTAACTACAGATGAGGAAGTCAGTACATTTGAAAAGGTTTATTAAAAAAAAAATAAATAAAACAAAAGGCCTTGTTCTCAGGCCACTGAAACATGTAGGTAAAAAATAAAACTTGATTCCTTTGACTCCTAATAGGACACTTTCTGCATTCGAGTACCAGGCTTTCATCAGCATTTTTTAGTTCCACATGCAGTTAGTAAACAGCAGTTGGTAGCCGGATGCAACAAAAATGTAAGTAATTATAATTCTGGGCCCAGCAGTTGGGTAAGCAAGATTCCAGCTTGAGGTCTTTGTTCTACAATATATTATCACCAAATTGATAAAACACAATGATACAGTCAAAAATATCGCAAGCTAAAATAACTTTAGGAGCTGCTTCAGTTCCTTTGGCCCCTAATAAAGGTTCAGAGTGCTAATGCAAGATGTGGAGCCTGTTACCTTGAAGCAAAGAAACAAAATCAGGCATTCAACCCTCCCGCTCGCTTGTATTACCTGGCGGCTGATTCAGTCCCTGTTGAGTCTAAGAAAATGTTTTGTCCATTTGAAGATTTGGTTGAGATCAACTTTGTGCGTTTGGCTGTGTGACTAAATTTACACTTCAAGAGGTTCTAAAAGATATGAACCATGTGTTGGGCTTCTGCTAGCTTTGAACAAAGTTTGATTTTTTTTCAAGTTAAAGATGCCTGTGCTTTTCCACTGCATTATTTTCATTTTTTGTGATAGAATATTTGTCAAAAATGAGTACAGAAAATGATGCAAAGCAATATTACCTGTAATATGCACATATATTTTACATATTTGTATTTTTTCTGCAGAAATATGGCATAATCTCTGTTGGTCTCTTTAAAATTATTTTTAACTATGGTGGATGGGTATTTTATTATGACTGCTGCAGCATTTTTTTATTCATCGCTGTAGCAGTTGATCATCTGAAACCTATACAAAATAATACAATACATTCAGGAAACTGAAGATGTTATATCCATCAGAAAGTTTATGCTGCTAGGGTCTTGCAGATCTGAACCCACTGGAATTATTTTTAACCATGGGAATTATTTTTAACTGGGAAGAATGGTGGTTTCATTCTTTGACCATAGCCAGGAGATCATCAAGCAGCCCCAGTGAATTTCAGAAAAAAAAGAAAAAGAAAACAGAGAGAGAGAGAACAGGTTTTCCATGCATTGATACATTATAAATATTCATATGCACTTAATGTTCAGGGAGTCAAAACTCAATCAAAAGCAGCTTTTAAATGTACCAAATTTCATCCCCTTTAATGCTTTCAATTAACCAATTCTATCACCAAGCAAAGGAGACAAGGAACAGAGAGAGCTCATAGGGTCCCTTTAGCCAGAGTATTTGACTCATTTTGTTTTAAATCCTGCTAATAAGATTTTGGAAATCAATTACACACACCAAAACATATTAAAGGCTGCATTATGGACACATGCTTAATATTGATTGATACTAAATTCCTTTCTAATAATAAAGGATATTTTGTCCTTCTCATTAAAATGTAGCAAAATGAATTTTATTAGAAGGTAACATGGGCCGCTTCCTTGTGAATATATATTCATCTAGGTGCTTTCTATGAAAAAAAGTTGAAAAGAGAAACAGTGTGACAGCCCTGGTATGCATATGCACCCATTACTATGGCTAGAAAAGAAATGATGGAAATAAACCCACTTGCAATTTTTATGTAACACTGATAAATTCCATCTGCTCGAGATGAAAGTCACATCTTTTGTGTTTAAGGGATAAAGGTAGTGTTATAGATTACAGCACCCTGAAGGCACTGGCGGCAGGTGCAGTAATTTAAGTCATCCTAAACGCTCACTCAGGCAGCCACGGTATGAGGCCAGGTGGGTAAAAATACCAAGCAAAGTAGTTTTGAATCACTTCACTTTTCTAACAGTCTTGAAAAACAGAGGAGATTTTCATGTCTCTCAGGTGGCTTGGATATGACCCCAGCGGAAAGCAGAGAAGGTATTCTCAAATTCATACCAGGCCTGCCCTTTGATTCCTTGAATTAGAAATAAAATCAGGCTAGCAAGCACGTAGAGATACAAATTCATCAGCTGTAGTGTCCAGTAGAGGGCACTAGAAAGGCAGTACTGCAATACGGGATCAGACCCCTATCTTCGAATGATGACAGGTATATCCCTTAGACAGAGAAATGTGGAAAGATCTTTTTTTCTAAGCATGCGTTGGTCTGTGAGTTTTGATATTTATTCTTCAAATGCAATGTGAAATTGTCATTACTTTTGTTTTCAAAGTTTAACTTTTTAAATTAAGATTGCTTGTCATAATGTGTTCCCTCAACAGTCAGTAACATGATTACAGTATTCAGTTCACATTTTTATTAGTTCCCATTGGTTCCTGTTGAGAGAGGAGTAGAGGTTAAACAATGTCTGGCCTTCAGTATCCTCTTCTACATCTAAACACTACAACTGTAAATCCAAATTTTGGGGGCTTTTATTTTCTAAAAGTGATGGTATTTATTGAATATCAAAAAGTTCAGAGCATTATTCAAATATCCCTTCCAAGAGACCCTGTTTATGTTATAAGCCAACATGGTTTCTATAAAACAAATAATTACATCCACAACAGATATTGACAAATGGTCTCTGAGGACAACCTTTCTTTTTCGCCCCCTCACTTTATAAACTTTATAATGACGTGTGGGGAAAAATATGGTGGACAATTTGAGAAAGTGTCCCTGCATATAACTGAATTTCAGAATATTACAAAAGGAATTTGAAAGGTAGCCATCCTGGTGGAAAGGTATTTTAGGTAAATGGCAGATACACAGTCTGAAAAGGGGCACATTGTATGATATTTCATGCTGACCTACATCTTTCCTGGGACAAGGCTTACAAGCTAATGGCAACTGGCATTTACCTGGTGTGGCACATTCCCCTTCACTAAATGACAGTATCAGTCATATCGCCCCATACCCTTTGTCCAGCTACTTGGACTTACATCAAAGAGTACCCTGAAGACCAAAAACAAACAAACAAACAAACAAAAAACAAGCACATGTAAACAATATTAATAAATATAACTTGCCAGAAATTCTGAATTTCAGCAATCCTGCAGTTTTGCATTACAAACCACTCAGGCTTTGGTGGACATTTGGTGGGATAGGGGAGAATTCACAGCATCTGCTACCTCCTTGGAAAGGTCCAGAACAAACACCAGGGTGGCTTTTGGCTTCTATATACACCTTATTTAAGGCAAGGCTTGATCTCTTTATATTTTTATTTTAATTTTATCCAATTTCCTATTCCTGTGGAACGCACATCGTAATAGAGCTGCGTCTGCTGACCTGTTACAGCTGTGCCCATCATGGTGCCCATAAGTAATCTGTCCCCTCTATGTGGTGATGGTGTTTCTCTGAGAGCCGTAAGAGCCATACCTTGCTTTCCCTCTCACTGCTCTGTGAAATGATTAGTCATCATCCCAGCGGTCTCTTGGTTTCTCTAAGTCTTGTGTGGAAGCTGCCAAGATGTAGTCAGATGCAAGCACCATGATGCGGAAGCATTTAAACACTGGAGACAGACAGCATGGCATCAGCAACTGAGCATTTTTATCTCAAGCCCTAGACAGCGAGGCAGCAGAACAGAGCAGTTTAACTCGGGGGGACAGCAATGAAAAGTGTGGCAGCACATGAGAGCACACGCTGTAACAGGCTGACAGACAACATTTGGCTTGTATCAGGACACGGGCTCAAAAGCGATGGAAAGACAGAAAATAAGCTTCTAATTTCCTTCCTTGAAATTAGGTCCAGCTTCTGACTACTGTTCTGTGTTGGTTGGGGTTTTGAATACGTAAAAGCAGACAGACTTTAATTCATATCTGGTAATGGGTTTTCCTTTTTTTTCCTTTCTTTCTTTTTCTTTTTTTCATTTTTAACTTCTTCAATGTGACTGTTTCACTCTGGCTGGAAAGAAATCATTTCAATTTTTCAAAGAACCAGTTTCATGGATCATATGTATATGATCTTCATTCATAGGTATATATTTATTCCTTCGAAACTCCCTATTATGGACCAGCTCCTCTTTAGTTGCTAAGGATATGTCGGTGAGCAAAACAGACACGTTTCTGCTGTCCTGGAGCTTGCTACCAAAGTGTGGTAAAAGAAAATAAAGATGCATAAAATATATAGGGACAGACGGTATGCAGGCCATGTAGTAACATAAAGCAGGAAAGAGAAAAGGGAATGCCGACCTGTGTTTAGGGGAGAGTTGCACCTTTAAATAAAATGAAAGGAATATAAACTTGTAGTAGGTGAGGGAACCATGTCGTGCAGCTGTGTTTGTGTGTGTGTGCGTGTGTGCACGTGAGCATGTGTGTAGAGGGGAAGACTGTTCTGGATAAAAGGAAGGACAATGTCAAAGTTGCTGAGTGGAAACATTAGCTGTGTTGCTTACTTCTAACCAATGACTGGTATCTACCCTGCATCCCTCTTCCTCTTACTTATTTCTTCATTTCACAAACCTTTATTGAACATCTGTTATGTGTGTACTGTACCAGTCACCGAAATAACTAAAAGGAATAAAATGCTGTCCCTTAGCAGATTCACAGTCTGGAGGAATATATAGGTAAATATCTTTAGCAAGTCATTCTTCCTTAAAGCGCTCCTGTAATTTGTTTCCTAGACGATTTCGAAGTAATCGCATATTTCCTTCTTGTCATCCAGCACTCTTAAAAATGTCTGATCTGGGAAAGGTATTCTGGTCACTTCAATTTTTTGGTATGTTTAATTATTTGGAAGCTTCCTGCTTCCCAGATAGAGGCTGGTCACTCCAAGCTCATTTGGTAACATAGGAAAAAATCCAAAGTTCGTCGTACAGACCCCTACTTCCAGTTTCTGCCAAACTTGCGGAGTCAAGGGTCATTTTTCCCTCTCTGACCTGCTGCCCCCGTTCTGCATCTTGTCTGCTAAGCCTTTCTCTTCGCACCGTAGAGACTCTTCCCCTCTTCCCCCTCGTCCCTGCACCCTTGCGTCGCCTTCGAACCTCAGATTCCCTCGCCCCACTGAGCAGTGTCCAGCTATTTTTGAGTGCTATTCCTACGCTCAGTTCCGAGGGCCTATTTTACATATTCAAGCCTGCGTCTGTTGTCAGCTAAACCGAAATAGGCTTCAACTATTTGAGCCACATACAATTTTTTTCTGAGGCTCATGTAAAAGGAATCGTAATTTCAAAAAAGTATTTTTTTATAATTAAAAAAGTAGTAGTTTGGAGGTTCGTGTTGAAATCAGTAAACTCCCTTTGCCCTGGTGTGTTTGTATTTCCGGTTTGTGTCCCCAAGTCCCCAGCCATTGGCAGCGTGGCCGGGCCTTTGGCACCCTTCTGCACTCCTGCGCGGCAGTCTCCTGGGATGGTTCTGTTTCCCACTCTGCTCAGGTCACCTCTGTTCACCTGCTTTACGTGTGACCCACGTTGTGTCCTTTGAAAGGAGCAGCTTTATCTATTGTCGAGTCTCACAGATTCGGGGGGATGGGGTATCACACTCAGGAATGGTTTCCTTTTGATTTGTTTTGTTTTGTTTTAATTAATTTACTTTTGAGGGAGAGTGAGAGAGCGTGTGCATATAAGCGTCACAGGGACAGAGAGAGAGAGAGAGAGAGAGAGAGAATCCCAAGCAGTCTCCACACTGTCAGTGCAGAGCCCAAGGTGGGGCTCAAACCCAAGAACTGCAGGATCATGATGTGAGCTTAATCAAGTGTGGGACGCCTCACCAACCGAACCACCCACGTGCCCAGGTGTGGTTTCTTTACCACAGGCTTTGCTTCTTGGCCTTTACTGCCAGCCAGCGAATCACCTCAATCCTTCCTGGAGTCTACACCTCAAACCAGAGACCTACTCTTGTCCATAGCCTACAACACACAGGCTTTCAGCTGTAAGTTCCCGCTCAACTGAACTGTTCCACCTTTTCCATAATGTGGTGTCAGGATAGAAATCCAGCCCTAGAGAAAAGAACCAGAAGTTGGGCACCTTCACCAGATCTTAGTACTTAACTAAGATCAAAGTGCAACAGATGAGAAGGAGGAGGAAAAACAAGTTTTCTTTCTTATTATTGAGCTGGATACCATGAAGACTAAAATTGTCTCCTGCTTAAGTTCAGGATTCCTCCATCCGGGCGTACTGGGCCAGGGCCAAAGGTGGGGAGGGCCCCTCTGCAAGACAAGGGAAGAAAGATTGTCTTGCAGGGCTCTCCTTCCACCAGATATGAATGACAGTCAGAAATCCTATATTTGCACAATAGGAACTTTATTGTATTAACCCAGCTCTGTCTCCTTTGTGAGGCTCCGTCGAGGCGGAAAGATGCTACTCCCAACTGTGTGTTTTCTGGGTAGAATTTAGTGTTAGTCTCTCATTATCTGGGGCAAGTCTTTTTCTCTAAGCTTCCCCCACATCCACCCTCACCACTGCCCTCACTGCCGCTGCCATCACTCAACTACCTTTCAGGTTGTGTTCTGAGCTCATAGGCTCAGAAAGGGGTGTCACATTCATATGTGGTCTAGTCCTCAAGGGCCGATCACTGCTATTCTCTTTCTGTTTTTTTAATGTTTACTTATTTATTTTTGAGAGAGAGAGAGAGAGCACATGCACACATGTTAGCAGAGGAAAGGCATAGAGAATAGGAGACAGAGAATCTCAAACAGGCTCAGCATTGTCAGAGCAGAGCCAGACACGGGGCTTGAACTCACAAACTGTGATCTAATGACCTCAGCCCAAATCAAGAGTGAGACACTTAACCTACTGAGCCACCAAGGTGCTCCTGCTATTCTCTCTCTTAAACTTGTACTCCAGAGAAGTTTAAGAGAGTTTAAGAAGCAAGGAAGAGGGGGCTTGCACAAGAGAGGGTGTGAGGGTGGGAAAAAGTGTTCAGGCTCCTCTCCTTCCTTACAATATGCCTTCATTGGTAGTGTCCGCTTTCCCCAAGGGAATCTAGACAAGTATCAGCTAGACACCTTGCACCATCTGAAGGGGCAGAACCATCATATTTTCCCTCAGCCCAGCAGCCCACCTTCTCCTCTGGGTCCCTGATGGCTTGCTCTACTGCTGAGTATCAGGACATTTTGCTGAAGACTCCTGTGCTTGGCCCTGGGAGCCAGACTTTTTTTTTTTTTTTTTTTCTTATTTTCATATCCCTTGTCCTCCAAGAAACATTTACTTGTACAGAATGAGAACAATTTTCTCTCTTCCTACACTGGCAAACGTTTCTTCCTGTCATGCTGATATGGGGTTACTTCATGGAGCTCTTAACCTTCAGAATGTTTCCAGAATCTCCCCTAAACTTTACAGCATATTCCCCTTGGGATTGTTCCAACATCATACAAATGTCCAATACTGAGGCAAATGTATTCTGGTAGCACAGAACTGCGATCTGGTGTCCAAAGCTTAAGCTATTAAAAAAAAAAAAAAGAAAAAGAAAGAAGGAAGAGGAGAAGGAGGGGGAGAAGGAGAGGAAGGGAGGGGAGGGGAGGAAGGAAGGAAGTGAGGGAGGGGAGAAGGAATGAAGGGAAGAATGAAGGAAGGAAGGAAAAGATGTCAAGTAGAGAACATACAGTGTCAAGTAGCATACGATGGCCAGACAACTCCTGTTTAAGTTCATTAAGAATTGAAAATAATAGACTCACTCTCTGCAAATATCACTCAAGTTGTTTACGCCAAAATCAGACTATATAATCTACAAGCAAACAATCAGAGCTGAGAAGGGAGGAAGGGATCTATATAGTCTGAAGTTGTTAGTCTGGTTGAGATGCTGAGGCTTTCTTATTTGCTCCCTGAAGAAGAAAAGACAAAGGCACGCTTCTCTCCACTCCTAGCCAGTTGAAAGGTCCATTGAGAGAATCACTAATATAGGTGGAGGGGATTGGAGAAAGGAGACATGACATATTACTCTCTGGTTTGATGTCTACTCAAGCAGTAGGCAAATTAATTTGCCTCATTTGTTAAAGAGGAGGATGAAGAATTGGAGAAAGAGGGCAGGAGGAGGGGATAGCAAAGGATCAGTAAATACTCTCTCCATTTGGTATGACAAGGTTTGTTTAGTTACTATAGATCAGGTAAGCAGAGATCCATCTAGCCAAGATTCCCTCCCCAGTAGAATGAGTGCTAAGCATGGAGACACAACGGCAAGTGATCGTGAGGCTCACCATTGATGGGAGCGCTGAGGAACGGCTTTGCGAGACCAACTCAGAGTTAATCTGAATCACTCTCCTGGAAGGCATTTTACGGTAGTGGCAATCAGTAGCAGTGATGGCAGAAGCAGACAGGAGATGCCCATGTCTTTTTTTCTCCACTTGGCAATGGAATTCAGGTGAACCTCTTTAACAAAAAATAGTTTACTCCCATGGATTTCTTGAGTAATTTGCAGGAGGGAGAAAATCCTTAAGTGTGATAATAAACTCCCTAAGAGATCGACAAATGGAGAAATAACAAGTCTGATTAATTTAGAGGAATAAAGGAATAGGATGCATATTAAATCCACCCCATAATATGTGAAACCCTTTATACCTACCTCTGAGGATACGTTCCAAAAAAGGTAACTCCGGATCCCATTATGCTACAGTCAGACACCAGCCAGTATCATCTTTTGTATACCATTGTCCCTCTCTACAGCAGACACCGTATGCTGAGAGCCCCATGGGCTGTAGTTAGCCTAGGGATGTTTGGTTTGGTTTTGCTATGGCATGGTAATAGAGGGGTTTTATAAGATTACTTTTTCATATTTAATAATACAGAGATCTTGTATTAAATGAATCTTTAAAAGAGAACGTTATCTTCCTATCCTGAACCTGTACCCTCACTAGTAGCAATCAGCAAGCAATTCACATCAATTAATCATACTGGGCTACTGAGTTTGCAGACCACACCATACAAACCAAGTGAGGTTTAGGGAGGAAGAGAGATTTCAGAAGACAGACTTTTACCACATGCACTTCCCCAGGTGTTGCCTAAATACTATACAGAAAGGTGTTCAGACAGAATGTGTGTGAGTAGAGAAAAACCCCAGAAGTGCTCTAGGCTTCCAAAAGGATGAAGAGGAGGGGAAAGAAATGTTGAGAATCCATTCTTTTCTGCTGTGAATCAAGGGTTTGGGATGGGATTCATCAGACGTGATGGGTCAGGAGGAAATTGAAGCAGAAATATTGTCTCCTAGGACCCTAATAAGGAAACTTCAAAAATGTGGTATGTATTCAGCCCAACTGGGAAGCAACTTTTCAGAGCTATCAAGTCAGTATATTCGGCCCACTTAACTTTTCCTCTATGTCTGGTGTCCTAGCCCCAGCCTGGCTGTCACACCGAAACTACTTACTGGGAGGGGAAAGGGCACATCCACTATTTGGTTGCTGAGAGAAAAGGGATTCATAGGGCAAGCTGTTCCCAAGAGGAATTTGAATTCATGCGCTCTGGTTTGGAAACAATTTACCAAGTGGCAGACTGTCTAGTGGATTGTAAGAAAAACGCAAATAGTCCATGTATTTCAGTAGGTAATCCTGGTGGCTCAAAGGTAATTGAATATCTCACTGGTATTTGTAATTGAAGATAGTTGACTTTTTCTAGGTGTTTTAAGTGCATATATAGATAGAAGAATTAAGACAACCGAAAAAAATATTTCTATTTTATTATCTCATTATTTGTTTTGAAGCTTTCTTTTAATTATTCCCAGAATGTGAGTTGGTGAATGATATAAGGGACACAAAGGCATTATCTTTGTGTTCCAGTCCAGATGATATCGCTGAGAATTTAAGACAATTTAAGATTCTTTTGCCTTGCTGGAAAGAAAGATACTCGGTGCTTTTGTTCTTAGAAATAGATTGTGCTCTCATTTCATTCTTTCATAAAAGATCAGAGTTTACTAGGAGATATGTAATAATCCTAGATATGTAAAGAACTGACATAAAGAAAAGAGATACGGAGCAATCTTTTCTATAAAGGATATGGTTTGTGTTTTAAATATCCTCAAAAATACAAAATAGATCGGAAACGTCTTAAAGTTTCCCACTAACAAAACAACCTGAATAGAAATTAGCGTGTGATCTCATTGATCAAATCTAAAATCCAAAGTCCTGTGTATTGCATTGCTTGTGTTGACTACCTAGGAAGAAATAACCCACAGAAGTGTAGCACATACACTATCAGATTCTTTCTCTCAATATGCCATTAAAACAATTACCTGGTTAGAGTGGTCAATCACACAAAGTAATGGCTTACACAATGTGTTAAAAATTTTTCCCATTGCTACTATTCAACGTTAATAATATAAGCATAAATGTCATTATGTTGTCAGAACTAAAGTCAATTTTATCTGTATTTCAAGAAATATTCACACTTATAGAATTTTCTAAGTATCTCTTTCTTTTATCTACTCCCCTAGACCTACAGAGGAGTTTTTGCTGAAAACAGATTCATAAAGCTAATATGTTTTATTTCATCCATGGGATCCTAGACTAGAAGAGTTGCGTTCCAGAGACTGACAATACAGTAGTATGTACTGGAATTATAGGCTTCGCTGCCTGAGAGCAAGAACTGAAGGACACATTTAATGCCCTTCGAGCAGGACCAGAAATGTGGAACATGTCAGTAAAAGAGCTGTGGTCAGAAGAGGGGCGGGTCTTGAAGTTAGGAGTGTCAGGCAAGAAGTAAGCTGTGAAGAGAGATCTCACTATCCTGTGACAAGAAGAGTATTGTGGTGTGGCTGCTTGCAGATTTTCTGATCTCTCTACAAGCTGCGTTCTCTCTCTCTCTCTGTCTCTTTCTCTCTCTTTCTCTTCCTAGTTTGATCTAGGAAGACAGTAGTGGTACATCTGAACAGAGGTCCATTGTTAACTTGTCTATGTATTCCACTTTCAGAAAAAGTAAAAACCGAGCCTCCTATTAGAAGAATTAAGAATCTACATGTTTGAAATCAAGGGAAGCTTTTTTGTGTGTGATGGAAGTATAAGTAAGCTTCCTCAGTTTAAATGCAAATTAAATGCAAAAGTTTTCTCCTGTGGTGGCAGTGATGGGGGGGGGCAGGTAACTACTGCTTACTCTTTGTACCCTAATCTTAGAAAGCAGAGTCACAATGACAAATGATAGCAAATGACTAGGCTTAAGCAATAATGCAAGTTACTAACGGTGTTTTTGGAGCTTGGGGACATTGTAAACACTGTTGCAGAATTGTATATTTCATCTTCAAAAGCAGGTTGCTCTAAATGTTCATAGGCCACATTATATTGGCTAGAAATATCCAGCAAATTTTGCTGGCCTCTGTGGACCACCTGGCTTTAGAGCTAAGGCCTTGATCCAAGGACCTGATCTACAGCATGAGAAACTAGAACATGATTACCATAGAATCTCCATTTTAGTTTCAAAACTGTGTAGGATCTGAGCTTACCCCACATGCAAGCTACCAAATTAGTTTGCTTTTCTATATGCATGTATTGCCAAGAACACAGAACCCAAAGCCAGAGATAAATGATGTGTTACTCACAGCAAAAGCAGTAGCCAGAGCAATATCTTTGTATTGAATCCCCACACCCCAAACCCCACAGGGCAACATGATGAGGGCAAAATGTTTATTTCTGCATGCAGAGGGTTTGCATCACAGTGGAGGACCCCCAAATTAAGGCTCTAAGCGTTTATGGCTATTGACACATCTGTTCACCCTTCTCTCCAGAGAATGAGGGCTCATTACCCTGGAAAGCAAGCAAATGCCACCAACAAGGGGAAAGAGACTTCAGTTGACACGTAGTATTAACCATCACACTTTGTCGTCCTAAATGTGTCTGAATGTCTCTATCTTTAGGAAGACACTCCTGATAGCTCCCAAGATGTGTTTGTTCTTTAAGAAGACCTCCACTGTATAGAAAGACAAGCCCTCCATTAATCATTGTTTCCTTGACACTCCATTGAGAAATTTAGGGTGAGGCGGTGACTGATAACAAGTCTTCACATATCTGATCATAGAAGGAAGGTTAACTGACAAGGTATCATTACTGCAGAGGGAGTTCTTTAATAATTTACCTCTTCAGGTAATTGTGATGGGGGTTCTTTATAGTCGAGGTCATCAAGATTCTGGCAACACTAAACTTAGTAGAAAGTGTACTCAGAGACTGAAAGCTGGTTCATGCTCTTATCTCAGTGGACAGCTACCTTCCATGAATTGATTTTTATTCTCACCCTCCCTCTCTATGAGCAAGCAAAGTTGCTTTTGTTTTTCCAAAACATAAATTTCTGTTTTTGAGGTATAGGAAACTCACAATGAAAGGAACAGGTCTTAGTGTATAGCTCCATGAGTTCTGACAGACACATACTTCTATGTACCACATTATAGAACAGTTTCATTAACACAGGAATTTCCTTCATATCCTTCCCTAGTCAAACAAATCCTGCCCCCACCAGGGGCAATGTCTATTCTTTCATTAGCAACTTCCCTGAATGTTCACTCTCACCTTTGAAGGTTACCTTCATCTTCCTGAGACCATCATTCTCAAATGGAAACGATGTTTTCTCCCTAATTCCATATATTGCAAACCTTGGAGCAGGATAAATGTCCCATTTTATTAAATGGCACTAAGACCTACTCAGTTTCTCAGGCCTATAAAAATGGGCTCATCCTTGATTCTTCTCATTTTCTTTCCATTCCACATCTAATTTGCCATCATTTGCACTAACAACATTAGACAATCACCTCAATCCCATTTCTCTCCTGGATTTGTTCAGCAGTATTCTTTTTTTTTTTTTAATTTTTAATGTTTATTTTTGAGAGAGAGAGAAAGACAGAGTGTGAATGGGGGAGGGGCAGAGAGAGAGGGCGACGCAGAATCCAAAGCAGGCTCCAGGTTCTGAGCTGTTAGCACAGAGCCTGATGTGGAGCTTGAACTCATGAACTGTGAGATCATGACCTGAGCTGAAGTCAGATGCTTAACTGACTGAGCCACCCAGGCGCCCATGTTCAGCACTATTCTATGACATCTCCCTACCTCTTCTCTCATCTATGAAATTTGAATGGTACACATATTCAGCAGCATAAACCATTCATGCTAAATCAGCAAAAAACTCTTCTATTATTTACCATTACAGCGGGCATGCAATCCAAATTCTTTTTTTCCCTACTTATCTTATTTTTATTTTACTTTTTATAGTTTATTGTCAACTTGGTTTCCATACAACACCCAGTGCTCATCCCCATAAGTGTCCTCCTCCATGCCCATCACCCCCCTTCCCCTCTCCCTCACCCCCATCAGCCTTCAATTTTTTCTCAGGATTCAGGAGTCTCTCATGTTTTGCCTCCCACCCTCTCCCCAACTATTTTTCCCCTTCTCCTCCCCCATGGTCCTCCTTTAAGTTCCTCCTAATCCACCTATATGTGAAAACATATGGTATCTGTCCTTCTCTTTCTGACTTATTTCAATCAGCATAACACCCTCAAGTTCCATCCATGTTGTTACACATGGCCAGATTTCATTCTTTCTCATTGCCATGTAGTATTCCATTGTATAAATATACCACATCTTCTTGATCCATTTGTCAGTTGATGGGCATTTCAGCTCTTTCCGTGATTTGGCTATTGTTGAAGGTGTTGTTATGAACATTGAGGTACATGTGCCCCTATGCATCAACACTCCTGTATCCCTTGGGTAAATTCCTAGCAGTGCTATTGCTGGGTCATAGGGGTGTTCCATTGTTAATTTTTTGAGGAACCTCCACACTGTTTTCCAGAGGGGCTGCACCAGTTTACATTCCCACCAACAGTGTAGGAGGGTGCCCATTTCTCACATCCTCACCAGCATCTAGAGTCACCTGATTTGTTCATTTTAGCCACGCTGACCGACATGAGGTGGTATATCAGTGTGATTTTGATCTGTATTTCCCTGATGAGGAGGAATGCTGAACATCAGTGCATGTGTCTGTTGGCCATCTGGATGTCCTCTTTGGAGAAGTGTCTGTTCATATCTTTTGCCCATTTCTTCACTGGATTATTTGTTTTTTGGGTATGAGTTTGGTGAATTCCTTATAGATTTTGGATACTAGCCCTTTATCCAATATGTCATTTGCAACTATCTTTTCCCATTCCATCAGTTGCCTATTTTCTGGATTGTTTCCTTTGCTGTGCAGAAGCTTTTTTATCTTTATGAGGTCCCAATAGTTCATTTTTGCTCTTGATTCCTTTGCCTTTGGGGATGTGTTAAGTAAGAAATTGCTGTAGTTGAGGTCAAGGAGGTTGTTTCCTGCTTTTTCCTCTAGGGTTTTGATGGTTTCCTGTCTCACATTCAGGTCCTTTATCCATTTTGAGTTTATTTTTGTGTGTGGTGTGAGAAAGTAATCTAGTTTCATTCTTCTGCATGTTACTGTCCAGTTCCCCCAGCACCATCTGTTAAAGAGGCTGTGTTTTTTCCATTGGATACTTTTTCCTGCTTTGTCAAAGATTAGTTGGCCATACATTTGTGGGTCCAATTCTGAGTTCTCTATTCTATTCCATTGGTCTATGTGTCTGCTTTTGTGCCAATCCAAATCCTTTATTATGATCTCTAAAACTATACATATTCTGATTTCATTCTCTCTCTGACCTGTGTATTATTTTCCACTCACACTAAACTTTCCTTGTTCTCTTTCAACTTCTTTCTGTACTAAATATGAAGAAATACCTCCCTCTGATGTCAGTTTAAGACATTTGAACATTGGTTTGAGTTGAAAGCTCATAGATCTGAAATGAGACATGACCTGCTTAATCAACACCACCCCTTACTCAGACACATCACACTTAGTAAAGCCCTTGGAACTTGATTGAAAATGAGTTCAAGTGAAGGAAAAGATGAGTAAGGGGTGGTGAGAAATTTCAGCCCCACCAGGAGAATCTGAACAAGGGAAGACTCGGAGGCACTAGCCTGTGTTTCCTTTGCAGTTCTGCACTGGATGAAAGGAAATGAAGATGTGCATCACTTCTGTCTTCTAGATTTTCAAGGTTTGGCAGCTAGGTTGGTATGACATCAGGCCACTTCTACACTTGCAGGGAAGTGGGGTGACCAGACCAACTTGTCTTGACAATCATCAATGCCAGAGAGCTAAACAGAAAAAACAAAAGTGAATCTGCCCAAGCTATACATGATATTTTCTTAGCCACATAGTAGATGATGAAAGCTCCAGCAGCTGATACTAGCGACAACATAGGGTCTACATCCAGATAAGTCCAAGAAGGAGTTATGTCCTTGCCCACACCCAGCTCTGTTTATGGCATGATAGCCAAGGAAGTGGGAAGATGAAAGAAATTTGGAAGTGGGCCTTTGAAATGAGGCCCCCAAGACTTTGAATTGGGGCTGAGTTCTGGCCTGAATTTGACTAATCTTTGGTTTTGGTTTTATTTACTTTTCTGAAAATGTCTACATTAATTTGCCATTTGGCAACTGTGCACTGAGACTTAAAATTAAAGCGATTTGAACAATAAAGTTATATCTTAAGAATATCCAAGTCAGTGACCAATAAAACACTAAGCTTGCTTGCAAAACCCAACTATTGTCACTATTTTAAAGCCTAATTTTTATTGAACACAAGCTAGGTGCCAGGCATCTGCAAATTTCTTTAGATATTTTTTTTTCATTCAATCCTCAGGACAATGTGGTGTGATAAATTTAATTATATCAGCCTCATTTTGCAGATGATGTAACTGAAGCACAGGTAATATGAATAGATTTCTTGATTTTACACAGATAGCCAATGATAAAAATAAGATTAAAATTCTTGCTGCCTTTTTATTTATTGTGTAATATTTCTCTGTACCAATCAATCTACTGTCCATATATCCGTGTAGAAGTTTGCAAAAACCTCTCAAAATGATTTTCTAGCAGTATTTATATCTTCTTTCTAAATCATAATTTTATTTACTTCTATTTGTATTCTTCTTGAGTAGGTTATCTATGTACTTATTGTGTTAAAAATAACCACTTTTTAGATTTATAAATGAGTTTTAGTAGTTATCTATTTGTAATTAATCATTCTTTACTTCTATCTAAATGACTTCCTTATATTTGCTTTTAATTATTTTTGAAGGTTTTCAAATGATTTAATGCTTAGAAATTAGTGCTCATAAGATAAGGAAATAAGAATATTTCCCTGAGTATATCTTTAAAATACTCTATAGGTTTTAATATACTAACTTCTTCTTTTCATGATTTTATAAATAGTTTGTAAATATAATCTTGATTTCGTTTTTGCTCATAGAATTATTTTGATATATATCTTTTTTAAGCTTTCCTATAAGCTTTGGTTTTTGGAATACATTTTTATAACAAACTAGTTTCATTAGATATATCATTCAGCATCCATGCAGTCATATTTTTTTAGTTTCACATAGCTTTCAGGTTCTGAGAGCAGTATGCTACATTCTACATCTAGTATAAGTTAATTGATCCTACAGAAGCATAAAAATTATATATTCATAAAAAGTAATTTTAGCAACCTTAAAATATGATCTATTTAATTCATGCTTCTCTAACTGATACAAGTGCCAACTATTTGCCATTTATTGGTATTTTATCTGCTGAGGAAATTTCTGACCCATATTAACCATTAATGCAATAAGGTTATAGAAATCCACAAAACATCAAGTATATGCATGGGTTATGAAGGGGTATGGAAGAAAGAGACTGGAAGTAAGGGGAATCTCCTAGCTAACATCTCAGCCACAACCATGGAAAAACAGACTAGAATTTTAATGGTAGAAGATGAAAGTCACTTGGTCTAACCTCCATGAGAAAGAAGTAAAGGGGGCCTGTTCCCACCAAGCTCCTTTGGAAGGCTCTAGCTTCTGGAATTTCTGAGAAATCAAAGCAAAGCAAAACAAAGCAAAGCAAAGAAAAGAAAACCAAGACAAGAAAATTCAAGAATGTACTTCCCAGGTTCTATTGCATTTTGGGTGGGCCATATTGATTAGGAAAGTAGATCAAAGAAGAAATCAGAAAGGCACCAAAGTATGGGGGAAATAGAATAATTTAAGTTGAAAATTCAAAAGAAATTGTTTTGGCCAGCAAGACTCATGAAAAATAAAACAATGAAAATGGAGAAACTGCAAAACTAGTATAGTTTTGGGAGCCAACAACACACCACGACTGAGCCAGGCTACCTCTGGCTTTTACAGAAAGGGTTGCAGTGAGCAAGCATCACTCCATGTGGCCTGCAGTGAGGACCTCCTCCTCCATCTGACTACTGGAATGAGAAATCCATAGGAAAATGAAGTAACAGCAGTCAAGAACAGAATTTCTGGTAGTTTGGTTGGCTTCTTCTACTTTGGAAAGACATTTGGAAGGGATTTATACAATGAAAAGTAAGACCAAGAGGAAATAAAGTGAGAGGCACCTGGGTGGCTCAGTGGGTTAAGTGTCTGACTTCGGCTCCTATCATGATCTCGCAGTTCCTGAGTTTGAGCCCTGTGTTGGGCTCCGAGCTGTCAGCTGTTGGAGCCTGATTCTGAATCTGTGTCTCCTTCTCTCTCTGCCCCTTTCCCACTTGTTCTGTTTCTTTCTGTCTCTCAAAAATAAATAAAAACATTAAAATATTTTTAATTTATACAATGAAAAGTAAGGTCAAGAGAAAATAAAGTGAATTATTAATAAAAGTGCTAACTTGAAGCCTGTGCCCTTCAGACAACTTATGCACATGGTGCTGTTGTTGTGTCTTTGGTTAGCATTAGTGAGGATAATAATCTGGTAGCTGCATCTATATTTTTTCTGTCCTGTTCACTTCATTGATATCGCTGACTGGAATGTTCTTTTGACTGCAATATGAGTGACCCTTGTTATTTGGTTTTGAATTGAGCACTTTGAACAATGATTTTACCCTCTGGGCAGATGTAGAAAGAAATGGTTCTGTTCAGAACAGATTGTAACAAATGGTCAACATTATTGATAGCATAGCCCTGTCACTTAATTGTAGAGCACGCATTTTTCTAATGAATATGTTCTTTCCAGTGCATGATATCTCAAATCTCTCTCGGTGATACAGTCTAAGGGTGGGAGAAAGACTAAGAAAACCAACTCTGTGTCCATTGGGTTAAACATGTAACCATGATACATAACCTTAGACACAAATTAAGGAATGTCTGTAGTTGAAGATATCCATTCTAGCCACTGTTCGAAAAACTTTCTGTGTTTTAACCCTTGCAATCCTTACAAGGACATGATACTGTGGGTTACTATTATTATTCCCATTTTGAGGCAAGGAATTAGAGGCGAAAAAGCTAAAAGAGCTTGCTTCAGCTCACGCAGTTAATAAGTATAGCTAGATATAAACTTGATCTGATCCCTGAGTCTAAGGTCTGAATAAATATCTAGATAACACAAATAGACTTAACGCAAAGTTGAAGGATTGATATCGGGGTAAGTGGGCCTATGGTTGAAGCTCTCATATTGTAAGGGACATTGTCCTCAACAAAAAAGTGCCCCTGGCTCAGTTCCTCAACTTCTTTGAGCTTGCAAAACTGGAAGAGTCTCCTCAGGAACATTCTCTATCCTTCCTGGAGGTTGTATTAACTTGCTGCATCTGCCCTACTTATTGTTTACACAAGCACTAATTTAGCTCAATCTAAGAATGCAGAAGTTTAAACAATTGAACTTTTTGAATGGCAAAAAAATATTAGCTGAAGGTTTAGAGTTTCATACTTATTAGTTTTTAAATCTAACAATGATAAATTTCAGGTATTTTTATTTGTATTCTTGACACACTTTCACATCTATTATCTGACCTTATTCTCATCACCATCCTGAGACAAGGCACATCAGATATAGTTAATCTTATTTTTGTGATGGGTAAATAGCCTGGAAAATAAAATATTAGGGAGACATGATAGCTGTTTTTAGCTATGTCAGGGGTTGTCAAAAAAGATAATTAGATAATTGTGTACAGATCCAGAGAGCAGACCTGGGACTGGAGAGGCACAAATTGTAGGGAAGCAAGTTTAGCTCCATAAGGAGAAGAGCTGGAATAATGTCTGATACTGAATGGGCCTCCTAGACACATTCCAGCAGAAAGCAGACTCTCTTGGGAGGTGGGAAAGGCAGGTAGGAGAACCATCCATCATGTGAGGTGCTTCCAAATGTATGACTACAATCTCTGAATTGGAAGCATAAATAAACTTAGTGGTATTTTTCTAACAGCTGGATACAGAGGCTAGACAGCTGATGTCTCTGCCACAGCCGTGTGCTGATTCCACTGGTAATCTTTTAAATCCGTGGCCGCTCCTTTCAGTAATAATAAAAATTTAGGCCTACATACAAATGCTGCTATAGTCGTCCTCACAGTGAAAGAACTGAATCGCAGAATGTGGACTTTACCTTCATTTTTATCCCTACCAAGCCAGAAAATGTAGTTGCACTAAAGCTCAACTTTCTATAGATTGTACTCAGCCAGTGACTCTCATATTATAATGTCACATGCATAGGCATGAGATAGTTTGAATGTGTTTTGTCAAAGTACATAGGCTGTCCTTTTGATAGGTTTCATTTGTCTTTCTCTCCCATTGGCTAAAAACTAATTTACATAGCATGCACTGCTTTCCCAAACATAAGATTAAAAGAACGTTGCGTCACAATATGGATTTATCATTGAAAATCTTACATTATCCAGATCAATGGCAAAACTAACTGGTGTAATGATGACAAGGAAGATGCTTTAAAAAGCTGCCATGAGTCAGAATATGATAAGTGTACTCCTCTCATAATCAGGAGTTGAGATTTAATCAAAGTAATAATGTATGAGACCCCTTCTATGGCCTTGAAGATCCCTGGGATTTACTTCAGTTATTAAAGCAAAATAAATGTTATAAACCATAAAGGTTATGTTTACAATAGGAATGTAAAAGAAGACTACATGCATATGCAGGGCCAGCAGCTCCTGTGAGAGATTATAGAAATGAATGAAAAATGGCCACCAGTGCTGAAACAGTACTCTCTATAATATTCTAATACACAGAGGTTGTGTCACATGGTAATAATAATTTTGAAAGTGGAGTTAAACAAAACACAAATTTTATTATTAATTGTATAAAAAGAAGTTTCACAGAGAGATCACATATTAGGTTTTTTAAATGAATTCATAAAAGGTAACATGCCTATATAAGTAAATACAATATAATTCTCTCCAAAAAATGATGAGTATCTTGAGCCCCTACATCCTAGTCTACGTATGCTTAAACACCAAACCTAATTGTATTTCCTATTGGCTGGAATGGAAAGAAAAAAATCTTTGCAAAAGCACACTTCAGAATACCCAAAGGAACCTACCACATCAACAAAAAATTCAAAGAAACACACACAATCTTACATACACAAATATTGTAAATGTCCATTTCCATAGATTCTATGTTGACTTCTAAAAGTTTGCATTCCTAACGAAGAGATCAAATTCATTTTCCCCAGATATTAACTCTAGAACACATTTCCCCATACTTTTTTATGATCATGAAAAAAGTCTGAAATGTTAGATTATTATTTTAACCTGATTATTTTTCAATCTAATCAGAATATCTTATTAAATTCAGCATTTTGTTTATATCATCAATTTTGTAGTATGAATGCCTTTTTCTCTGCAGTACTTAGTACTAGGTTAACTTCCATACGTGACTCTATGCATGATCTGCTTATTAGAAGTGTACAAGATTACATTACTCATCAAAGTTTATACTATCAAAAGAATAATATTTATTACACTTTGAAAATGATTTACAATTGAATGTGTAATTAAGTTAGTCATTTTTAATAACATGGAAATTATCTTTTGATTTCTAGGAGAAATATTAAAAATCCCATTTAGATAATCTTTTGATTTTCTGCATTCTGTACTAATTGTTTTTTCACTACTTGACATTAAGCATAAGCTGGGTAGGTGGATGTTTATTGGGTAAGATGCAGTTGAAATTCAGTTCTGAAAATAATGACCTTTTCTTTGACTGTAGGAAGTGAAGTTATTCAATGTTTATAATTTAATATCAGATTGCTTTAGAAATGTATTATGCAGAAGAAAATTATGACTACTATTAGTTGCCCTAGCTAAAATATGCTACTATTACTTGTTTAGTTCATTTATCAATATTTGGCACATTGTCATATGAGAGACCTTGAGAAAGATGTGTTCTCACTGAAAAATTAGAACACAAATAGTCATGTCACAAATGGAGAGAGAGAGAGAGAGTTGGAGAGAGAGATGGAGAGAAAGACGAAGAGGGAGAGAGGCAGGAAGATAATGAAAATAGTCTTTTATTCACTGTTAATGTCACACCAATACTCTTAGTATGGCCATCGTCATCATCATCATTAAGAAGTACTAAGTATCCATTTGCTCTTAATCCAATCTGCTATAATTGCTGGATCCCATGGATTCCATCTGATGTAATTGCTGGTGGACACCTTCCCAATTAGATGATACACACATTTCCTGCAAGGCAGCTGCAGGAAATAAACAAATAAAATATAAAGCTGTAGTGTATTAGTTCTTTCTGTACCATCACAGCTAAATATTTTTCAGCTTTCTCTCCAGGACAGTAGGAAAACCTGAGATTCTATTACTTCAACAATTATCTCAATACAACTTGATGAAATTATATTTTTGCTTTCTCAATTAAGAATTGGCTACTTAACTAAAATAGATTGCAACAAATGGTCATATTTTTCAGTAGTAAGTGACCACAATTTATTCTCTTTAGCAATGAATTGACAGAATATTAAAATAACTTATCTATATAATATGCTTAGCTCAGTGCCTGGCAAAGAGTAAGGAGTCCAAAAATGGTAACTATCATATCACACTAGATTTGAAATGAAATAACTTCTTCTCCTTAAGCCCATCAACAGTTCCCAGATAGATTCCCACGTTTTCTAATCTAGGCCTTCTTGAAATCCACTTAACTTTATGCTGCTATTTATGATGCTGTTTAAAAAAATATATTCACATGTATTTTTTGTAAATCTTCTCTTTTGGTAATAGTCTCTGACAAAGTATTTTAAAATCAAATATGGAAAATTAATGTTTTTGATAAACATTTATATTTGCTTGATTGTATCAATGATTTTTATTATACTTTTTAGATTTTAAATGGTCCTTTAAAATTATAATTTTGACATTAAACTATTTATTATAGCTGTTACCTGGCTCTTACATGATCACAAAAACATACTCATCCTAATAATGCATTCAACTACTTGGAGACTTAAAAGACATAATGATAGTTTTGTTTTCTTTCTATCGAAATACCTTAGTTCATAAGTAATGCAAATTCTTGGCTAACAGTGGAAGTCTTAAAAAGGTATTTGATGTAGAATATGCTAATAACACATAAAGCTACAACAGAAGATATTCTTATGTCCCAACACTATTTCAAAAAATGAACAAAAATTGTTCTTACCCTAAATAGCCCTTCCCACAGACCCAATTGGTCCTATATAGATTATTGTGGGTGGACCAGAGCCAGACTGATCCTTTTAAGACCGTATCTTTTTTCCTGCTTTTAGCTTAAACCTTGCAACAATTTCTCTTATTAGAATAAAATCCTTTTCATGGTCTGTGATACATTATATAATCTGGCTCCTAGTTGGCAGTACAAATTTATTTTCTATCTCTCAGTGCTCTCTTCATTCCACTCCAGCTTTCCTGGTATTTTTGAACTTCAGTGAATCGAACAAGTGGGCTCCCATCTTCAAGTGTCATCATCTGATATATACTGTGCCCAATCCACTATTCCTGTACCTTTATGGCTTTTTCTGTCTCTTCAGTCAAGTGCAAGGGGTCAGCCTTTGACCAGAGGACAGTCTATATAAAACAGCAGCTCATAGCACTCCCTGCCGTTAACTCTTCATTATTGCAATTATCATCGCTGGCGCACACACACACACACACACACACACACACACACACATACACGCATGCATACACATGCACATGCACATGACACAAACACACACAAACACATCTTTATGAATCTATTTGTTCATTGTCTTTCCCCATAAAATCTAAACTGTATACAGGAATGGGATTTGCTTTGTTCATTCCTCTCTGTACTCTGATAAAAGGTACCTAGCCTAGTAACTAGTGGGTATCCAATACAATTTTGTGGAGGGAAAGAAGGAAAAGAGAAAGGGTGGAAGGAAAGAACAAATAAAAGAAATAACCTGCTAGTAGCACTCCATAATGAGACTTCAAATGTTCTCCGCTCTTACTCCCATATTCACCTGCTGAAGCATATTCAACAATCAAGACTCACCTCTGAAGAAATCTCCATAACTCAGAATTCCATCAACTCCCATTCTTTTACCTTATATTGCACCGACCATCTTCTGTGTTACCTTATTCACTAAATTGATAAGTCTTTAGCTAACTCTGTTCTCATACTGGATAATCATAGGTTTTTTCTTAAATCTCAACTCCATTCTTAACTGTGATTCAGTAGATCTAATTTCTATGCATATTTTATGTAATCTTTTAGGTAGTAGCACTTGTATAACACTTTAAATTAATATTTAAGGGGCGCCTGGGTGGCTCAGTTGGTTAAGTGTCTGACTTTGGCTCAGGTCATGATCTCATGGTTCGTGGGTTCAAGCCCTGTGTAGGATCTGAGGTGAATACTTGCTCAGAGCCTGGAGCCTGCTTCAGATTCTATGTCTCCTTCTTTGCAGAGAGAAGCAGATATGAGAGGCCATTTAATCTAATAAGGCTAGAAAGAGCAGCTGCCTATAAAGCCTGCTATATATTCCCAGCAACTGGCCATTTGTTTGTGCGGGAATATTATAATTTGAAATTAAAGGAAAAAAATACCTTTACCTAAGCTAGAAAGAGGGATTCTGTCCTTGCAACAAGATGATCCCTAGCAAAGGAAAATAAGGAGATAACCATAGTTTTAAAAGGCATTAATTAAAATTTCATAATCCAAATTTGTAATTTACAAAATATAAAATATTTTCATGAGGATAATAATTTTTGTATCATTTTTATTTTATTTTTTAATGTTTATTTAATTTTGAGAGAGACAGAGCAGGAGTGGGGGAGGGACAGAGAGTGGGAGACACAGAATCCGAAGCAGGATCCAGGCTCTGAGCTGTCAGCACAGAGCCAGACTCAGGGCTTGACCCCACAAACTGCGAGATCATGACCTGAGCCAAAGTCGATCACCTAACCGACTGAGCCACTCAGGCGTCCCGGTATCATTTTTTTAAAAANTTATGCTGAGCGAAGTAAGTCAGGCAGAGAAGGACAGATACCATATGTTTCCATGTATAGAAGGATTAGAAGGAACTTAAAGGAAGACCATGGGGGAGAAGAAGGGGNGGATGAGCACTGGGTGTTATATAGAAACCAACTTGACAATAAACTAAAATAAATAAATAAATAAGTAAATAAATAAATAAATAAATGTTAAAAAATAAAAATTTTAAAAAGCATAAAAAAATTCTAATGTTTATTTATTTTTGAGAGACAAAGAGAAACAGAGCATGAGCAAGGGAATGACAGAGAGAGAGAAGGATACACAGAATCCAAAGCAGGCTCCAGGCTCTGAGCTGTCAGTGCAGAGCCCAACGTCGGGCTCCAACTCATGGACTGTGAGATCATGACCTGACCTGAAGTCAGACACTTAATGGACTGAGCTACCCAGGTGCCCTGTATCATTTTTACATTCAAATAGAGCTCCAATCTATAGAAAATCACAATTTACTTAAACTTATCATATTAGGTATCTTTTCTCTATTAAAAATAATTTTAACAGTTCTGCTTCTTGCTGGAGATAAAGAAAGCAACAACATAATGTCATTCACGCTTAGCAACAAGGACAGGTGGATAATTTATNTCTATAGAAAATCACAATTTACTTAAACTTATCATATTAGGTATCTTTTCTCTATTAAAAATAATTTTAACAGTTCTGCTTCTTGCTGGAGATAAAGAAAGCAACAACATAATGTCACTCACACTTAGCAACAAGGACAGCTGGATAATTTTAAAAAGTTAGGTCTGTTTGGTGTTTTAATTAATCAGACAGGTGAGAACACAAAGAATTCAAAATGATTACAAAATAGAAAATGGTAAGCCCCTCCTCAGAAAAAAGATATTTATGATGGCTTTCATTTCTGATGGAGAAGCAGGAGCGCCTGGCAGCACCTTTGGCAGAGGTAAGAAGAAACTGGCTAACCTTTTCTTATGAATTTTAGAGGCCAAGCACTGGCTGGTAACATGGTTTCAAAACCGAAGGAGCTACAGCCACCAAGAGATTTTCCACCCACCCACTGACTTCCCCACAGATTATCACTGAATATCCACATGATATATTTGGAGCAGAGAGAAATAGGTAAAGAGAATAACCCTGAGGTAGGGGGAAACAAAGCTGATGAAGACAGAAGACAGAACAGGAAAAATGAAAGCAATCCTTTGGAATCACCTCAGAATTTACTCTCATTGCCTGTTACCCATTAAGGGAGGGACAGGGATCGGAGATAAACCCTCCACAGATGCTGTAGACCTTTGCTGTATACATCGTGAAGGCCTTGAAAGGCTGGTTGCAGCAAAGCAGGATAGAGATGTAGTGCCAGTGTGACAGAGAGCCGGGGACAGTAATAAAAGCAAACAGAAAACCCCAAGAAACCAACCAACCAAGCAGAGCTGGAAGCTAGGCTGTAAATAAAAAATGAGAACTCAAACAGTACAGCAGGTTGATGGCTGAAACATAAAGCACAAAGGAATTCTTGGACTCTCCCTGGTGCTCCAGTAGCAGGCCAAAGGAAGGTCTTGATCACATCATGTACTCAAATTATTCAAGTCGGCAGTGAACTCAATCAAACTGAAGTAGCAACCGAACCATCTCAACTACAGATGAGATTGACTCCATGGCTAGCAGTTACAGATGAAGGAGTAGGCTCTATTAGGCTCTATTAATTTAATTACTACTATTATTTTTCATAAGACAACTAGTGTGCAATCAAAATAAAGACATAGATAAAGCAATAAAATGTGACCAGTTGTCCAGAATGAAATCAGTCCACAGAGGCAGACCTAGTGATGGTCCAAATGTTGAATTCTCTGTCAGAGGCTTCAAAATAACTGTGATGAATATTTTAAAGGGTCTAGGAGAATGGTAGGAAATGTGTTTAAACATATGGAAAATTTCAGTAGGAAAGTAGATTGTAAAAAAAACTAAACATGAATGTTGGAATAAAAATATGGTATCAGTTTGAACACAATAGGTGAAAAGAAATTATCCAGAAATGTAGCAAAAAGAAAGAGAAAGAAAGAAGAAGATAGTAGCTGGAAAAAGATGGAAAGGAGCTTCTGAGATCCACAAAACAAGTTTAAGTGGTCTACCATAAGTAAATTTGAAGTCTTACTAGAAGAGAAAGAAATACAGAATAAGAAATATGTGAACAACTTTATTACAATTCTCTAGCTTCTTTTGAGTAGTGTATAGGATTGTCTAATCGATATATCATACACCTGAAACTAATATAACATTGTATGTCAATTATGCTTCAATAATAAAAAAAGATATATGTGAACAGATAATGAAAATCAGAAAGTAAAACAAAATAACCCCTAGTATTTGTGGATTAGGGTAGGAAAGACTCATCACATGCAGGAGCATAATATAAAAAGAGAAGTTTAAAGTAAAAGCTGGAAAACATATAGCATGTAAACACTATGTGTAAGAAAGCTGCTGTGGCTGCAATAATATCAGCAAAAGTAGAAATCAAGGCAAAGAATATTCCCAGAAACAGTTATTTTATAAATTAAAAATGGCACCAATTCATCAAGAAAATATAAAAAATTAGGGCTGTCTGAGTGGCTCAGTTGGTTAAGCATCTGATTTCGGCTCAGGTCATGATCTCACAGTCAGTGAGTTCAAGCCCCGCATTGGGTTCTGTGTTGACCGATCAGAGCTTGTAGCCTGCATTGGATTCTGTGTCTCCCTCTCTCTCTGCTCTTCCCACTCTCTCTCTGTCTCTCTCTGACTCTCAGAAATGAATAAATGTTAAAATATATATATATTTAAAAAATTAAAGTCATATATAATTAATGACAAAGCATCAAAACATATGAAGTAAAAATTGGCAAGCTGAAAGGAAGAAATTGACAAATCCCAATCATGTTTGGAGCCTTAAATACCACTTTTTAAATAATTAATAAAAAAAAACCTAGGTAAAAATATCAGGAATTGTATAGAACGTTTAAACAACACTGTCAACCAACTATAATTACTGAACAACTACAGACTACACACTCATTAAAAGTTCAGATGATGGTTAGCATTTCTTAGCAATAAAGTATTTTCAAATTAAGGTATGTACATTGTTTTTCAGACATAAACATAACATAAGCAAGTGTAAACATAACTCGTATATGCACTGAGAAGACAAACAGATCATCTGATTTGCTTTACTGCAATATTTGCTTTATTGCTGTGGTCTGAACCCACAATATCTCTAACATATGCCTATAGATAATATTTAGTGACATAAAGCAATTCTAACTTTTAAAGATTTTAATTTTGTAAAAATTATTACAAAGTATATTTTCAGACCACTACTGAATTACGTACAAAAACAATAATAGTGACATATCTAAAAATCCCAAACATTTGGAAATTAAGCAATATGCTGCTAAAAAATAAGTCAAAAAATAAGACACAGAGGCACCTGGGTGGCTCAGTGGGTTAAGAAGTCAGCTTCGGCTCAGATCATTATATTGTAGTTCATGAGATTGAGAATGCTCTCTCTCCTGCTCTCTCTGCCCCTCCCTCACGTTCTCTCTCTCTCTCTCTCTGTCTCTCTCTCTCTCTCTCTCTCAAAATAAATGAACTTAAAAAATAAGTCACAATTGAAATTAGAATATATTTTTGTATTTTATATTTGATACCTACAACATATTATATCTATATGTATGTAGTAATTCATAAAAGAACTTTATACAATTAAATAACTATATTATAAGGAAACAAGGCATATAATTGAGTAATTATGACTCATTCTATCAACAAATTTTAGAAAAAGAAAAGCAAATTTTAAAAAATGAGATGGGAAATAATAATTTATATGGAAACCAATGTAATAAAATGAGACAAAGAAAAGAAAAAAAAGGAAAAAGAANTATCTATATGTATGTAGTAATTCATAAAAGAACTTTATACAATTAAGTAACTATATTATAAGGAAACAAGGCATATAATTGAGTAATTATGACTCATTCTATCAACAAATTTTAGAAAAAGAAAAGCAAATTTTAAAAAATGAGATGGGAAATAATAATTTAAATGGAAACCAATGTAATAAAATGAGACAAATAAAGAAAAGAAAAAAAAGGAAAAAGACAATTTCTTGGAAAAGATAATGAAGTTGATAGCTATTAGTCACAGTAATTTAAGAAAAACAAGGGAGAAAAAAACAAAAAAGTCCAACATCAGGAATGAAAGAAGCCTGTCACTATAGTTTGTACACACATATGCATACATCTAAGAGTATGGAATTATTGTGAACAGGGAAAATGGGTCACTTTCTGCAAATAAATCTGACAGTTTTGGTGAAGTTTACAAATTCCTTGGAAACACAGCCTTCTAACATTAGCAAAAGAATACATCAAAAACCTAAAGAGCATAACTGTCAGTGAAATTGGTATCTAACACTAACCTCCTTTAAAAGAAAATGCTAGTACCAAAAAGCTTTACTCATGAATTATGAGGAAATACAACCTTCATATACTTCATATCAAAAGCAGAAAAGATTATAAGAAAATAAAATTAAGAAAACAGACATAAGAATTCTTAAAAAAAATTAGTAAGTCAAATCCAAAAATTGCAGCTTAATATCATGAGCACGTGCATTCTCTCCCAGGAAGGTAAGGCTGGCTTACCATTCAAAAACCAATTAACATAATTCATCACATTAACAAAGGAAGTGAGAAAAATTGTTATAATTGCAATAGATGCAGAAAAAACACTTGGTAAAATGCAACACACATTTATGATTACAGAAACCTCTGTCTGATAAATGATATCTATGAAACCATAGCTAACACCACATTTGGATGGTGAAGGAAATATTTCTTTCCTTCCAACTATGTGAACAAGGTAAAGATGCCCATTCATTATTTTTATTTCACATTTTACTGAAGGCTCCAGCTATTGCAAAAAAAGGCTAAACATAATTTAAAAGACATAAAGATTGTCAGAAAAAAAAAAAGAAAATCTCTTCATTCAAGTTTACATGGTTATTTAAGTAGCATAGTAAGGCACTTATGGGAAAATATATTAACTAATAAGGAAATATAACAATAAAGAAATCAACAAATAGCACTCAAGATAAAAACTATTGAGAGCTAAATATAACTAATATATGATCTATTTATTTTAATAGTACTAGGAAAATATCTGAAAGAAATTAAAGGCCTAAATAAATAGAGAGGTATGCCATTTTTATTCTAAAAGGTTCACTATTGTTACGGTGTCAGTTTCTCTCAAAGTGATATGTAGTTTTAATAATTCCCCAACGAAAATTCCAGAACATGCTTTTGTAGAAATTGACAAGGTTTTTGTAAAATTTATTTGGAAATGCAAAAAGACTAAATAGCTTAAACAATCTAAGAACTAAGTTGGAGGACTTAAAATACCTGGTTTGAGAAATTGCTATAAAACCACTGTAATAAAGGTAGTGTTTTATTTTTTTATTAAAGTATACTTGACATACAATGTTTTATTAGTTTGATTTGTATAACATAGTGATTTAACAATTTTATTCCTTACTCAATGCTCACTATGGTAAATGTATGTAGTCACCATTTCTCACCACACAAGGTTATTAATATATTATTGACCATATTCCCTATGCTGTACTTTCATCTCTGTAACTTATTTATTTTATAACTGGAAGTTTATACCTCTTAATCCTTTCATGTATTTCACCCAAGGTAGTGTATTTTTGATAAAAGGATAGACAATTATATCTTTAAAATATGTAGAGATTCTAGAAATTGACATATATTCAAGCAAATAATGCTAAAGATGCTAAATCAATTTAATGAAGAAAGGAAAAGAAAATCTCTTCAAAAAATTGTACTTAAATATCTGCTAGGTATATGGGAAAAAACCTTAATCTCTACCTACACACCTCACATTTAGTACTTATACATAAGTACTAAGTTTATATAGATGACAGAGCTAAATTTTAAAAGAAAAAGTATAAGTAAAAACCAGTTTATTCAAGAGAGTCTACATAAACTTGCAGTAGGCAAAGAACCTCAATAAAATATAGGAAGGACTATAAATTATAATAAAATGATAATTAGAAATGCATCAAAACTAAAATTTTCTGGGTATTAAAAGACAATTAAGAAAATAATTAGGGAATGTTAAATGGAAAAGTTTTCACAACATTTTGATGTGATTCAAATATATAATATACAGAGAAATCTTACAACTCAATAGTGAAAAGACAAGTATCACCCCCTTCTTCAAAATATTTGACAAAAGACTTGAGGAAACATTTCACAAAGAAGACATATGAATGGATAATAAGCACGCGAAAAAAAGTGTTCATCATTAGTCATCACGGAAATGCAAATTGAAACTGCAATGAGATACCACTACTAACCTACTAAAAGAGCTAAGTCTAAAGAGAATGGAAACACCAAAGTTGGTGAAGATGTGAAACAACAGAACTCTCATAAATTACTAATGGAGTGGAAAAGTGTCTAGCATCCATTCATATGTATTTACTCATGAGAAATAAAATCATGTATTTTTGATGACATGAGTATGACTCTGCATAGCAACTTTATACAGAAGGGACACATACTGAAAACAATTTAAATGTTTATTGTTTAATGTTTATTTATTTATTTTGAGGGGGGGAGGGGCAAAGAGAGAGGGAGAGAGAGCATCTCCCAAACAGACTCCACTCTTAGCATGGAGCCTGACTTGGGACTTGATCTCAGTACCCCAAGATCATGACCTGAACCTAAATCAAGAGTCAGATGCTTAACTGAGTGGGCCACTCAAGCGCCCTACCATTTAAATGATTATTAATGGAAAAATAAATAAGCATTGTGTGGTGTATTCATACAAAAGAATACTACTAGCTACTGACCCACTCAACAACATGGATGAATCTCAGAAACATTATTTTTAGGTAAAGTAGCCAGGCATAAAAATGTGTGCATACTGTATGATTCCATTTATATGAAACTCTAAAACAGGCTAAACTAATCTGTGGTCAAAATCAGAATAGTGATGCGGGAGTAGAGCAGGTCTGACAAAGGGGCATAAAGTATGAGTTATGCGGTTATATGTACCACGTTTGTCAAAATTCACTATACTGAGCATTTAAGGTCTTTATCTTATTGTTAAATTATTAGACTATTATTTAAAAGTTTACATATGTATATGACATGAACTGATATTTTACAAAGGAAAACATGAATAGCCAATAAATAAATGGGGGAAAAAAAGTGCTCAGAGTCATTAGTCATCAAGGAAACACAAATGAAAACCACAATGAGATACTACTATACATCTATTAAAAATGATAAATATGCCTGCATTTGTAGATAGAGTTATACGTATGTAGACTAAGTATATGTGTACACACACACACATATCACACATAACTGTTAAGTATTTGTAGACATCCTTAATTACCTCCTTAGGAAAAATTTAGTGAAAAATATGGGGTACATATTCAGGATTAAATTTGAGTGACCACTTATTCTCCTGAAGGCTGGTACCTATGTATCTACATATAAATATATATTCCTGTTAGAAGTAAATAAGAAATCCCATATTTTCTTATCTGTAATCTCCCACTCTTATTTCTGTGGTTTTAAACATTTGCCAGTGTGACATTTGATAGGGCAAAAGATATATTTTGTTTATTTTTAATTTTATTAATGAGTGACTTAAAATGCCTTTTCATTTGTTTTTGACCATGATATTTGTTATGTTGCAATAAACTTCTTTACGTTCTTGATAATTTTTCTTTTAAGGATGCTTATCTTTTGTTTCTTTGATTTGGTAATATTGAAAGTATTAATCCATGGTCCCCAATACATACTGCACACAGTTTCTCAGTTCTGTGTGTTGCATTCAGATATTTTTGGCAATTTATTCAAATTTATTACTCTTATTTTTTATGTTTTCTCACTTGGTGTAAAGTTTACAAAGACCTTCCTGGACCCCAGAATATATAAATATTATTCTGGTATTTTAGGTCATTATTGTTTCTTTGTGGTTTACATTTAAAAGAAAAGTTTTAAGGTTTATTTATTTTTGAGAGACACAGAGAGACAGAGCATGAGTGGGGGAGGGCAGAGAGAGAGAGGAAGACACAGAATCTGAAGCAGGCTCCAGGTTGTGAGCTGTCAGTACAGAGTTTGATGTAAGATCATGACCTCAGTTGAAGTCAGAAGCTTAAGCAACTGAGCCACCTAGGTGTCCCTATTGTCATTTACATTTTTAATATTTATTTTTTATGAAGTCAAATAAAATATTCAGATCAGGAAAATATGTATCTAAAGATCCTGTTGTAGGGTTGCCTTGGGTTCTCAGTCAGTAAGCAATTTCAGCTCAGGTCATGATCTCAAGGTTCGGAGATCTAGCTCCAACCATCTGGCTCCTTACTGACAACATGGAGGCTGCTTGGGATTCTCTCACTCCCCCTCTTTCTCTGCCCCTCCCGTACTTGTGTGTGCCAGTGCATACTCTCTCTCTTTCAAAATAAGTAAATAAACTTTAAAAAATGATATTTTGTTGTAGTTTATTGAACTAAGTTCTTTGCATGCAACCCTTTAAGCAATGCATGTAGAGATCATAATTAGGCAACAGGCTTGAACAATGGAAACTTGACCACCTGGTGCTCTCCTTGGATTCTCCAGGAGTTTCTTGGAACTTTCCCTGAGTGCACAATTCTAGTACTCATTGAGGAATTGACAACTTGTGGCCAAGATTAATCTTCCATGAGGATCCAAAACCCCATGGGCAACTGGCCAGACTTCCCTTGTCTGAAAGGGTGAGGGATTTCCCCTTTTGCCCTTCACAAGGATCCTTCTTTCTCTTTTTGGTCCTTCAGCAGCCTAAGCCTAGCAGTCCTCAGACAACTGGAGGTCTTTGGCCAGGTCAGCCCTGGCTTGGGTCTAAAGGTCCATGCCTGTGAGGGCAAAGGACCCCTTTGCTCCCCTCTCCCATTCCATCTGCAGCCATCTAGGGCTCATCCAGGGCAATTCTGTACACATTCCAGACTTGGTTGGGGCCCTTTCCTGACTCTCAGCTACCTTGCTTCTTTTGGCCCCCTTCCCTTTTTCCTTTGTTTCCATGGGTCCAGCCACCAACTGAATCTATGGGCAAAATAGGTTCCAACACGTCCAAGTGGTGAGTGCTCCCCCTCCTTTTTCTGATCCTGGTGTCTGGTTCTCCCTGCTGCAGGGGATGCCCCAACAGGAAGTGCCATGCTATTTGCTCCAACCCTCTCCTTGGTGGGAGGCCCCAGAAGAGTCCGTTGCCCTGTTTGAGGTCCAGTCCTTTTTCAGTTCAGCAGGACACCCAGACTCAAATCGAACCAGGAGTCCAGGCTCCATTTCCCTTGGTGGAATGCCCCTTTGGGAACTGCAGCCAGTTTTTCCCATTATGGGACAAAGCCTCTATTTCTTCAGACTCACCCTTTAGGCTGTAGTCTCATAAACTGAAACAAATTTGACCCTAAGACTTGAGGAAAAAACATTTTTTACATAATGTTTCTTGTCCTCAGTACAAACTCCCAGATCAAGAGGTATGGCCCCTCCATGGGACTCTCTTATAATACTATTTTCCAGCTTGACTTCTTTTTCTAGAATTCCTCCAAATATTTGGAGGTCTCATGTGTGCAAGCCTTCATGAAATTGTCCCCAAACCCCAACCTCCTCAAAAACTGTAGAATGTGTCTTGCTCAATTTCATGCCCAAATGACCCTATGGATAGCTCTTAAACCTGAAACAGAAGTATTGCTAAGATAACTGATAATGGATTGAATTCATTGGATATTTCAGTCTTTTCCAAATAGGATAAAATACTGAAGCACTGATTACTAAACATAAGTTTTATCTGCTTTTCGACTTCTTATTGCAGAGATACTAAAGATACTTGGGCCTGCTGGAAAACATGCTTTGCGCCTTACTGAGAGATTCATACAATGAAAAATACATGTTCCTAAAAATTATGAAGTGTATTCATGAATTTGCCATCTAAAGAACTCTGGTGTAACAGACAATCATAATTGGTTACTACTTAATTTTCACTGGAAACTATGGCTCCTTAGACTTAAAATTCTCCCAAATATAATTAAGACTGATGGAAAAAAGAAATAAGGAAAACAACTCTGTATGTAGGAAAGCAGGAGATATGTGAGAAAGATATAAGGAATGGGGATGCATTTTGTTGAGGAAAAAGAAAGTAATTTTGTGCTAAAATGAGACTGGCTGTTTGTAAAATGAGACAAAATCTGAATGCAAAAGAAAGTTGTAAAAGGTTTTTGAAGAAGGAAATCTTTGGAAAGGAATTAATTGTATAAGTGATCAGGATGGATTAAGGTTGAAATGAATGGATTTTAAAAGAGCACCAGTATAAAACTGAAATTCTGCTTTCTCTCTGTTAAAAAGACAAAATTTTCTTGGATTGTTGGTTTGCTGTTAATAAGAAAACGTAAACAAAGATTTTTTTCTCTTTTCTTTGCCCAGAAAACCAAAGTTTCTATGTTTTGTCTTTATCAGGTCTTCAATGATCTGTAATCCTACTTAGGCATGTGCTTTAAAACTTTCTAAGGTTTTTAACAAACTTCCCTGAGATTTGATGTGTCACAGAAATAACTGTATTTCCTTGTCAATTATAATGAATTCTCTATCAGATCTTTAACCATGTATGTTTCTGAAAGGTTTTGTCATTTATAGTTACTTACTTATTGTTCTGATGATCTTGCAAAATGAGTTTGTCTTCAAGGAGATTCATGAAAAGGATGTTTTTTGTTTGTGTATTTGTTTTACAAATACAAGTGCTTGGTATCTTTAAGATCATAAAACTGAACCGGGTAGGAATTTCCAGAACTAATGGAAAAAGCTGCATTCAAATAGAATAAGAATTAGTAAATTGAACTGAATGAACTGAGGGTTATTATAGTTTTTGTGACTCTTGTTTGAAACATTGCTGATTCTCTAATGTTTGCTCTTCCAGATTAAGGAAACTTTCTCCTAAGATATCCATGGCATACAGAAATATGATAAAATATTCCTTTGTGAACAAACTGAAGCTTTTCACTTTTCTTCTTACTTGAACCCTCTGAAATTCAGAACCTCTCAATGAGAATTCTGTCTTTCATGGCAATTATAATTATTTGCCTGAGTTCAGTAAGAACGTGTTCTCCTTATAACAGGACACCACTGGAAAACATTGGTTATTTTATCAACACTTTGAATGAAATGTCATATTTGAGAGATGCATGGTACTCAGATATGACCAGACAGCTTTGAGGAACTAAGGTTGACTTGTGGAGCCAATAAAGCCTCTTGGAAATGTTGACCCAATACCTTGCTTACAGAGTTCCCAGCAGCCTTACTAGGTGAGTAAAAGTGCAGGAGCCTCAGGACATTTTGGAGACCTCAGAAAGGGGTAGTTGCCCAAACCTACAGGTATTGCAGATATATCTGATGGCAAGTATTTGACCTGGCTTCTGGTCTTAAGAGTCTACTAAAAGTTCACTTTGGAGATACTTTATAAGAAGTTCCAGCAAAGCAGATTTTTAAAAGGTCTATGATTATTCACTATTCTTGCTGAGCTTATGCAAATAATTAGGTCAAGTGTGTTAAAATTGGACTTGTTTTTTCAAATAAGTTAGTCTTGATTTGGCTATTTCTGATTAAAAATGAGAGTAACTTCAGAGAGAAGAGTTGTGTTCAATCACACACCTTTGTGGATGTTAAATTCTAGTTTCGATTGTCTGAATGTTTGTTGTTTGCCTAAGCTAGACAATGTGAGGTGAACTTCAGAGAAAATTGCCTTAACAGCCCATATATAGACAATCTTTGTGCTTGTTATTCTTTGGGGATAATAACAGGACCCCGTGGGGATATGATTATTTGTACAGCTATAAAACAGGATGCATTCCCCAATAATTGTATAACTCAGCCATCACCTTGACCAATTCTGTGCGGCTTGGATGACAAAGTGACTCCTTAAAAGCCAGAGTGTACCCCAGTCCATGGGACTAACTGTGAACTTGCAGAGATAATGGATGGCCCAACTGTCCTTATGATTGGATTGGATGATGTACTTGGGGAGCTCATATCCCCAGACAAGTCTTCTCCCACCTGCCAGTGATTCCTTGTAATTAGGATATTGTTAAAGCCAGATATCAAAGAGGGCTTCTTGATGGTTTTATCCCTTAGCCATATTTGTCCCAGGGGCTGCCTCTATTGATAGAAAATTGCAAATAGAGGTTTTAGCCAAGCATACAACAGCCACCCGTGACTAGGGTTAACATGCAGTCATGTACAAGTTCAAAAGGCGGCCCTCAAAAACTGAATGTCCCTGGATACCCTGAATGCAGCTCAAGGAGGAACCTATGCTTTACTGAAACAGAGTGTTACATATGTACTCCGGATTACCACAAATATGTGGCAGGATTATCAGAAGACGTGAACTCTCAAATTGGCTCTTTGAAAGATTCCTCTCTTTCTTTAAATAATTGGTAATAATTGGTAAAACTCCTAGACTGGAGGAGGATTTTGGCCAACTATCAAAGGACTCTTATTTGGGCTTCTCTTTCTCATAATAATAATATAATAATAATAATAATAATAACAATCTTATTTTGTTTCTTCCAAAGTCTCTCCACTTGGTGCAGAGATTCCTTTGCTGCCACAACTTGGTGCCTACAGAGGATCCTTTCTATTCAGAGAAATTCATACATGCAGTTCTAACCTGGGACTCATCTGCCTTTCGTAGCCCTACATAGAAATTCCCACCTGACCAGGGTTGACCCATGTGTAGGAACATCTCCACACCCCACCCCCATTCAGCAGGAAGAAGCTACTGAAGATGAGATCTCTGCCCAAATGCCAAAGATTTGTTATTGTTGATCTGTCAGGGAGGAAATGTAGAGGCTGCTTTTAAGCAACAGGCTTGGGCAATGGAACGATCAAGGCAAAGGGTCCACAGCCACCAACGAACTGAATGCAAATAGTCTCACTAAGTGACCCAACTTAAAATAGCCATAGACCCTACCTGACCAGTTACAACCAGGTCCAATTCCTATGATGACCAAAAAAGGGAAAATTCCATATGTCCCCCTACTCCCTCACTCTGTCCTATAATTCTGGCCCCTCACAACCCCCTCCCTGCAGACAGCTTCTGCTTTGCCTGCCCCTTTCTTGGGGTGTGTTCAGTAAACTTCTATTTCCTTTGTTCTGCCTCTGGTGAATTGTTTTACAACCCCTGTTACCACCCCTTTTACCAGCCTGTTGCTGGCTTCCACCCAATTGTGTTGCCCCACATATGGGACCCTCATTTGATTCACTGATCAGAAGAGATAACACAATATACTCTTGCTTTCTTCTCCACACAGGCCTGAAACCTAGCATATCCCATACATACATATACTTATGTATAACGTCTCCATGAGGGCAAAGAATATTTTTTGCCATCCCACCCAATTGGTAAAACTGTCTGAACTCTCAAAGAAAGCAAAATCTAACAACTTTATTAACTTTAAATAATTCAACAAGTAAAATGTCTGAATTTTTTTCCACATTGTTCTTCAAAATGAAACTATGCCTATTAGCAAGAAGAATTTGTGCTTTGTGCTCTACTAATCAGAGCCCCTAACAATATCATTATTTCCCTCTATATTATTTTTTGCCTCATGGGATTAAATGAATTAGTACATTTTCAACACTCAATTATCTTTATTGTGCAAAAATATTATGCAGCTAATGAAAACATTCAACTAGTTTTGTTACATAATCAAATCATCATGTTCTGCATTACATTTTTCAGTGCGTTTGCATAATGAGGGTTAGAATCAACTAGGGAGCCCACATTCTAATGCCATTTTACAAAATGTTTGATTATGTGCTGTGCTAAAGTGTTTTACCCTGACCCAATAGACCAGTTTCCAGATTCATTTAACCTTAGCATCTAAAAAAAGGCTTCCTGCAGGCATACCATTGAATATCAAAAGCAGGGTCATTCTTGCCTTGTGCATATGAATGCTTCTTGACAAGAAAAAAAAGATTGAGACAGACCTCCATTCCATAATTTCCAGTGAAGTGCTTTCAGATGTTAACAATTATGTTTCCACAACTTTGATTTGAACTGATGACCTTGGTGTTGATGTTTCTATAACCCAATTAATTACTAATTACTGATTCCTTGAGTTTTAATCTGCCCTTTAAATATTCAGTATAATAGCTCCAGGTAGTAAAATTAAAAGTGTTTCTTACTGATTTCAGTGAGAATGGCTTACTCTGGAGATTGCTTCCTGTTGCAGGATTTGTAACCAATCAATCTAAAAGAAAAGCTTTTTTGTGGAGATGATTAAAGAGTTATAGTTGCTTGTTGGGCTGAGGAACTTACAGGAGACTTAGCAGTTTTTAATTATTAAAGTGTAACACTACTAACATCCTACTCAGAGTAACAGTCAAAATCCCTACGGGGAATTTTAAGGCCTAGCAAGACCTTACCCCTCATATCCTTGACCTCACTTCCTATAGTTTACCCAGTCAGTGGGTCCCAGCCACACTAGCCACCTGCTGTTCTTGGAATGAAGGAGAACTTTTCCCACTCACAGCCTTAGCACGCGCTGTTCCCTTTCTCTAAAATGTTCTTCTCCAGCATTCATCATACTCAGTCCTTCATTTGCCTCAGGTATCTGCTCAAATACCACCTAATATAAAATATTATATAAAATAATACATTTATATTACTTTTCCCCAAAGAAGTAGTAATCATCATATTTTATCATACCATTTATATTAATTATATNACATCAGTTATATACATATATTTATTTATCTTCTTTTTTCTCTTATATTAGAATGAGCTTCCATGAAGGGAAGCAGGTTTTTTTTCTCATTCACTGATGTATTCTCAATCCCTAAAATAACATGATTGCATATACTAGGAATTAAGCGAATTAATAAAAACATACTCAGTCAAAATCAAGCATCCAAAGATCTAATCTATTTCTCTTTCCTTCTCTACCACTATCACCAGTTGAAAGATCACATGAGTAATAGAAGTAGATAATGTAATAAGTTAAAGAAAGTTCTACTAGTAAATATTTCTGAAACTTTTTACTCTAAATCATAAGGTCAGAAAAGAGAAAACACTTAACAGATAGGGCTTGATTATGTTACCTCTCTGACAAACTTTTCTTTCAGCTCCGCTAAAACACAACACCTCAAGCAAAATAAGTTCTTTGGATCCGGCTTTAATGATGCTTTTTCAAATGTTCTAGCACATAATCACATTACTTTTGAATCGTTAATTTATGTACTGAACTCTGTCACCATTCCATGAACTTACTGAGGGCAGGATTCATGATTTACCCATGACTGAACCGTAGCCCAAGTACATGGTAAATGAACAAATTAATGTGTCTCCATTCTAGCAGTTTGAATGTCACATGCAAAATGCCCAAATCTTTCATTAAATAAGGCACCATAAATTATAGTCAATACCGTATCCTAATTGGGGGACCTACTGAATTTCCTAAATAGTTTTTTTTCCCCCTTTGGTCATTTGCTATCCTGGGAATTAAGCTAACTTGAAAACTAATAATTGTCCCAATCCTGAAAATCTCTCCATTCTCATGATTATTTTAAATCAACTTTCTCCCATGAACATGGTTTGGAAGGAAAAGGAAGGAAAGGATTCTCAAGTGTGATCTTGAGAAAGAAAGAAGTGCTTTCTTCCATCTTATCCGTCCAACTCCAGATAGCACTCAGAACCAAGCAGTAGTGCCAACCACACTGGATGTACTCAGCGCTTGTGATCTTGAGCTGCTTTGCTTTGATAAATATTGCTAATCTTGCTGATGCCGCTGTTGTTGAGCCTATCCCTCCATTAAAAGCTGATTATACTTTTATTACCTTTTACTGATAACCAAGGTCTTCTTTCCTGCCAGAGGGAACATAAAGAAACTTTCTCTTTACCACCAAAGTATGTGTTAGCTCCTTATCATTCCCAGTCTCCCACCTAGATATGTCTGCAAGCTAGTGAGTTTGTAAAGGGCAACTGGTAATTTCTGTTTTTCGGACAAGGAGAGAGAGAGGGACAGAGAGAGAGAGAGAGAGAGAGAGAAAGCAGTTCTCTGTAATTTTTTTTTTTTTTATTGAGACAAATAGTCATGACTGCCCAACAACATTCTTGGTCTTTGGGCTCCCATGTGGTAGTTAAGGGTTTGCAACTTTCACCACCTTGCATTAGGAAACATCTGTTGTGCCATTCTTAAGAGGAAAAACTACTTAAGTCTTCTTCATGTGCCCATTTCATTACTCTAGACCTCTTGAGTTTCTTACTTTGAAAATTAGAAAACCCACCAACAAATCCATCAAGTATTTCAAGTATTTTGTCTTTACGCTTGTCCCTTAGTTGGGAGTAGTGGTGGGGACAATGTTGCCTTTCAAAACATCGTTTCCTCTAAAGTGGATCTTGACGCTTTTGTTTTCAAAAATAGTGTGATTCACTTTCAGAATCAAGTGAATAGGCAATAAGACACTGGCTAATAGTGAGCCCAGGCTTTATTAGACAGAATGAGTTTGAGTCATGGTTCTGTCACTAACAAACTGTATAGCTGAGGAGTTAGTTAAGTTTTCCAATTCTTAGTTTTCCTTCTGTAAATTGGGAAAAATAGTGTACCTATTTCAAAAAGTATCTCTCATAACGAGGTCTTAATAATTTTTATTAACAAAATTTATATTATATTATTGTATCAGGAACAATCAAAATTCCCTTAAATCATTTATTGATTAGGCAGTGATAAGGAAGAAAATCAATCAGATTTCATTGTGTTTTCTGTGCAATGTGCTTTGTTTTATTTGGATTTTAACATTTAAGCTCATGGGCATATTGGTAATCTGATAAGCTGCCAATGCTCCCCATATGTATACACCACAAAGCTGAAGATAAAATAAATATGCTTGTGTATTTATTGAAGTTTGTCCATTGACCCTATTTACACTCTATAAACTACAATTTTATACCTATAGGAATCTACCAAAGTAAAGCTGATCATTAGATATTTAGCTTCAGAATATTTTCAATATATTTTTAAAGGTCTCATCAAATCCTTATAATAGAATGAGGTTGAATTCTGGGACTAGAGAAATAATTTATATTTCATGGATTACTTTCTGGATACTCTAGTTAAAGGTGATTAGTTCAGAATCCCTGGGATTAAAATGACTGTTACCGAAAAAGCTATAGGCACTAAGTAGCTTCCCCCAAATATTTGTTGAATAAAAATAAATAAATAAATAAATAACTGCATCAAGAAAAAATAAGAGCCCACATTTAACATAACCTTTAGCACTTGTCTTACTAAATGTTGTTTAGGGTAGCTAATGGTAGAGTACATTTTCCAAGAATTACTTCTATTCACATGCACTTTACTCCAAACTTTCTATCAGCTTCACTTCATATGGCACATAATAAGGTCACGGCTCCAAGTGTAAGGAACTTTTATACAGTTGGAAAAGTGGAACAATTCTGATGTAGAAAAATTTAGAAATCCTGAGGTCTCCATTTATTTTCCAAACAGTTTGCAGTAGTTGCATATACACCATTCAGCTAGACCCTACAGTTTGAGAGCTCATGATCAATAATCAAGATACCTGATTAGGAGCCTAAAGTAGATATACTTGATGGCATTTTTGTTTTTTTGGTTTGAAATATAAACCCTGTCATGGGTAGCAGTGTGCCAATTAGAAACTTAAGAATAGAAGTTTGCTGTGGACTGAGTATTTATGTCTGCCCCCCAAATTCATATGATGAAACCTTATTGCCAATGTAATTATATTAGGAGGTGGGGCCTTTGGGAGGTTATCATGTCATGAGGGTGGAGCTCTCATGAATGAAATCTATGCTCTTATACAAAAGACCCCAAAGATCTCTCCTACCATGTGAAGACACAACTAAAAGCCAACTGTCTATGAACCAGATAGTGGGCTTTCACTAAATACCAAATCTGCCAGTGCCTTGATCTTGAACTGCCCAGCCTACAGAACTGTGAAAAATAAGTGGTTGTTGTTAAGTCACCCAGTATGTATTTTTGTTACAGCAAAATGAACTGAAACCAAAGCCGATCCACAGAATTCCCCTTCCCTAAAACAAGGCCTTTACTTTGAGTATACTTAACCACCTAACCTCTGAAATTGCTGCGGCATTGTAGGGAACCAGGAGAAGAGTAAGGTTTCCATGTTTTTCTTGCAAAAGTCATTACTTTGCTATGGAATATGAAGTAATATTTGCTTCAAACATTTTCATTTCTGCCATTAATAATTTCATTGATATTATATTACTTGAGGCTATCCACAGAAACAAATAGGATGTGTGTGTGTCTGTGTGTCTGTGTGTGTGTAGTGTGAATACACACACATATACATATACACATAAGCATACATATAATATCATGTATACATATATACATATAAAATAGCATATATATGTTTATATACACACACATATATATATGCCAATGGTTTAGTTCCAGTTCAAAGATCAGAAGTCTTGAGACCCAGGAAGAGCCAATGTTTCAATTCAAGTCCAAAGGTAGGAAAAAGCCAATGTCTTGGTTTGGAAGCCATCAGGCAGGAAGAGTTCTCTCTTTCTGTGAAGAAAGTAAGACTTTTTGCTCTATTTTAGGTCTTCAACTGATTCGATGAGCATCCATACCCCCACTACACACATACACACACATGTTATGAAGGGTAATCTGTTTTACTCAGTCTACAAAATTAACTGTTAATCAATCTCATTTAAGAATACCCTCACAGGCCCACCCAGAATAATCTTTTACCAAATATCTAAGCAACCCATGGACCAGTCAGGTTGACACATTAAATTAACCATCACAATATAGAGAGAGATATATTTTAAGAAATTGACTCATCTAATTATGGAGGCCCGGTGAATCCAAAATATCTGATGGAGTAGACCAGCAAATCAAAAACCAAGAGAACAGTTGCGGTCTAAGTTTAAAGGTGATCTGTTTGCAGAGTTTCTTCTTGCTAGGGGGGATCATTCTTTGTTCTGTCAGGATCTTCAGCTGATTAGATGAACCTCTTTCATGTTATGGAAGTCAATCTGCTTTACTCAAAATACAAGTATTTAAATGTTAATCTCATCCAAAAACAGCCTTACAAGAACATCCAAGTAATGTTTGACCACATATTTTTTGGGCACTAGAGCCCAGACAGCTTCACACAAAAAATTAACCGTCATAAATATTATTTTAGTTGGGACATTTCTGTTTGCAAGAGATAGATATACAATTCAAACTAATATAAGAAGTGTGGTATGTGTGTATGTGTGTGTGTGCATGCGTGTGTGTGTGTGTGTGCACGCACGCATGCATGTGTATGAAACCCGTGGATATGGTGGCCTAAGAATTCCAGAACTAAAAGATGTCTTTAACCTCTTTGCGTTCTCTTTCTTTCTGTCTACTGGCTCAGATCTCTTATGATATATGGTTTCCTCTTAGTTTGGGAGAAAAAGAACATGGCTACAGATATATACATGCTTATATCATCCTAAAGTTTAGTAATCCTGTATAAGAAAGAGTTTAGTGCCTATTATGTTTATTTGCTACACAGAACTATTCTTTTTTGCTTTTTTTAGGGTGAACTTCCCATATTGACTTATTTATCTGAGAAAAAGGCTGAAGACTCAATTTTTCCAAACTGTCTTGAAGCTAGGTTCTATCAAGAATGTGTATTCCTACAAAAAATAATTGCTTCAGAATAGTGATGTGGAGAAACAGGTCCTAGACAGAATCTGTTACTGGTTATATCAAGGCCATTGGTTCTAGCTATCTGGAACAGTATGGTAGATTGTGACATGCATTAGTGTAATGGATCTTTAGTGGGGATTTACTGAGTGCCAATTCTTTTTAAAATCTGTGCTAGTGAAATGACAAGGTGGCTTCTGTGCAGCCCCTGCTGGAGTGGTTTCGTGGCATGGTTTGGGTATTGTTCTTGGCTGTATGTTCTCCAAACTCAACTCTCTGGCCCTACGAGAGATTCTTTAAAAGATTCATTTTCCCCTTAAGGAAATTATAGTGTTTCTATTAGAGCTCTGAATGATGCAAAGAGCTTTTCCATTTCATTATCTAGCTATTAGATTTTGATTAGAGTAGCATAGGTTATATGTACACAAAGAGTGAAAATGGGTGGTAGAATAATAAGTACTGTGATTGGCTAGATTTTCATCAACCCCTTGCCCCTGTGGTCAGGAAGGTTGAGTATTGTGACTGGCAGCTACACAAGAATCACATACAGCGGAGGAGAGGCAATTCCACAAATGAGAGAGGAATGTTGTTTTTAGAAGAAATTGGGACACTAAATACCCAACATGGTGCCTGAAGACAAAAGTGGCTAATTACTCATTTCGAATTTGCCCCCTTACCTTAAAAAATCAATAGGAGATTTTGGGGGATGCATGAAGGGTTAGCTGACTTGGTGCTTCCTCCTGGATATCTCAGAGCTTGGGTGTTGACTGACTATGCTTTTCAAAGCACTGTGCTATGGAAGCATAAAGGTGAACAAAACAGACATTGGAAACCATAGGGGCTCAGGCATAGGACACAAATAATTTAAAAGATAACTACAGTACAAAGTGATAAGTGCTATGTTAATGGAAGTATTGGCTGCTCTGGAAAAACATAAGGCAATGCCAGTCTAATAATGGCATCCTAAAGAAAGTGACATTATCCTGAATTTGCAGTCAAGAAAGAACTAGGTTCAAATTCCTGCTTAAACACTAGTCAGGTTTACTTAGGCAAGTAATTTATTCACTGCAAGCCTCAGTTTCATCACATGTAGGATGGGCAAAATAATATCTCCTCTCATAGTTATCATGACTAAATAAGGTTACCCATGTATGATCCGTAGCCTGGTGCATAATAAATTTATTGTAATTACTTTTCCTTAATTTTTTCTAGGTGCATATGGAGAGGCAACTCATGCTTAAGTAAAAGGGATGCATGTAAACCTTTGCAAAAATAACATGTGATCTTTCAGGAACTAAATGAGTGAGCTAGAGAGAAGCCTAAAGTAGTATGAAGCCAAGTTAAAAATCTGGACTTTAGCCTAAAACACACAAGAACATAATAGAAAAACTCTAAGAGGGTAAATAACATGATCTGTCTAACATGTTTAGATAGACCACTTTGGCCCTATCTGGTCACTGGACCAGAGGGTGACCATTATTATGCCTATCCACGAACTTGAATAAGTGGTGGGATTTGTTGGTCAGATCAGTTAGGGTAGTGGTATGGGACAAGAAAGCTGACAAATATGAGAGATATCCAGGAAATTAAATTGACAGAGTTTAGTGATCTTATTTAATGAGAAAGAGTATTGAGGTGAAGGAATAGTCAAGGTCTTCTGACTTAAACAAATTGGATTGTGAAGACATTTATTAACATAGAGAAACCTGAACAAACTGTAGGGGAGGAAGCCTACAAACAGAGTTGAATATATTGAGTGTGGAGCTGCCAGTATGTCCTGGGGGTGCTGGATGTTTCTGATGCTCTAGAGATGCATCTGATCTGGGCAGAGAGATGAGGGTCATCAGTGGGAGCTGGATCATAAGTGGTGAGAATTCAAGCGATCATTCTGGGAAGAATTTGAAGAATAAAGTGAAAACAATGTCCAGGATAGAATCCTAAAAAGCAACAACGTTTATTTAGGGGATGGGACAAAGAGACTATGAAAATATGATTGAAGAAGATCAAAAATTAGAGAAAGACAATCAAAAGAATGTGCTAATATGGAAGCCAAGTTAAAAAGTAATCAATAATGTTGAGCCTTGCTGAGGAATTCCAAATGTTATGTATTTAAAATGAATTGACAGATTGATTTCTTGGAGGATGGAAATGCAGTATGTTGAGGAGCAGACTCAAAGGTCAGTGGAAGAGATATATGTGGAAACAGAAAATATAGAACTTTTATTTAATTTTTGTAATAGTTCATTTGCAATTTGGAAAGATAAAAGAAGGAGGGCTTTTTGTTGGTGGTGTTGGTGGTTTTATTGTTGTTTTGTTTTGTTTGTTAAGCATAGGAAACATTTAAATATCTCCAAGAGGGTGATCTGAGAGCCAATGGATATGGTCAAGTTGAAAATACAGAAGACTGACGGGATAAAGCATAGAGAAAGATCCCAGAGAAAAGCTGAGGTCGTAAGAATTGGAGAACAATGGAAATATGTAACTTTAAGAATAATGCAACCCTTTCTCCTATAGCAGGCAAGAATTGCCAATACATAATACCAATACCACATATATATAATACATTACACAGTGGAGCCTTGGAAGTCATAAAAATTTTTGTTCAGTATTATACATTTTGTGCATTCAGACTTCTATTATTTAAATGTGAGTCAAGGGTGAAGTGACTTATTTAAAAAAAGAAACTGCATTTTGTTGATAATTTTTTATAACACTTCTATTTTCATTATGCAAAATATTAGATTTTTTTTATATTCTCCAAATCAATTATATCTCTCTGCCACTGCTACTTTAACTTGAGCCTTGAGGCATTCCAAGATAATGTGAACTACCATCAGTTTTCAAAAATTTTAATGTAGTACTGATCACAGTTGTTGTTTTTATGTATGTTGGGGGTTGTGGAGTGATGGGAGGGGGGACGCCACTCATTTATCAGTATAGTAATTTCAAATAATGAACTCTGAATATTAGGTGAACACAATAAGAAAGGACAAAAACTCTCTTTTAAAACCTGGAAATGAAATCTGAAAAGCTTATCATTGTTTAAACTTAATTGCCTCAAGTTTACTATGATAATATTGGCATCAGTGTTATGTTAATATTACATGAAAGAAACTAAATTTTTAGCCACGGGCTATTAGGTGAAAAAAAGGAGTTGATTTTCACATTGAGTGTACAGTACCTTACTTTAAATGAGAACAGAAACTTAGATTTGAATTGAAATGACATTGACATGAATATACCCCTATCAACTTGGGGTTATATCTGAACTCCCATACTCTTTTACAATTTGCAAAGGGGCTGTTATTGCAAATGTTATTTTTTCCAATAAAGAGACAGCTCATTAGATCTCATTACTAGTCAGCAGCTGTCGCAGAATATAGATTTCCAACTTGGAGCAATACATCTTTTCACAAGCGCTTTCCCTGAAAATGTGGAAAAGATCTATTTCATCGTTAACCTACAGCGACATTATCCACGGCTGCGCTTACACCTTTGGCTTTTCTGCAGAGCAGTTCATACTTTAGTAAGTTTAAGGTGAATAATTCAAGTTTCTTCTAAATGTAATGCCTGATACATTACATTTAGAATTCTAAGGGGATATTTACAGTTGTTTTTCCACCCCAACTAGTAATATGTTATTCTGAAGTCTGGATAAAATTAATCAATTAACAAATGCGTTTCAATACATTTCTCTCTTTCTTTCTTTTTTTATTTTTTTATAAAGAATATAGAGGATAGAAAAAGTATAATTCAATTTTCTCTCTGCTCAAAGAGCTTACACTCTACTTGGGAAAATGAAACAGTAAAATTGAGCATAGATATAGTTAAATAATGATTAAAGGCAAGTGTTCAAGAAAGATAATAAAATAATACATGATTCCTTGTTAAGTGCATTGTAGAAGGAATAAATTCTCAGAGAAGAAATACATCAGTGTGTACATAAAATGTCTGGTAAGGTTTCCTATGAGTGGAAAAAAAAAAGCTTCTTCTTTTGGATATTCTGGGAGGTTATTAAACGTGTGTGTGTAAGAGAGAGAGAGACAGAGATGGAGAGAGAGGAAGGAAGAGGAGGAGGGAGAGAGAGGGAGGGAGGGAGAGAGTCAGAGACAGAGAGAAAGAGAGGAAGAGAGGGAGGAAGAGAGAGAGAGATGTGTGCCCAAGGAGGCTGGTAAAATGGAAAGGACATCCAGGTCAGTAGATCAATGCTATAAGCAAATAAGAATGTATTTTAAAAGGTGTACTTGATACATACACCCTAGAGTTAGACTGCAGAAAAAGATCCTGTTAATGTGAGAATTAGGGATTGAAGTTGGCAAGATAATGTGAGGTCAGGCCATAGGTTACTTTAAATGCCAGGCAAGTGTGGGATCTTTATCTGTGAAGAATGGAGACTGGCTTACTCAAAGGAAGCACTGATTTTAGAGTAAAGTAGTCTGGAAAACGAAAATTTCAGTAATGGCGTGGCTGAGGGAACAGAAAAAAAATCAGTTTTGAGAATGGAAGACAATGGATATGTGAAAGTCACAATCGTATACTTCAATGAGTAAGACATAAGACATTTTATATATGACAAAAAGCAAGATGAGAAATTTCAGATAAATAATTCCAAGATATTTTCCAATATTACAGGAATTACAGATCTATAAAAGATCAAGTGTTGCAACCAATATTCTTCATCAAACACTCTACCTTAAGCTACAAACCATTATACTTATTATAAAATTTTATGTCTATAAATCCAATATTTTCTGCATTTGACTTTTTTTTACTTGATATTTTACAGGACTATCCAGTCATAGATTAATGATATAATTTTCTTCATTCATTCACAAGTATTTATTTAATATAATTTTCAGATGGCTGTCCTACTTTTCTTTCCTCTTTCCTTTCTAATACTTGATATTTTGATTCCTTAAAAGTTAATGAAATGAAAATCTATCTTTCCTCAAAGAATTAAGCAGTTATCATGGTAGCTTTTTAATAATATAGGCATAAAAATGATCAAAATCTGTTCCACAAAAGCTGAGATTGATTGACCATCCCATCACATTTCAGGAGAAAAAGAAATAACTATAAAATATAATTAGATTGCTAAAAATCCATCCAGACTTTGTTCACTATTCTCATGACTCTCCTCTTGAAATACAGGCTTTAAAAAAGAGGGAAGCGAAGGGAAGGGAAGGGAAGGGAAGGGAAGGGAAAGGAAAGGAAAAGCTTTTTTTATTTTTTATTTTTGGTAACAAACCCAAGACTTATCCAATTTATACCAGCTCTCAAAGCATTCTCACAGCTCCTCTCTTTGTCTGAAGAGAACTTCAGGATGTCAGAGGCTGCGTTTTGCCTGTTTCCGTAGTTATCTCCACCCCAAAGAGAACATGGATGTATGTTACACATGTGTTTATTCAGTGCACATACTTTCCTTTTGAGTAGTCATTGGTCCCCCCCCCCCACACCCGGCCTTTTCATCAATATGTTTATAATCTCAACCCCTATAAGTATGAAAAACCTTGTTCTCTCCCCTTCAGAGAAGCAGATTTGAGGTTTACTCTCCCATCTCCTCTTTGACTGCTTCTCAAACCCTTTCCTTGTTGAAAAACCAAACCAACCAGACAAGCAAAAATCCACGCAGACACATTTCTTGTTTCACCCACTACATGGGCTTTATCTAGGGTCCCCTAAAGTCAGCTGCTTTATTTATAGGACAGATGCTGATTTTCCAGGTATCCATAGTAAACAATCTTTCACATGTTTTTAATCACCTCATCTTTAAAATACATCCATTTAAGGCAGCAAAACCCATTAAACAATAAGACTATGTGTACAGTAGGGTAGGAGGAGGGAGCAAAGGCATAGAGCATGAAAGAGTAGCAGTATGTGTTTTTAAGTGTGTGCACTACTGATTTCTTTTATCATGCTTTCTTTTTTATTCCTGTAATATTTTTCTCTGTATGTAGGTCTTATTTGCTCTTTTGTCCTCTAGAAATTGGAACAAATGTATTATTCTACTAATTGCTACTTTTAATGTAAACTTTTCAAAAATATTCTTTTTAATTTTCTAGTCAATTTTTATTGACTCCCCACATGAAAGATACAAAACTTCGCATAACTTGTCTTTTCATAAATTTAATATTCTATTGATATGAGATTAGATTCTGATAATATAATTATGTTAATTTTGCTATTATTTTTTCCTATTAAAATATATTAAATCCATTGAATTATGTAGCCATATTACAATATCATGAACCTATTTTTTTTAACCTGGTTTAGTGTTCAATTAGCCCTTTTACGTTGCTTCTTTTTTTTTTTCATTTTTATCTTGATTCATTTCTCAGTCTACTGTAGCATACTTTAAAATATGGAAATGGAGGGGTGCCTGGCAGCTCAGTTGGTTAAGCATCTGGTTCCTGGTTTAGGCTCAGGTCATGATCTCATGGTTCAGGAGATCGAGCCCCACCATCCAGCTCTGCACTGACAGCGAGGAGTCTGCTTGGGCTTCTCTCTCTGCCCGTCCCGGCTCATGTGTATCTGAGAGCGTGCTCTCTCTCTCTCTCAACAGAAGTAAATAAACATTTAAAAATATATATAGAAAAGGGACTTTACTGATGTTTTTTTCTAATTACTTTAGAAAATATGTATTTATTGGTATCACAGCTAAACTATTACTTGCTTTCTTATCAACTCAGTTCCTCTTTTTTTCTACGCATGTTTTATCATTTTCTATGTTTTTATCTATTTTCTGGAAGAATCCCTTTATCAAGTCTGAAATCGTTCCTTTTTGTGTTAGTTTTGTTTAATTCAATTTTATTTTTCTCATATTTTTAAATTTTAGTTAGTTAACATACAGTGCAATGTTGGTTACAGGAATAGCATTCAGTGATTCATCACTGACATACAACACCCAGTGCTCATCACAAGTGCTCTCCTTAGTATCCATCACCCATCTAACCCATCTCCCACCTCCCTTAACACCTTTTGTGGGTGTTAAGTTTGATGAGTTCTTTATAGATTTTGGATACTAACCCTTTATCAGATATGTTGTTTGAAAATATCTTCTTCCATTCTGGCAGTTCCCTTTTACCCTTGTTGATTGTTTTCTTCCCTGTACAGAAATTTGCATCTTAATAAAGTCCCAATAGTTCATGTTTGTGAAATTGATTCTTTATAAACATCCTATTTTCTCTTCCTAAATGCTTATAGAATAGATTTCATTTTTAAAAAATATTCTTAATTCACCAAAAGACATCTAGATGTTAATCTCTTTTTATTAAAAAAAGTCTGACGTTTTTATTTTGTGATTTGTCATCAATTTCTTGATTTTATGTATTTTCCTTTTATACATTGGCCGAATTTCTTTCCTACTGTTTCTATCCTCTAAAAGCCATTGAATCTCATCTTCACAATGATCTCTTTCATACCTATGTTTTCTGTTGTTGGTTTTACTATTGTCATGGATGTTCATTTACGTTCTAAGAAACAGTATCAAGTGTATCTTCTCCATTATTGATCTGTATAATCTACAGTGGAGACTACATGCAATGCTTCCTCCATGTGCAGTTTTTAATTTACATTATGTTATTTTCAGCTTTAATACCAGTTTACTTACCATCTTTCTTCATGTCAGTAAATTCTCCTTTTGCCTTAGGCTTTTGTCTCTTGATCACGTCTTTAAGTTCTTTTTTTTTTTTTTAACATAGTCTATGTTTTGGTCATATTCTACTGAAAGTGCAAAGTAGTACTTTAACAAATATATTGTGTCCAGTAGCAGACCATTATAATGATAAGCATATATTTACCTTTAGGAATAATTTCTACTTTTATCTACCAAAATATTTTTACATTTCCCACAGTATATCTTTTTCTTCTTTCCAGTTTACTGATATTTCACATTTGCATAGAGTTCTCTTTGTCTTGGTATTTATCCCAAAACAGTGTGTGAAGATCATTTCAGGATATTTGGTTGTCTGGAAGATTGTTATAATTTTACTTTCGCATGTTAATCATGAGGACACGTGATATACTTTATGTTTCCTTTATGTGACTCAACCAAGATCTCCTCTACTTAGTTTACTTCTCAATAAGAGCAGCTATTTTCCAATCCTCACTGGTTTTCTTCAATCTGGTCACATCTGTGACATATCTAGGAAAAAGTACTCAACCTATTAGCATGTGAATATCATTCTTTCTCAGTTTCTAATACCAAAGCTGGATTGGACCTGGGGAAATTTGACAAGATAGCTCAAGCTGTCATCTTACCTAGACTCCTTTCTATTATATTTATTGCACTTTTATTTCTAAGCTTTTCATTCTATGGAAACATTTTTCCAATCTGACAAACATATAGGTATGAGTAATGCATAGCAAAGATTAATGCTGTTAAGAATAAGAATTTTACAGCCAATAGTAATGCCTATCATGACTTCTCCTACTAGATCAATTTTATAACAAAACAATTCAAATATAAACTTTAGTCAACCTAAATCTTATAATAGTGTTTTTACACAACTTTATTATGAAAAAAGTGCAGCAGCAGTCTTTCTACCTGAGGAATATTGGGGAAAATTTCCAGAAAATTGTGTGGATCTAGATTATAGAGTTTCAGACCTAATTTATTCAAGTAGACCCAGATTAATGATAATAAACTACATTTTAACATCTGAGTCATTCATTTCTTAATGCATATATGACAAATATATGTATAGAGTAAGCAAATGTCTATCTATTCTGAAGGTGTTAGTATGATGTATTTGATAAATCTTGATGATTTGCTAGTACCTAATTTCACTTAATGGAGTTGAGAGTCCCAGATATATTCCAATATATCTTTCATTTGGGCTTGTTTCAACCGTAAGAGTTTTCAGAACAAGATGGTGTTGACTTCACATTGTTGTAATTTTGCAAACTAATGTAGGTAGTAGATTCCTGTGGGTTATATTTTGTCTATATGGCAGATACTATTCAATATATAAAAATCATTGCATTCATAGAAATTAAAAATGATATGTAATAAAACAAATAGGAATATTAAAAATAGTACCAATATTTAAAATTTATCTAAGTTCAGAAAATTAAGAACCAGTGACTAAAACTAGCTTATTGAAGGCTACAATCAGATTCACACAAAAAAGAGGTCAACATGGCTGTCAGTTGGTCTTTACTTTGAGAAACATCTGTTGGCCTACTTAGTAACTTTATTTTTTCTACAGGTATCTTCTACAAATGTATGGGATCAATAAGATAATTATAAGCACATTTGTTATAATAATTTTTTAAATTTAAGCTCACCATTTCCGAAATACTGTTTTAGTTTACTAAATCATCCACATCAGGATAATTAGAAACAGGTAGAGCAGCATGGTATATAACAACCTGCACTTTTGATATGTTACTTGAAACAAAGCTAGCCATTTATTTTCATTTGAAGAACTTTGTTGGGTCTTGGCCAATGAATAATGTATATTCTATTCGTAAGGCAGCGTTATTCATGTTGGAAGTCACATAAATGCCAACCCCTTCTTATTCACAGCCTGATTGGAAATTAGTTAATGACTTTTTACTAGTGTTTAGCCAAACTGAGAAAATTGTATCTAATCTGCTATTCCCTGTTGTTTTTAGGTGTTTTGTATAACAGGAAAACACTACTACTAAGAAAAACATATTTAAGTATTTGTGATTTCCACTATCTGTTTCATGCCAAGTTGCAAAACTAGTTTAAGAAAGATGGCCATTGTATTGTTCTTTTCTTTCTTTTTCTTCCCTATTCTACTCATTCCTTCCTTTTCCTTTCCTTTAAAATTAGGGACATATTAGCATTTAGAGAATGGACATTTTTATCAGAATTAAGACAAATTATAGAGCCAAATATTAATCTTAATATCATATTTAAATCCATATCCAGAAGTATATATAACTGTACTGTCCATTTAACTAGACATTTCTTCTCACTTGTTAAATCATTGTAATGTGTTAACAAGGCCATATATTCTAAAAGGGATGTTCCAAGTTGAATCAAGTATGCAGCTGATGAATCAATGAACTTTAGTATGACTCAGTTTTTACATTTGTGATGTAACTGGTTTCCTAAATAAATTCTTACAGCTCTCTTTTTAAATCAGTTTTCTTTTTCCCAAAGCATTTCAGAAGTAGAGTTGAAAATAGGGTATATAGATAGATCTTCAGGTGCTGTTTAGACCACATTTACCTCAACCATATTTGAGGAGTTGATAACTCTAATTCTCTTTAGCTCTTTTTTTTTTTTCCAACACATCTTCTGGGGCAGGGTTTTCATTATTATACACAGTGCATAGACTGTTAATAATCATCAATTAAGAGTCCCTTGGCCTTCTATGGTCCACATCCTAATCAAATGTGGCCAAAATAATGCTGGCCATGAGCTCTGCCAAACAGACCATTAGTCACTGATAATTTATTTCAGTTAAAACCTCTACTTAACAATAGATAAGTGACCAGTTCCAATAAGACATAGTAAAAGCACATTATTTAGGTGCTTTGGTACCTGTGCTTATGCAGACTGATTATTATACTTCAACTATTTCAGTTCTTACATAGATATTGACTAAATTCAAGATTAAATGATAAGAAATCAGGTAATAAATAGTAACCAAATTTTTCAAAGTAGGAAATCCTGGGCAGTGATTTATAGGGAAAATTAATAAAAGTCACAGTCATTTTATCGCACAACATAAAAGAATACTATCACAAAAAAAATTATCTTACCAGATACATCCTCAAGAGAGCCTCTCTCATATAAACTAAATACAAGCACAGAATAAAATGCCAGAAATGATGTTACCAGGTAAAAAGATGAGCCTTGTGAATACCACCAAAACCTTGTGAGTTAAAACCATGCATGAGCTAGTTAGAATTGCAAATCTACTATATTTTTAATGCAATGTGACTGCAACGCATTCCCATAATACTTGATCACAGTTAAGCATGCCTCTCTTTCTCATTAGTCTGTAATCTTCTACTAGGTAGGGACTCTGCAATATGTTTTATAGCACTCATTGTTTAAAGGCAGCATGTTATGCAATTTACACTCTAAAGAGTTCAAATCACCATGTGAGTGTCTACATTCTGTGTCTATAAGGACGATTTGGGAAGAATGGATGAAGTGGGTCCATGTTGTGCTCACTTTCTGATACTTACTTGTTTCTCTAAATCTTTTTTTTCAAGAAAACATAGGTTCTATGCCCTCTTAATATTAAGACATGTAATAATTACAGCTGGTATGATTGTGAATAATTATTCTGAACTGGAATATTATATTTTATTTGTAAATAGAAAATTACTTATTTCTTACAAGCAAAGCAAAGCAAGGCTACTGTTTTATTGAAGAGTACTTAAAATGTAATGACTATAACAATAATATTTCAAATTGTTTATATGTGATACTTTGAAAAATTTGCCCTTGTACATGATTCCCTCTTCTAAAAAGAATTTGAATTGTTGATCATTTGAAATATGGCCTCAACCACATTAGTATTGTTGAGTAATACCTTTGAGCAAATGGCTCTGCAAACAACTGTTGTCTCTGAGGCCTTCACTTTGTATAGTGTCCTACCTTCAAAGATCTTCTAAACATTTCATTCTGAATGTCTCATGGTTGCCTCAAACTCAAAATCTTAGTTTCATCATTTTCCCAATAAATGTATTGTACATACATCTGTCAGCACCATTATTCTCTAAGATCCAGGCCCAAATCTTGAGCTTTCCCTTATCTTCTCTAATTCCACCTCTAGACATGTGACAAACTCTCCCCTTCTTTGGATTCTCTCTGCAATTTACTTATACATAAAGAACAGATCAAAGTCTATCTACTTGGTCACATTTTCCCATAGACACAACCAACTTCACTTTATTTTCTATTGCAATTTCTTAGAATTCTAAGAAGTGTGCCCAATAAAACCCCAAAATCCCCAAGAAGTTATTCTAAGTTTTCCTCCAGAAAACAGATACCTGAAAAAAGAAGATAATAAAACATGGTATATTAATAGTTAAGTTAGAGAATAAAAGGTATCCTGCATTGTAAAAAATGTATCTTTAATTTAATAATCAGTATTTTTTTTATTTTAAAAAATGATTTGTCTCTAATACATATGTCTGTTCTATCTTTAAGGACTATGCTTCTCAGAATGTACTACACTTTCATGATTTTAAAGAATTAGCACGGCTATTAGTGGTGCTTGACTTGATTTTCCAAAACAATCTCCCTTGAGAAAGTTCAGATTTCTATCTTTCTCTTTCAAGATTAAAAAGCTTTTAAAAATTATAGCCTGTATGATTAAAAATAAATAATTTAGGGTGGGTGTTTAAATTTGATTTATAATTATGGAAAAATATGCTTTCAAATTTCATTAGTGACAACTTCCCAAAATCTCAACTAACTTTTATCATTTTATGACTGTAGGGCATTTATATTACTCCTTCCTCTTGAATATAATAATTAAATAATTCATAGGTGTCATTTAGAGACTAAGTGGGAAAAATCTGAGATTAAAACTGAAGTTATTAAACCTAGAACACCTTAAGTCTACAGCTTGAAAATAATTATTAGGAAGATTCTTTCATCAAATATTATGATACATGAGCTCTTATTTGGAAACTAAACTAGTTTAGGATATCATTAAAATCCTTAAAAATGTTTTTGTCATGTCATGGGCCTCCCAGAGCCATCCAACTTGTATACTAATTATTTTTTCTTGGCTACATGCTGTTTTAATTACATTCATTATTTCTGTCATTCTGCAAAATCTTATGCATTGAAGTGCTGGTGGCCTGGTGCATAACCATTGCTTTTTCCTGCTGTGCTAATGGCTTAAGTCCAAGCTGAGGTGCAAATGAAATGAGTTTAGAAGGCTAAATTTGGCCCCCAGTTAATTTGCTTCACAAACCTGCTACCAATTTTTTTTTTTATCCCAAGCTGGCTCAGTTACAAATCTATGTTCATAAAGCATTCAAAAGTTAGACAGAAATTGGTAAACTTTTATCCTTAGTGATTATCAATGATGTTGTCAGCAGGAAGTTCAAGGAGGAGAGATTTCTGGAGGTGGTAAGAAGAAAGAAGACAGAATATGTGTAGTGACTCTTATTAGAAATTAAATATATTTTAGCAAGGAGAAATAACGGATTAGAAGGAAAAAATACAGTAAAGTTAAGGAAAGTTGCATCTGAAGCATTTTTGACAACGTGTCAGATGAGGAATATTAGTTTTCTTTGATTAAAAATATTCATCCTGACACTTTCCTACATTCTATAATTTTAGACACAGAGAAAGATAAATAGTTTGCATTGATATCAGTTTCCTTGCTCCTTGTTTGCAGTCTTTGCCGAACATCACGATCTCTTCTCTTCCTTTCTGTCTTCTAAATCTCATGGCAACGTAAACTGAAAATTCCTCGCAACCACAAATATTCATAATTAGAGAATCTCAATAGAAAACATCTCAATAAAAATTTATAAATGTAACCACAAGTCAATATTTTAAATGAGTGGTTGCTAAAGGTGTTCATCCATATGTTTTAATTCAGTTATAGACTCTGTAGGGGTTCACAATATACATCTCTGTGTATGTATTAAATTTTAAAATTTAGCTCTTTTAGTAATCAGACAATAATTGGCATATGTGGAAGATGGTCTGTTCCTATGCCATGTGATTAAAGACGAGCCCCTAAAGTCCCTCTTACTGTGTCTTTAAAGAAGATTTTATTCAGTCCATGATATCTGAGGGTTTTTGGTTTTTGTTTCATTTATTTTGTAAATAAAGACTTCAGTGCACATTGTTTATTTTTATGGAAGAAAGATGCGAATTAGACCTCTGGTCTCTAGAAATTAGTTTTCAAGTGTGTAAGGCGGATAAGCACACATATATAAATCCTACAAGATTCTTGGTTTTACGTTATAGTTACCTTACTTTGTCTGTTATGGCTATTTAGAGCAAAAAAAAAATTATGTATAAAAACAACAAAACAATAGTGAAAACATTTTTTAGAAGTTTAACAGGTTCTAAGAAACTATTTTTTTAATGTTTTTTTTTTTTTTTTCTTTTTTCTGAGAGAGAGAGGGTCAGAGAGACAGGGAGACACAGAATCTGAAACAGGCTCCAGGCTCTGAGCTGGCTGTCAGCACGTCAGCACAGAGCCGGACGAGGGGCTCAAACCCCCAAACCACGAGATTATGACCTGAGCCGAAGTAAGACGCTTAATCAACTGAGCTACCCAGACGCCCCTAAGAAACTATTTTAAATCAGTTTCAGATATTGTTGATCAGCCTAATGAGACAGGCAAGAAGATTATAAAACAAAAGGTAAAACACAATATACTAAGATAATCTTCAGAGAAGACTTCAGAATTCTATTATTAGAATTACAAGAGTATGTACCCACTCTTTAAAAATCAAAGTGATTACCTTTATCTTGGTAAAGTTGTCCATTGCATCCACTTTCCTATTTATATGACTAGGATGATTATTGCATTTGAGGCCGGGAAGCTGACAGAAAGATTTGACCCAACTAGATGCCCTTATATAAAAATTTAAATAACTGATCTAAGTATAGTTAATCAAATATCAAAGCATGATTTTTATATCTCCATGTTNGAGAGAGAGAGACAGCGTGAGCAGGGGAGGGTCAGAGAGAGGGAGTCACAGTCTGAAACAGGCTCCAGGCTCTGAGCTGGCTGTCAGCACAGAGCCGGACGAGGGGCTCGAACCCCCAAACCACGAGATTATGACCTGAGCCGAAGTAAGACGCTTAATCAACTGAGCTACCCAGACGCCCCTAAGAAACTGTTTTAAATCAGTTTCAGATATTGTTGATCAGCCTAATGAGACAGGCAAGAAGATTATAAAACAAAAGGTAAAACACAATATACTAAGATAATCTTCAGAGAAGACTTCAGAATTCTATTATTAGAATTACAAGAGTATGTACCCACTCTTTAAAAATCAAAGTGATTACCTTTATCTTGGTAAAGTTGTCCATTGCATCCACTTTCCTATTTATATGACTAGGATGATTATTGCATTTGAGGCCGGGAAGCTGACAGAAAGATTTGACCCAACTAGATGCCCTTATATAAAAATTTAAGTAACTGATCTAAGTATAGTTAATCAAATATCAAAGCATGATTTTTATATCTCCATGTTTATTGAACTGCTTAAGAAAACAATTGAAAATAAATGATATAGAACACAATACTTCTACAGAATTGGGTTTTATACCATATACACATACCTACATATAATTGTGTTTTCATTTCATTGTATTTAATTGCTGCCATTTATTGCTTAACTTAACTCTGATTTTCTTTTAGGCTATGGTGGATTTAATTGGCCCTCATTTTTATTAAGTAAGCCCCTATCATGAATCCAGTATGCCTTGGTGTATTGAATGAACTTGGTCTTAAAAGTCTTTGCCATAGGCTTCAATTCAACCTTTGGTCTTGATCTAGAAAAAGAAACAATTAAGTGTTTACAATCTCTTTGGCAAAGATCACATTTGTCCTTTGAATTTCTCTGCTTTTCTTTAACTTCTCCTGTCTCACCACTTAGAAAAAGGAAAAATTAGAAATGAAAACCAGATGGAAGTAAGGCATTATTGTTTAAAAATCTGATGTTGTTTTCTACCAATCAATGCTTCCTGAGAATTGATCTTTTAAGGTTTGTCCTGAGTTTTCTGTTTTAGAAGCTTCTCAGGAGATCTTGCCATTTTGTCTTCTTTCTTTCCCTATCTGTGGAGAATGGCTACCTAATGGCCTTCTCCACCAAAAGTCTGTCCCTCTATTAAAACAAAAAAAAAGTCAATCCGTCTATAAATTATAGTCTGGATTTTGACATAGATTATTTTCTACGCTGAAGATTTAAGTTTTGAGAATCTCACTTTAAACCAGAATATAACTTAGAAAAAAACATATTGACCAAGCATTAAGCATTTTTGTTAAAGAAATAGAAAAGTTTATTTATGCTCTCAAATCAACATCTTTTTCTTTTGATAGCAAATTGATATATGACTGTAATTAGCCACACACAAAAAAAAGTCTCCTTTTAAAAGCTTCTATATACACATTCTCCTACTTGGGTTCCTTAGACTAGATTAACATGCTTTATTACAAACTTCCCATGTATTTTCAAGTCTATTATCTAATTGTATCTAAAGTACTCCTGATAGGTAGGTAGAGAAAGGCTATTTAATCCCCATTTTATAAATGAGGAAAGCAGAGTAGAGAAACTAAATGATTTGCCCAAGGCCATGTACATCTCTGCGGTAATTCTGTACCAGAATGACTTTGTAAGAACCAGGCACCAGTGCAGACAACAGTTAATCTAATCCCCCAGCAGGGGGATGGGAAGTTAAGACTGATGTCAAATTAAAAATAAGTCAAAACTACGTATTTCATAGAAAACCAATACTCTGTTAAGTATAATTTAAGAAAGCTGACTAGCAAAAAGAAGCACCACTCTACAGTCCATCATTTGCAAATAAATGGCTTCAGAAGAAACAACAGAAAATGGCGATAACAGGCACAAAAACAGCACAAAAAGATGACCAACAGTGCAAACACAGTGTTTGAAAATCTCAGTTACATGATAATTGTACTCTGAATATGTATTATTAACGCAACAGAAGACATTCTTAGGATTTAATTTCAGCAAATAGGACTTTGTTTTCAACTACCAGCAAATCAAGCATCTGAAACAGAGTAGCCTTTTAAAGTTTATCTCTATTTAATGTAAAGACAGAATACAAAACCACACCCATCTCTTTTGTTTTCCCAGTTGTAACAAAGACAAATCTTATAACAATTTTGTTGCAGGTAAGAGATATAAGATGCCGGACTTTTTGTGTGAATCCAGCTCCTTTATAGGGTGATGAGATAACTCGCCAATAGCTGGTTTTGCAATACGGAGTGAAATAAACAAATGTTCAATAATGTGGGAAAAAGAAATCAGTAGTTACATTACAATCTTAAAATGGGACATGTTAAAATTCTTATTACCTTGAGGAAGCATAAAGTATGAATCAAGTAGCTTTGTGCTTTTGTAATGTGGAAAAACAAAGAGAATATGTGATAAAGGAAGAATAAAGTTCTGCATTATTTTTATGGTGTCAGAATGTTCCTTCCCTTTACCCTGGCCCTTTTTAAAAGCTCTAAGGGAACTTTATAAGTAACAAAATTCAAAGAAGTTTAGGTGGAGGAAAAAATTTTGAAACTCAAAAGAGCTACCACTATCTGCTGAACACTCTGAATTTATTAATACCCCTAATTTAAATAAGAATTCTAGAAGATTTAAATGTATTCTTTCAGCAAATATTTTGGTGTCATAAACCATTAGATGTTAACAACATCTTTTCATAATTGAATAGAAAGAAGCCTACCCTCATGGAGTTTAAAGAATTTTTTGGACTGACAGAATGAAACAAACAATCATGTCAGTAATTTAATATTAAAAAATTGTGATGAGGTTATAAAGAAAAGGTTCAAGTGTTAGAAAAACACAAGTTGCAGAAACTAATCTTAACTGAAGAGACAGGATTTAATATCAGGCAAAGGCGGATAGGGATGAGGAAAATCAGAATAATCAGAAAATAATTTTCAATAAAGGAAAAACCTATGTGCAGCCTCTGTGTTTATAAGGATCAGAAACACAAATGGTGGGGTGAGAGAGTAAACATTAGCAGATTTTATTTTTTTTTAACGTTAATTTATTTTTGAGAGAGGAAGAANTTTCAATAAAGGAAAAACCTATGTGCAGCCTCTGTGTTTATAAGGATCAGAAACACAAATGTTGGTGGGGTGAGAGAGTAAACATTAGCAGATTTTATTTTTTTTAACGTTAATTTATTTTTGAGAGAGGAAGAGACTGAGTAGAGCTGGGGAGGGACAGAGCACAGAATTCGAAGCAGGCTCCAGGCTGTGAGCTGTCAGCACAGGGTCTGACGTGAGACTCAAACCTGTGAACTGGGAGATCATGACATGAGCCTGAGATGGCTGCTTAACTGACTGAGCTACCCAGGTACCATAGCATTAGTAGATTTTAAATAATATCTAATAGTGGGATGGGAAAAAAATGAATAAATGCATAAACTCAATGAAATAAAAATGTGTTAATGAAATAAGGATATATAAAGATATATGTATATGACATATATACAATGACATAAGTATATTAATAGCTTTAAGTTTCAGTAAATTTAAAAAAATCTCATAAGCAGTCAGGCAGGAAGAAGAAAAAACAGATTACTTAACTAGGAAGAAAAATAAAATTATTAAAATAACTTTAAATGTTCATGTTCTGTAGAACCACTTTTTAAAGAACTACTCTAGAAATCAGAAAGATTAAGCCTTTATCCAAGGGCCATGTCATCAGAGAAATGTGCCTGACTTTATCCAAAAAAAATCTGGGAAAGGACAGTGCATGACATCTCATAAATCTGAGCAGAAGAAATAAATTCTTTAAGTCAGTGTGAGAAGATTTTTTGAGCCAACATTTTAGTTAGATTATCTTCTTATTTATGGGACGTGCAATTCAGGCCAAATTCTGACATTCAACACTTACAGAAAGTCTCCATGGGAGATAAGAAGGTGCTTTCTATTTGTAACTGGAGCAAAATTTGGCAGAAACACTTTGTGAATAAGTCTGTAAATCCTACATCCAAAGAGAGAAAGTTAAGGGCTATGCTCACAAAACATGAGGTTGCCTATCTGCCTGTCTGTACATGAGGCAGATCTTTTTCCCATTCTATTAAAATCAATAGCACCTAGTAAAATTGCTTACTTTACAAAATGTTTACAAATGCTGTTTGAATACATAACAACTTACTCAAAGAAAACACTTTAAGCAAATGTTATATGAATCAACCTATGTTTCAATCCATGAAGAAAACAGGAAAAGGCAATAAAGAAAAAAGTAGACATTCTGATCTATCTTCTTGAGCTGTGAATTTGATTCCATTGTTGGCTTTTCTTTCTTTTTTCCCCAATCCCAAACTCATGTGAGTATTTTTAAACTTCTGTGGTTGTTCTTCCCTTGCTCTTTATAAATTCTTTTTTGTGAATATCGTTATGGCTTCCACTATTACCATTATACACACACACACACACACACACACACCCCACAATCTCCCGTGGATCTCCATTTAAGTCTTTTACCATTAAAATAGACTCCATATTGCCACAACATAGTTCACTTTTTTGTTTTTCCCATCTCCCCCTGCCCCAAATCAGCTATTTGCCATATATAGGATATTAAAAAATTATCTATTTCAATGTTTTTAAAATGATTATACTTAAAACAAAGTTGAAACATTTTCTGATCCTCCTTTGCTAAGAGGAGTCAAGTTAAACAAAGTCACGATTTAACTTGAATTTTTTCTTTATTCTGCTGTCTCTTCCCACCATTTTGCATTAACGTACCATGAGCTCCTTTTTGCTATAGAAGTAATTTTATGGCTTTCAGTCCCAAGACATTCCAATGGCTGTCAAAAGGATGGACACACTTTCTAACGCACCATGTTCATTTCCTTGCATCTGAAGCTGGGTAGAATCTACCCAAGCACAAGGTCCAAATCCCTCACCTGGCCTTCATCTGCTGACCCATCTTACCTCTCCAATCCAAACCCTCCCACTCTGGCTTAGCGAGTAGACTCCTCTTTGTCCTGTAAGTTTTTATGACATTCATGTTCTGAGAGTTCTATGAAAGAGGCAAGCTGCGGAGCATTTGGGCTTAGCACATGAGAAACATTTAAATAAGTCTAGTCCTTATTTCTCCTTAGTACAAAAAGGACTTCAGATATGGTAGGCTTGTTTTTCCACTGATTTTGTTGCCTGAGGCCATGTATGTTATTTTCCCCCACATTGCTTTAGTGAGCAAATAATAGAAATCTATTTGTTTTCAATGTCTTACCTTTATAAAGGGTTCTAATTAGCTGGAGTTAAATATGATTAACTTTTGGATCCTCTAGAATCTGAAAAGTTAAAGACTGAATGAAGGTGACCTTCAATTTCCCAAAGAAATAAAGAAATAAACTTAAGCATATAGACATTCTTTACATATTCATATATACATATATACACATTATGTATTATATATCACTATTTAATTATACAAGCCCAGTTAGGAATTTTTCTTTTTCAGTTCACTTTTTATTATTTTCTTTTTTAAAAAATGAATGTATCTCATTCAAAAATTTAATGCACATTTTCACTAAAATATAGTAGAAAGTGGGATTTGTCTTCTCTAGGGATTGTAAATCATGCTCATGTCCACACTAGAATATTTTGATTTATAACTGAATTCAGAGAAAAGCATTATAAATATACAGTAAGTAATGAGGAAGAATCTAAGCAGAAATCATAAAACTCTATACCTCTAAAAGACTAATGATTGTCCAAGGTACTCAGAGTAGATAAACGTAATAATACAATTATATTGATGGGGCTTTAAAGCACAGCTCTTTGTGGACCATAAACTTTGAGGATGAAAGAAAAACATAGGAAAAATATTATATCAATAATGAATGATGAGAACCAAAAGGCACCAGAGGATTGCATTCATAGTGCCATTAGTATGCAAGTCAGCTTCCTAAACCAAGAATAGAATAAAATAGGAACCATAGGCAAAATTTTTGTGAGTGCTACAAAATATAAATGATTTTCTGCATTTATTTCATTTAAGGTATGTAAGTGATTTTATTTCTTTGACTAAAGTTATGAAATAAGGCCATCAGCAAGTTACAAGCAATATATATGTATATAGTATTTTATCAAGCTATTGTTGTCATCACTTTATATTGTGTTGGTATCACATTCCCCATTATTAAATAAAAACAGCAGCAAAATGAATGAATTTTATATGTGCATAGATTTCAGTTTGAAAAAGTGGTTTTATGCAATGATGGCTAGCTACAACTGAGGAAAAATAGTAAACAAATGACCTGTGGGTGACATGCTGCATCTCCATACCTGGTCTCATTTTGAAGACAGCCTAGGAGACTGTAAGAATAATGCACTTAGGTTCAGAAGAGAATTATGTCCCAATTCAATCTCTGTTCTTTATTGTGTGGTCTTGGAGTAATCACTTTCCCTTCCCGGGATTCAGTTTCTTTATTCATAAGATGAATGGTCCTAGGATTCTCTGCTATATAGACTGTCTCATTTTGATATGGATAGTATTTGATAGATGGAAGTTTGTAATATTAGAATGTTCTTTATGGAGGATAATTATGATTTCAAAATCTTGGGTGCTTAGCAAGGCCGACCTACAGAACCTTTTGTTATTGTTGTTTTGTACATGTAATTAAAAAAATGAACTATGTGAAAAAACTTTAAATCAGAACATTTTACATTAAAGCAATCCAGATTTTGTAGCTCCTTTCAATAACTATATCTGGGAAGGCTGAACTCATAGTCCACCACTACATCTCTCAGCTTTTGGTGATGGAAGATAGATTTTCCCTATAAAATGGAGGTAATAATGTATACCTTAGCAAGGTCACTGTGTAAAAGAAATAAGCATGTAAATTATTCAACACAGTATCTAGCATATATGTGTTAAACAAATAACAACAACTTCTTCTTCCCATCATTTCCATGAGTTAACAATAAGAAAGCATAAAAACATTTGGAGTCTAGTCTTCCATTTCTTTGTGAGTATCATAAGTTTTGGTTATAGAAGCAAACATGTTCACAGAACACAAATGTGATTTGCTGAAGATTTATCTTTTCTTATTATTAGTAAGTAATATTGAAGTGGAAATCCAATCATGAGGATTAAATTAATACCTGAACAAGAGATAATATACATCACAACCTTTGCAAAATCATTAGAGGAAAATGTGATGCTAGAATATATTTTATGAGGAGAGGATAACTTTTCAGCAGAAGATGGCAGGATACGATCTCTTCTCAGGCACTGATTCCACTGGAGAACCTGTCCCAATGCCTTCAAGATGTGTCTATGTTTTGTGATGTATAGTAGCTTTCATATGATCCAACTAAAAACACAGTAGGATGAATCCTCTGGAGTTCAAATACAGGAGAACACATTCACAGCTACTCAACTCCTCCAAAAGAACACAAACCAGGAAACACCTTTCATATACTTCATAAAGTGACAATTTGAAATCGGAGAGGGTAGTGGGTCAAAAGAACTTTAGAAGAGTTTCTGATACCTGAGGACTTTTATTTCTTTGGGTCCTATATCTTTCCTGGCTCTTGTTCTTCTCTGTCTAATTTGCATTTTGGGGTAAAGGTGTTGTGCACCTAGCTCTTGCTCCTCTCCTTCATCATCTAACTACCTGTACGTTTTGGAACACTTCTTTCCTGCAATGCCCTTCTTTGCGTTGGACCCCCTTCATTGCACCAAATTATGATAAGCTGAAGGAATTTAGGTGCTCCTGTTACACTGGCCAAATGAATAGCTTAAAGGAAACCACACGCCACTAATTGCCATATGCTGTGTTTTAGTTCACTAAGTTATGGCCTAACAGTTCGTACCACAAAATCTCTCGAGTCTCAATCGCCTGAGGTTGCTTGGCATGAACAAAAAGGAAATGAAAGCTTAAAATGCCCCCTGAAAAACTCTCAACCCAACATTTTTCTAATAACCCCATACCCTTATACTTAGTCACACCATTAAATATTTATTTTCATCTCTTCTAGCATTTAATTGTCAGCTGCTTCTTTTTATTCTTTTTTCTCCCATTTGGTTTTCTGAAGATATGGTAATTTATTAGCAAATAATGGAATAAATAAAGCAACTTTTCACACATGGAGCATTTTGAGAAACAGAGGCACACATTAGTTTAATTTGACCTTCAAAAGTCCTTTATGACTAAGAAAAGGGTCACATGGTATCATTACATTCGCTTATAAAGGATTTCCTTTACTACATATTAATGACACCTGTTATAAGATTTTTAAATCGGCTTTAAAAATTCAAATGTGCTATTATGAAAAGCTTCTATTTAGTGTTATCATGAGAATGTAAATTTCACAAGACCAGGAACCTTATATGTTTATTTACTACTATGTCCCTTTAAGAAGGCTTTAGTGCATTTTCAAAAATTATTGAATGAATAACAAACATGTAAATCTTTTTAGCCTTGATGCTCCATAATATGTTGAACACTCTTTCTAGCAATGATCATGAAAAGCTGATTTTGTTCTGTTTTTGCATTCACTAGTCAAGTTGCAGTGAGTAAAGATGCTATTCTGGTAACCTTTGGTAAATTGACTTACAGAAAAAAAAAAAGTTAACCACTTGTATTAGCTTCATGTGGCTGCTCTACTAAACTGGGGGTATTACAGTAGAAATTTATGCTCTCACAGTTCTGAAGCCCAGAAGTCTGATATGAAGGTGTCAATACGGCTATTCTCCTCTCTCTAAAGACTGCAGGGAGAATCCTTTCTCACCTCTTCCAGCTTCCAGTGAATCCAGGTGTTCCTTGGCTTGTGGCTGCTTATCTTCTCCGTCTTCGCATGGCATTCTCTTCTCCCTGTATGTCTTTCCTCTGTGTGTCTCTGATAAGAACACTTATTATTGGATTTAAAGTTCACTTGGGTATTTAAGAATGATCTCATCCTTGAGATCCTTAATTACTTCGGCAAAGACCCTTCTTCCAAATAAGGTCACATGCACAAGTTCCAGAGCTTAAGATGTGGGCATTTTTGGGGAGTGGGCAGAGCGTGCCATTCAACACATTATACTACTCTAATATCGGGAATAGAAAGCTGTGCTTCAGCTGAATAGGCAAGAAGCTTAAAATAGCTGATGGACTTCTAGCACTCTAGGATTTTAAAACTTCCTTGAGATTGTCTCAGACCTAATCAAGGGTTGGAGAGAGGAAACAGAGCCAAGTAGCTGAGTCTTTGGGCTTACCTTATCTACCTGCTCACATCAAACACATCTCATCTGTCTGCTTCTCGTACTTCGGGCTTTCTTTTCAAATCTTGTTTGGAAGGTTCTGGTCCACAAGTATTTTGAAAACTAACCAGTATAAATAGTCTTATGGAGACAGAGTTGATATCCTTTCTTTTTTGTCCAGGACCATGCCCATGACAGAGGACTTGTCAACTCAGAAATATTCAGGGGCTTCTTTGCTTTCCTTGAAGTAAAACAGATAAAGATGTTCAAGTACATTGGCATACCCTAAGATTGATCACGATCCCTTGGGATTTGTAGATCTGTCCTTCTAGGGAGGCTGGAAATTGTTTTTTCAGCTCCACTTCCCTTAGACTCTTCAGTGTACATAAAAAAGCTTTTGAAAAAATATACAGTGGTGAAAGTCTAAGCCCTCAATTTTAAAGCATTATGGGAGATAGGACTTCTAAATGGCTCTTTAGACTCCTTCATCATCATTTCCTGGCACCAATGTATCAATTTCCCATATGAAACATGCTGTTCACTAACAATGCCCAAAGCAGCCAAGAAAGTTATTGTAAGGTTTTGGCAAAATTCAGAAGGGTTCTTATTAATAATTATTTCACTTTTTTTTGGTAACAAAAAAATCAACTTACTTGACCACAAAGTTCTCTAAACTCTGAATGGACCTAGTTAGCTCATACTCATCTCATTAAATGACCAGGATACACAGAAATAACAAGTATCCACAAAGATATCCATGAGTTATAATTATCAGGGCATTTCTCACTAAGAAAATCTAGATTTTGACTTCATTCTCTTCACTAGAACATTTTTTCTTGAGTGGTAAAGTTGCTCTTTTCTTTGTTGGCACAGACTATACGCACAAGGTCCTTCACGATTCTGTCCCTTGTGTCAAACAAATCAGCTTCTTTTCTCAGCTTCCTTATATTCATGTCCTACTTGAGGTATCAAAACCCCGAATGTTTTATCTTTTGACTAACATTCTTTTTTCTAAAGGGACAATACACACCATATGTTCAAAGTTGGGGTTGTTATCATGTTGTTTAATTTTGGTATAGATATAGAATGTGGACACTTTCCCTGTTCTTCTAGAAGGTCTAAACCAGAAAAATCTGTATCATGTACATGTAGGTGAATGAAAATAGTACAAAAAAAAGACCTCAAGCTCAGAGGAAGAACAAAGGCATTTGATTCTTACAATTAGAAAACTGTTCATCTTTTCTGATACTAAGAAACAATAAAACAATTAGTTTCAAATTAATGTACAAATGTCTATAAAATTATAGTTTCATGAGACATTATTAAAACAGTCATTCAGAGAAAAGAGTAGTGTACTTAGATTACTAAAGAGTCTCTCCTTTCCTCTTCCTGACATCCAAGACACAGGACAAAAATGACTGAACTTGACTAATACTGGCCAGAGAGGATTTTCCATGCTAAACAAGCTTTTGACAAATAGCATGTCTTTCAAGGTAGATAAATCTAGACCCAGTGTTAGCACGCACTAAAAACAGCAGCCCATCTTTATCTTTGATGGTTCCCATATTCAGCAGGAAAATGTTAGCTTTCAGTCGAATGCATTTAAATGATAAATAAATAGCTGTGAACTGAATCCTAGAAGAAAAGAGAAACAAAAAAAAATCACTGTTGATTTTTTGATGTGACATATTAAAGATTTTCTTGAACTTCAAAACAATATATGGCATATGCTTTATAAGATATAACTGTGAAGACCAAGTTCTAAGTAAATGAAAATGAATAATAAAATAAAATAAAACAACGGGAATATGGTGATTTTTAAACAGTGAATTTTCTAATTGGGGTAACTCAGAGTTGAAAAGTATGTTAAAATTATTGAAGTGCCTGATGCTGAATTTCTTCCTTGAAAATCCTAAGAATTAATTGCCTAGTGACATTAAATACCTAGTGCTCTTCTACAATCTGAGCCCTACATGTAATACAAAAGAAACACGTACAAGTAGCCTGCGTTTTATAGACTACATGTATTATTAGATCCTATCAAATATAGAAATTCTGAAAACATTAATAAAGTTGAGGAATTAGGGTTTGTTATTTACTTATTCATTATTTTTTATTTACCTAGCCTACAACAATATTAATTTATATTAATATAAATATTATATATGTATTAATTTATACATTTCAATATTATGAAAGCTTATTACAGTTTTTGCAAATAGAAAGCCTGTCNCCTCTCTCTCTCTCTGACCCTCCCCTGTTCATGCTCTCTCTCTCTGTCTCAGAAATAAATAAAACATTTAAAAAAAGAAAAAAGAAAAGAGAACACCCCAGGTGGCTGGTGGTATTGGGAAGGGGAAAAAATAGAAAATAATGAAATAATTATATAATTTTATCAAGTGCTAATTTTGGAGTTAATGGCAGTAACCTTTTCAACATAACTTTTTAATCTCTCTGGTCTCAATTCACTTATTTATAAAATGAGAATAATCAGAGTTTTGTTGTTGTTCTTATTAATAATTCAATTACATAGTCCCCCCAAATATTTTGTGTCTTACTGATTTTAAGCACTTGATAACAATAATTTAATTATTATTAGCGTTATCACCATCATCATTCCTGAGAATCTCTAAATCTTCCCTCTCGCTTAAAAAAAGTACATATATCCTGAAAACCATTGAAAGGTTAATTTACTCAGTTTAGCTGTCCCCATCTTTTCCTGAGTACTTAACATGGAATGATTATCTATTGAAACTAATAGATTAATTTTAAAAATCCAAAGAAAAAGAACACTAAAATTTCATTTTTTTCTTATTCTGTCCTAAACCCTTGCTATTCCCCCAATGAAATCTTCTAAAAATAAAATCTGCTTTTCTCCTTATTTGCTTCTCCATTACATTGATCCTGATCAAAATGAATATACTGTTTTTTTCTTTTTCAAGAATCTATTAAAATGCCCAGCACTTCATAAGTTTGTGAAAATATATTAACTGATGAGAAAGGATACGTTTTAAATTTTCCCATAAAAATGCAATTGGAAAAAGTTGATCCTTTCTACAGACCAGCGGATCTGACCTTGCTTACTTTAGGACATGTAAGAGACCCACATCCTTCACCTATTCTTTCACAACACTCCCAGGAGAAAAGCAGCAACTATGGAAATCATGTGCGGACACATTTTACCCACTAAAAGAAGAAGAAGAAAAAAAAGCTTTTATTTTTTCAGTCCCATTCTCCAAGATATTTAGTCATAAGTTTGTAGTTTTCTGACAAAACTTCAAAGTCTTTGCTTTAAAATGACGAAATAGTAGACCTGGCCAAGTGTGTAAAGCATTTTGAGTCTTCTTCCAGGTAACCTTTGGTAACCTCTCCCTGAGGTTCTGGCTCAGAGTCCCAGACAGGGTTTTTAATAGCAAAATGAGTCAATGTGGCTTTCCTGCCCACCCCCCCTTTACCTGTCAGGGACAATTAGACAAGAACTAAAATGTATACTCATGAGGAAGAGCCCCTTGAAATAGGCTCTTCCATTGGAAGAAACTCTTTCAATGGAAGCTTGTTCCAAGGATTCCCAGTAGGGGGCAGTTCCTCTGGTATTTTTCCAAAGGAATATTCTGGCAGTTTTCTCTGAGCTCTAATTTTTAAAGCTCTTCCAAAGCTTTGGATTACAAAAGGGAGATAATTCAATGAGATAAGAATAATCTTCAATACTCACAAATCCAGCTTTTTATCAAGGTGCGTCTACTCAAGGGTAGGCTTCATCATTACATTTTTAAAGTGCTGGAACCTCTTGACAGGGCAAGAAAGCAATTAATACTCTAGAACACTGACTAGATTCAGACTTTCATTTTTTCACTTACTGAAGAGCCTGTCTTGAATTATCCTGTCTCTGTTTGTCTCTCTTTATTTCCTGGAGGTCGATCTTTGACCTGATGTTTGAGGTTAGAAAGTGATGAAGGAGGAAGGGTGTTCTTGGCTTTTTGACCCACCCCGAAACCAGGATTGGCTTCTTTATGCAGCTTATATGAATTAGGGTTTTGACATTCTAACCACAGAAACAGTCTTTTTCCAGATTTTCTATAAATAATCTGAAACAACTTAAAATTTCTCAGAAACACAAAAGCATGAAATAAAATATTTAGTTTGGAAATCTTTGTTCATTTATTTAGGTAACTGTGAACCACATTGTTTCTTCATAGTTATACACTGCAGACCAAAAAAAGAAAAAAAAAACATTGCATATTTGATATACAGAAAATGACAGCTGGAGTTGAACCTCACCAAATCATACTTTAGTTAAAAAAACCTAAATAGGAATTTACTAAAACTGAGGAGTGGAAAAAGAAAAATTAGCTCAGAGCAGCAAGTGGCTGGAAGTTCCAAATATCCAGGCTTTTCAAGTGCCTGTAAATGAAAACACTGTCACTGCTATTGTGTCTGAATGCTGAACTTATTATATTTCATTTTAATATCATTGGACGATTGCATCTCCATATGCAAGGCTATATCTCCATATGCAGCAAAATATCAGGAGAAAAGAATGTACTGAGGACAGAAAGCTTAGAAGCCAGTGCTTGGAGAAGCAGAACTGATTCTTTCTGAGTCCAGCTTTTTAGTATAGGAAGGGAAAAAGACAGAGACAGAGATAAGAGATAAAGAGGAGGGAAAGAGAGGTAAATTATTCTGGACACTTGCTACTCAGAATAGAAGTTCATGATGTAATAATATCTTCTTATAAATGCAGAATCTCAGGTCCTAAGCCCTAACCATTCTAAAGCTGCATATTAGAAGATCCACAAGTGATTTACATGAACATTAAAATTGAGAGGAAAACAAATCAGTTATATTCTATTGAGAAATTAGTTGTGTGTTACTCTATGATCCATTTCTCAATTTTTAATTTTTTGAGTTTTTTTAAAATTGACTTATATTTTATAACATTATCTCAGATCTTTTACAGAGAATGAAGGAACATTTCTCTGTCCAAGGGGAACAAAAAGCAACTCCCTCAGGTAATGGCAGGGAGCCAGCAGTAAATAATGGAGGTGGTTCACGAGCCCAGTAGATCTCTGAGAATGAAAGAGAAAGTTCTAAGGTTTGGCTATTCTTCACATGGAGATTCTGTTTAATATTGAAGTAAAGCAGATTGAGGTCCAGGAGTGTTCAGGCTGAGTAAACAAACACACATAAAAATCAAGCTTCCAAGATTCCAGAATGTCAATTTATTCTTTCTGTTACAGTGAGAAATAAAGCTATCACCTTCACGTGGTCAAGGTCAGTGCAGTTAAAACTGAAGCCAATCTGTAATTTTGAAATTGGTTTGTAAATACTAGAGCTCCTTCTCCCCCAAAGGAAAGCAGACAACACTGTAATTAGATAATTGAAGGAAAGTCCTTTCATTTGGATACATTTTGATAACGGGGACAGAGACACTGAAAACCAGTTTTGTCTAACTCCTACACTCATTTGGACTACTGTATTTCCATACAACAGCCTTATGAGCACATCAATTTTTGTATCTTTTTTCCCTTTACCACCAGGCTATGTGATCTTTTGTTGATGTCTCATTTCACTTGCTCTGAAGATGTTAATGTAATTTTCTAGACCACATGTTTCTTCTAATAAATATAACCTAAATCTGCTTGGACCAGTGTTTCTCAAAATAAAGCAGTAGATACCTACATGAAAATTACCAGAGATGTTAAATAATTCAGCTTGGCAGCATCTGGACCCACTAAAGCAAAAACAACCTGGAAGAGTCCCTAGGAATCTGCATTTTCAAAACTTTTCAGTTGATATTTATCCAACTAATTTTTTTTAAATAACTGGCTTGGGACTTTACTTTGGTTGCTTAATTAGGAAAAAAAAAAAAAACTAGGGGTGCCTGACTAGCTCAGGTGGCTAAGAACCCAACTCTCAATTTCAGCTTAGGACATGATCTCATGGTTGTGAGTGGAGCTCAGAGTCTGGAGTCTGCTTGGGATTCTCTCTCCCTCTCTCTGTGCTTCTCACCCATTTGTGCTCTCTCTCAAAATAAATAAATAAACAAACAAACAAAAAGAAAAAAGCTATACTTACTAATTTACAAGTTGTTTGAGGATAGTGTTTTTGGGTAAGGCCAACCTTTCCAACTAAATTGACAGTTTAGTTTAATTGTCAAAGGACTAATTTATTTGTGGTCCTTAGAAGATTCTTCATTCTGAGGTCCTCAAATAGAAATGAGAAGTATATGGTCATTTTATGTCATCAGAAAATTTCAAACCTGAATCTATTTCACCTTTACTCAAATGTTCATATATTATACATACATGATAAAATTTAATCTACTTATGCATTCACTTACTATTTTAAGTAACCACTACATGTTAGACATTTTTGAGACGTAATTTTTAAAAGATTTATGCTAAAGTTCATATATTCAATTATTTTGTATTGCTTTCAGTGAAGTTCATTAATTTAATATTTTTTGAGGCTCTGTCATATGTCAGAAACTATCCTATACACCAAAAACTCAATGATGACTAAAACAGGGTGCTGGCAATTAGAATTTAATGCATGATCAGTTGTCATTTACAGCATATTCAAAAGGAGAGAAATTTCTCCAGGAAACAACTCTGTAAAAAGTTTGGTTTCACATAATTCTAGTCAGCAAATCCTCACAAATAATGAAGTAAAGTTGTAGCTGCTTTCAATATATGTGTTTAGCAATATCTGAAGAGCTCCTCCTAAAATACCTAAAAACTATTTTAAAAATTTGTTAGAAATGATAGGCCAGCAACCTACAGAAAGAATTGCATTCAGTTTCCTGTGCACATCATAAAAAATACCCGGTAGATTATAAACACGTCGTTCTTTGTGGGTTTTTTTTTAAGTTTATTTATTTATTTTAAGAGAGAGTATAAGCAGGGGAGGGACAGAGAGGGAGAAGGAGAGAGAAGATCCCAAGCAGGCTCTGCACCAACAGTGAGGAGCCCAACTTGGGAGTCGAACTCACGAACTGTGAGATCATGACCTGAGCATAAACCAAGAGTTGGGCGCTTAGCTGACTAAGCTACACAGGTGCCCCTAATAACATGTGATTCTAATAAAAATAGATGACTCTAGCAATAACCCTTGGCCACTGTAACCAAGGGTAGGTTGTCTGGTAGTCTGGGTCCTCATCTCTGTTTCCTCTCTTTCAACTCAAGAAATCCCTGCTGAATTATTGCTATTTGCAAGTGGTCAGGGTGAGGTTGGGAGAGAATTGTAAAGCCAGTATGAAGAGTCATAATTTGCTTGGAATCCCAGTTAAAATGGATTTTTACTTCGAGGAGAATTTATGTGCCAGCGTATATCCTAATCAACCTTCCTGATACATTTTCTCCACTCTCCCTCCAGCTTCTCTCTGGAAGGCACTTAGGACAAGCTCAGGTTAATTACATCAGGTCTAATATTCCCAGGGCAACCCAATGTTATACAGAAGACATACAATAGAAATCCAATTACAGTTTAGCATTCCATTTGATTTACTTATTTTTAAATTCTGGCAGATGTTAAATAGGTTCAATAAACTCAACAATAATTTAAATTCTCTATATTATATTTAAAATAGTTCTGAGGAACTAAGTAAAATGTCAATTTCCCCTGATTTGTTACTACATTGCATATTGTTTTCTATGAGACTGTTAATTTTCCTGCCTCACAGCCGCTGTCCTCATCAGTTCACATTTATGTCCCCTAATTCCTTCAGATGCAGCTCTGAATGGGCTGAAGCTCCCACTGACATGCCCAAAGGCATCAAGAGAGCCAGATCCTGACAGGAAGCCAGGAAGATGGACCAGCCATCCATTTGTTAATGTGTCACACTCGAATTACACATGGCTGGCTGCAAAATTAAATTGCTCTTTCAGGATATCAGCGGAGACATAGATACAGCATTATAGCTCTGTGTTCCTATTGTTTTCGGATCAGAAAATGCTTTACTTGTGTACCCTTGCTAAATTGTGTTCACTGAAAGTGCAGATTAAAAAGGGTATTGATTGCAGCTTTCCCCAGGCCTGGAGTGGTTCTGTGGTTTCAGAATTGAACATTTAGAAGGAAAAAGTGTGTGTTTCCAGCCTTGGCACCTGGAAAATTCCGGAAACCTTTAAAGACAAGGACTGATAATGAGATGATGTTGTTAAACTTCCTGGTAGTGATCTGGGCAGCTGTGTCTTTTTGGCCCTTCCTAATCTAAAGTACTACATTCAGGCTTAGTAATTTTTCCATATGTAATACTCACGGCCTCCAAATACAGTTGCATTCATAATAATGATTCCTTTATACACAGTGTGGTGGTCAAGAGATGCAAGGCAGCATCCTAACAGCCAGCACACATCCCTAGCAACAGAGAAACACTGATAACTTCAACAATTCAAACTTTCTCGACATGAGGTACATACAGATGAAGACTCCATCACTTGCAAGTGATTTCAATTATGCTTGAGACAAGGTCAAACCAAATTATTTAAGAGTGTGGAAACAAAGACCACCCAAATGAGAACAAACAGAAGCTGTTTATTTGAAGCTTACTATAGCACAGGAGTCAGTCCTCCTGACTTGTGTTTGGCAGAGACTCCATGACAGGCAGTGGGGGAAGTGAAGAAGCTTTGCAGTCAAGAGGGCAGAAGAGGCTTCAGGTGTGTTCTGGTTGGAGGACATTGGCATCGGGAAGCTGGACGTCGGCTGACTAGAGGCGGTGCGTCCTATGTGAAGGGCTAGAATATTTGCCTTTCTCTCCTTCTTCCTGAGTCAAAAGCAGGGGCAAAAGAGTAGGGAAGTTGGCAGCCACTGAACAACTCCTGTGTGTTCTTAGCCAATGGCTGCAGAGGAGGCTGTGGGTTGGCTTTCTGCACTGGTACCTTGCAAAGGTTTTGGGTCAGAGTTCTCTTGTCATGTGTGTTATCTGATCAATGTCCATTTGTATATTCAGACTCTTAAGAGTGTTTTTTCCTAATGTTTTTTAATTAATTTTTTTGAGTGCAGGTGGGGCAGGGGCAGAGAGCAAGGGACAGAGGACCTGAAACAGGCTCTGCAAGCAAGCCTGATGTGGGGCTTGAACTCAGGAAGCGCAAGATCATGACTTGAGCTGAGGTCGGATGCTCAACCAGCTGAGTCACCCAGGTGCCCAAGAGTGTTTTGAGAAATAGTCATTTAGGAATTAAGTTCAAGCAGACAAATCACTGCAATGAAAGCAGCATTGGTAATTCTGCTTGTTGGAAGATGGCAGGTAAACACAACATGATATACTTCTTTCTAGGGTTTAGGATCACTAGCCTGAGAGGCTAATAATATGACCATTGAAAATGAGCAAGGTGCTCGTAGCCTCCTTGGCTTTCACTGAGAGGCTGGCAGTCAAAACAGCCCTGAAAGTAAATGAAGTGAACTTGGATTCTCAGAAACTGCACTCAGGCGCTTCAATGGCTATAGGAACCGGATGATGTAGTAGGTCAGGAAGAACCTATCAGAGTTAAGAGAAGTGGGGATCAGTCATGGAAGGCTTTCATGGAGAATGTATGGGTGAAAACAAGGCTGTCCACAGTGGGGCTTGGGTGGACAGACTCTGCTATGGCAGAGTAATGGCAGAAAGAGTGAAAGGAAAGAAAGTTGCAGAGGTTATCATAAAGATATGAAATGCTGTGCTATTCACAGAAAACAAAAAGGAACTAAGTGAAGTTGATTGAGGAAAATGTTATATCCAAATTTGGGTGAGTTTTTTGGAGGTGGATATTGAAAAGGATGATGGGGCACCTGGTGGCTCAGTCAGTTAAGCATCTAACTTAGCCTCAGGTCATGATCTCACTGTTTGTGAGTTCAAGCCTCACGTCTGGCCCTGTACTGACAGCGTCGAGTCTGATTTGGATTCTCTGCCTCCCTCTTTCTGCCCCTATCCAGCTCATGCTTTCTCTCTCTCTCTCTCTCTTTCTCTGTCTCTTTCTCTCTCTCAAAAATTAAAAAAAAAAAAAATTAAAAAAAGGAATTACCTATAGGTGGCTGGATATCTTTTTTTTAAAGATGTTTTATTTTTTTTTTAATGTTTTATTTATTTCTAGGAGAGAGAGAGAGAGAGACAGCGTGAGCAGGGGAGGGTCAGAGAGAGAGAGGGAGATACAGACTCTGAAATAGGCTCCAGGCTCTGAGGTGGCAGTTAGCACAGAGCCCGACGAGGGGCTCGAACCCACGAACCGCAAGATCATGACCTATGCGAAAGTCGGACGCTTAACCGACTAAGCCACCCAGGCGCCCCGTGGCTGGATATCTTCTACTGTATTTTAAAGTGGAAAACCTGGCAAGTATATATTTGAAATACGCCCCAGGAAAGTGATATTTTGAAGTTGTAAATACATTCCCCTTAAAGGAAATATTACATATAAAAAAAGTACAGACCTCTTGAAACTTGAGTAATGGCCACACACAGTGAAAGGGAAAATACAGGGTTCAGAGAAGTAGGATTCAAAATCCACATATCCTAATACCAATGAATCTTGGAAAAGTCCATAGAGATGGTGGGGGTGGGGGACATGTCATATGATATGAAGGAATCAGGAAGAAGAAACACTATGGAAGGCACTGTATGAAATGTTCTGATGTAATATTTTGAAATCCTTCCTTAGCTGATAAGCTAAAAATACTACATTGTAAATAAAAAAATTTTAAGAGGATCAGTGCAAAGTTTATAGCTTTAGCTATTATGTAAATTGAATACATGGTAAGAGAGGACTGGCTGTGTCTGTTTGGAAGCCTGCAAGCTAAATTATTTATACATAATTAAAAGGAACAAATCAACTGAAGAAGTTACCATTCACACATCCCTAATAAATAACTGGTTATGTGGGAAAATAGGAAAATATGTTATAAATACAAACGGTTTCCAACCAGTAGAAATTGACTGCAATCTCTTTTTTAATGCATAATTACTGATATCAGGGGCAGTTTGTGTAAATTTTACTGAAACACACTGAGTTGGGAAGAATTATGAAATGTGTAACACAGAAGAAGTAGCATATATCCTTGAGAGAATTGTTGGCATGTTTTTTCAAAAAATGAATCTTCATACACCTTTTAAAAAAGGGACCATCCTGTAAGCATTGAAACTCAGACAATTATTTTGTTAGGGCCAAGCTGTTTTTTTATTTTCTTTCTCTCACCGAAGTAAATGCAATAAGAGATTAGGTAGGAGTTTAAAACAGGTTCCCCTTCCAACCTATTCCAGGTATCTTTTCTTTATCATTTTTTTTCCCACTGATAAGTACATAGGTTGTACTGAAAATACTAAATATGATGACTACATGAGAAAGAATATACTCCAATTCTTTTGGTGGGTGTGAAAACTGGTGGACAATAACCAACAGGCCTCACAATTTTAAATATGCATACTTATGACTTAGTATAACACAGTTAAGAATTTGTGGAAAATGGTTAATGGGAATTGTTTATGCAGTGACTACTGAAGACAACTTAAGCATCTAGTAAAAGAAGAGTCAAATAAATTATGGAATATGTATGTTATGCAGTAGTTCTCAGCTATCTAAAAGAATAAGCCTTTGGGAAAAAATTAAAAAAATTTTTTTTAATTAAATGATCCCAGGGCTCGTCGGCCAAACTCCGCTGAATTCCCGAGATCTCACCATCTTGCGATGTGAGGCCTCTGGGAAGAGTGGTTTCTCCCAAGATCGAGAAGATGCGGCTTTCTCTAAGCAGAGTCGTCTCTCCTGCAGCACCTGCTACTCGCTGCTGATTCAGCTGCCCTCTGAGCCACCCTGATGCTTAGCAAATCCCAGCCCTACCGCTTCCTGACCCAGGTAAAAGATACCAGCTGAAAAAATATGTGCAATATGATGTCATTTTCAGTAAATTATTTTTATACATGTGCATAGAAAATTGGGGAAAAAAAGGTCTTGGAAAGATGCATATCTAACTGTTAGTGATAATTTCTTTAGCAGTTATTTAAGAAGGATGGTGGAGATAATGTTCGGGCACATTTTGATCATTCACAAGTGTATATTAATTTGATTATTTCTATTTTATATATAGAATTTCTATTTTATATATAGAATTTCTATGTAAAATATACAGAGAGAGAGTTTCTATTTTTATTATTATATTCTTTTTTCTATTCATAATTCTTTTTTGAGATAAATTTGTATACTTTATTAAAGTAGCGTTGGGAGAATTCTTTCTCTGCCCTCAAGTTCTTACAGCTGGAAGACATGAGATGGATTAACAAGAGAAGAAAACCAAAGTTTTATTTGCGCACAAGGGCTCAGAAATGAAATTGAGACTCCAAAGAAATGACCTAGGCAGGCAGTTGCTATATATTTTAGACAGAGATGGTAGATTTGTGATGAATTTTTAGGAGAAGGAAAACATGTTTGGGGGCATTAATTAGTAAAGCATTCTAAGTGGAATTTGGGCTGAGGTAGTAGATTAGTAAAAAGAGAGCAAGGTTTATTTCTATAGTTTTCTCGACTTTAAAGTTCCTATTTCTGGTGACGAAGATGTGTTTTTGACTTCTCAGAATAGGCAGGCATATTTTTTATAGGGGAGATTTGTTTCCTGATTTCAGGGAGACAGGGGAGGGTCTGAGGGTCTCTGTACCACTTGTTTTCCAAGTATCTTCAGTTCAAAATAATCGATATATTGCTGTGGTACTTTTAGGGGTGGCCTGCCCTGGGCCTTATAGTACAGAAATCTTAAGTTTTGAGTTATAGGAGTTTTGACAAATATATAGACCCAGGTGAACCACATCTTTGTAAAGATAAGGAGCATTTCCCTTATCTTCCCTTACCCCTTATCAAACAATTTTCACCTGGTTGAGGCAACCATTGTTCTTTTTGCACTAAAATTTAGTATTGCTGTTCTAGAAATTCCTATAAAGAGAATCATACAGTAAGTATCAATATGTGCTCAGTTTCTTGAGCTCAGCATAGTGTCTGTGAGATTTCCATCTTGTTACATGTATCAGCAATAAATTCCTTTTGATTGTTAACTGGTGCATCATCATATGAATACTGATTTCCGCCATTATTCAGAAGTAAAGCATTTCTGTGAAACCATTCATAAGTGTAAATGGTGTAAGGCAAAGAAGCAATAACCATTATTATTATTATTTTAATGTTTCTTTTTCAGAGGGGAGGGGCAGAGAGATAGAGGAAGACAGGATCTGAAGCAAGCTCTGGGCTGACAGCAGACAGCCTGACACTGGGCTCAAACTCACGAATCATGAAACAATGACCTGAACCAAAGTCAGATACTTAACTGACTGCGCCACCCGGGTGCCCCATAATAATTATTACTATTTATGGAAAAATTTTCCAGTGTTGCCAGGCCACAAAAATAACCTCTCTCAGGCTTTTCTGATTCCTTAGGACATTATCTTGCTAACAGATGCACAAAATCAAGATAAAAGTACTAATGCTCACGCATGTCAAAGCTATGGGGGCTTGATGCTCACATGCTGAGTGTAGATCTTGCTACTCACATTGCCGGGAGCACATGCTGCCTCTATAGTGACTCCCTGAAAAACAAATGTTGAACGCTGTTTTTGCTTTTCACTTTTTTTCATAAAAGCAAAAATCCTCCTTGGATTTCATCCAGTTAGCAAAGGCAGGTACTAATGTAGGTCCCTGGTAAAAGTGGCATAAGGCAAACATTAAAAAAGCAGGGGAGACCTATATACCTGGATTTATATACCCTGCTGATAGATATTCAGGTTGTTTCCAACTTTTGACTACTGAATAAAGCTGCATTTAATAGGCTTACATAAGCTATTTTTGGACGTACACTTTTATTTCTCCTAGGCAACTACTTCAGGCGTATTGCTCTTTAGGAATTTTTCCCCCTTAGAAGAACTACTGGCTCATAAAGTAGCTGTATGTTTAATATTAGATATAACTGATACACAGCTCTCCAGAGTAGTTTTAAGATTTTACACTTCAAACTCCAGTGTTTTAGAGGGTTGCAGTTTTTCATATATATAATATATGAATATCTGATATTAACAGTTTATTAGCATTAGCCTTTCCAGTGGTCTTATTTTGCATTTTCTTTATGATTAATGATGCTTCATACTTTCTCATTTGCTTATAGGCTGTCCTTAAGTCTTCCTTGTGAGGTGTGTGTTTTAGTTTTAGAAATTTATATATTTTGGATACTAGTCTTTTGTTACATATGTTTGCAAATACAGTAAAATGTTGGATTGTGAGTAACTTGTTCTATGAGTGTTCCACAGGATGACCAAATATTTCTAGTAAATTTTACCTTGATAAATGAGCGCTGTCTTGCAGTACAAGTAGTATGATGTGATGCCAAATGTCGCGTGATCATAACTGAGCCCATGGTTCTTGAAATTCGTCTTGATACACAAATGCTTTGGATTACAAGCATGTTTCCAGACAAATTATGCTTGCAAACCAAGGTTTGCAACGTTTTCTTATGATGTGATTTACCAATGTATGCTTCTTAGCAGTTTCTTGATTTAAAAAAAAAAAGGTTTGTTTTTCATGAAATCTATTTTCACTTTTTGTTTCTTTTAAATTTACTCTTTTTTGTAAACTAAGAAATGCTTGTCTGTTTGCATGCTGCAAAGGTATTTCCACTGTTTTCTTCTAGAAGCTTTATAGCTTTAGCCTTCATTTTAGGGCATGATTCACTTAAGTTAATATTTCTGTGTGATGTGAGGTAAATGTCAAAGTTCTTTTTTTAAAAAAATTGATATCCAGCATAATTTGTTGCAAATACTCTCTATATCCTATTGAGTAGAGGAATTGACCCTCTATTTCTTAATATTTGCTTATCTGTATGTCAATCTCATACTGTCTTTAGCTTTATATTAAACCTTAAAGTCTGGTATATTTCTCTTCCAATTTATTATTTGTCTCCATTTCAAGACTGTTTTGCCTATTAGAAAATTTTTGCAATTCCATTTATATTTTAGAAATATATTGCAAGACGCCTGGGTGGTTCAGTCAGTTAAAGTGCCCAACTCTTGGTTTCAAGCTCAGGTCATGATCTCACGGTTTGTGAGTTCGAGCCCCTCATTGGGCTCTGCATTGACAATGTGGACCCTGCTTGGGATTCTCTCTTTGTCCTTTTCTCTCTGCCCCTCCCCTGCTCTCTCTATCTCTCTCTCAAGAATAAATAAATTAAAACTTAAAAACAAAATTTAAAAAAGAAATAGCTTACAAATTTCTATTTTTAAAATATATGTGATTATGACTGGGGATTACACTGAAACTATAGCTTCTTTTGGCAATAGTTGTCAATTTAACAGTCTTGAGTCTTCTAACATATAAACTTGATCTTTTTCATTTTATCAAATCTTCATTAATTTAAGCAAAGTGTCATTGTTTTAAGTGCAGGCATATTAGATAGCCTTGGTTAAAATTATTCTCAAAAATTTTTAAGTTTTTCCTTCTGTTATAAATATATTTTTTCCTGAATTTCATTTTCCATTTATTTCCTAATAATATATAGAAATATAATTGGCTTTTGTTTATTGACTTTATAGTCACTGTTCAAATACCCAGTACTGTATTCCAAACACATGTCCAGCATCTGTACATCTTGGATTTGTGTTTACAGCGCTAGGGATTTCACACATATATTGCTATAACTTATGATGCATTTTCTCTTCTGGTTTTGATTAAAAAGTTAGTTGAGATGCCATTCTATTCCAGGCTTCCCAATTTTAATAATTGTGATTAATTACATTGCAGTTCTTCTTGGGCTACATGTGTATATATGTGTGTTTATATATATAACATATATATGTACATATATTTGTATGTACACACTCATATATACTCATATATTTATACAGTTTAGTATATATGACTATATATTCTTAAAGATACATACACAGAGATCATAACTACTGATTAATTGATAACTATGCTTATGGCTTTTGGGTTTCTCTAGGAAAACTGCTTAACTTCTCTGTATCTCACTTAAAATAAAAATAACTCTAATCTGCACTGGGAAGGTTAGTGGGGTTAACAGAGGTAATTAAATTTGTTAGGGAGAATTTGAGCTACATTTTTATGTTTGTATCATACCAGTTGATATTTAAATAAAATTTCTTGCTATTTCCCCAAAGCCTGTCATTATTTTGCTATTTGTTTTTTTTTTTTTCTAAAGTAGTACCGTGGAAAGTGTACTGAAAACCATGTGCCTGACCTTTATTAAGAATTATTTTTAAAGCCAGGAAGATTAGAATTGCATATTGTTTTGGCCTGGAATACAGTGTTAGTGTTTTATATTTTTATTATTTTATGTAAATACCTTTGATGGTAGAAAGTCTTAGAAGATTTTGATATGATTAGCTCCAAGATTGTTTTCATAATGAAACAGAAATGTAAAGTCAAGGGCTAAAATCCTGGGTATAAGGTTTTTCTGCTTTTCTTTTCTTTTTGTCTAAATTTTATTAAGAGGATTTTTGCTCTCCCAAATACTCTTGATGCCTAAGTCTGTCAATGCACTTTCATAATATTCTAAGACCACATAATTATAAATGGGAAACGTTCTTATCTGAACAGCTTTCTGATCATCAGCTTGTTTACTGTATGGGTAGCCATTCTGAATAATGTAATGAATACTGTATTTTCTACTCTACTCCTTGTTTCATTCATGCTGTGATGATCCCCAAAGAAAGTAAAAATGCACCAATGTAATTACAGGTTCATGGTGATATCTATAGGAGTTTAATGCAGTTTCTTATGTTTCTAAGGATATAAGCCTCTCAGTTAATCACAGTTTGAATTATCCAACTGCTTATTTTAATTTCTCCCTATGCATTGAAGGTTCTTTTCCTCCTTTGTTAGTTTTGGAAATAGAAAATATGCTCACTGAACATCTTACCTCTTAACTCTAAAGGTATATCCCATTCGCACCCTGGTATAAAATTCTGATATATTTTTGTGAAAAATGAGGTAGCTCTTTTTAATATGTGGCTCAGTAATCAAGACTGAAACATACACCTAGATCTTTGTAAACTTTATAAATCATGACTCAGTTTTTAAAAACTAATGCCATTATTAATATTAAACACGTTGGAACCAAAATTATGTTATCTTTGTATCATTTCTTGCACAGTGAACCTAATATGGTAATGAGGAGGTAGTAAATGCGCACCGGAAAGTGTCACATTAAGTCCACCCTTTAATATGGTTGGCCTTTCTGGGTCTGTTCTGTTTTGGTTTATGTAGATTTGCTCTATATCTCATCTGGACTGTTTGGAGCACCTGGGTGGCTCAGTTAAGTATCTGACATTGGCTCAGGTGATGATCTTGTGGTTCATGAGTTCAAGCCCCACATCAGACTCTCTGCTGTCAGATCAGGGCTTACTTCAGATCTTCACGCTCTCTCTCTCTCTCTCTCTCTCTCTCAGAAATAAACAAACATTAAAAAAAAGTTAAAAAATAAAGCTTCATTAGGGTGTTTTTAACTAAGTATTAGTTTATTTACTGCTTAGTCATAGACCAAGCCAGCTCTCCCTGGAAGTTGTTAGTACCCTCCCTCCATAATTTACTGTTTTTGTTTTTGTTTTGAACAGTCAAGCATTTTTTAAAGATTAAAAATAAGAAAATAGATCTTTTCCATTCATGGAAATACTAGCCATTTATATGGCTATTCATTTTTGTGAGGAGATCTAAATTTCCATCTAGTATCATGTTATTTCTGCCTGAAGAACTAACTTGAACAGCTCTTGGAGTACTGGTCTGGTGGCAATAAATTCTCTCAGCTCCTCATTTGCAGAGTTTTTATTTTGCTTTTATCTTAAAAGGTATGTGTGCTGGGTATAGTAGTTTATGGTGGCAAGTGTTTTGTTTGGGTTTAGTGTTTTACAATACTTAAACACACTGCTATAGTTGTTTTTTGTGTTTTTCTTTTTGAATCTTGCAAAGTTGCTGATAAGTGGGCTATAATTTTAATTTTTGTTTCTCTGTACATAAATTCTCTTTGTTCTCTGGCTGTTTTAACAATGTTTCTAACATATCATCTGGTTTGGTCAATTTAGTTACAGTGTGCCTTATCTTTTATTGGGGTGTGTACTTGAACTGCTTTGTTCTGTGGATTTGTATTTACTCTGACATAGAGAAAATGCTTGGCTGTTGTTTCTGCAAATGTTTTGTTGTTGTTGTTGTTGTTGTGTCTCTCTTCTTTCTGGTCTCCAAAATACGAGATTTTTTGATGCTGTTTCACAGATCACTGATGTTCTGTTTACTTATTTCAGTCTTTTATTTACTCTGTGGGTGTTATTTTAGATGGTTTATATTAGTACATTTTCAACTCCACTGATCTTTTCTTCTGAGCTAATCTAATCTAATTTGTTGCTATGCCATCCACTACCCTTTTCATATTACATACTGTATTTTTCTTCATAGAATCTAATTTTTGTTATATATCATTTTCATGTTTTTCTCTTTCTTGAATACATGCAGTATATTTATAATAGCTATTTTAATGTCATTTCTGTCATATGGGGTCTGTTTCTATTGATTGCATTGTATTCTGTTTTTCCTTTTTCTTGACGACTTTTTACTGGATTGCAGACATTGTGAATTTTACATGTGTTTTCTGGTTTCTGTGGGATTCTCCTTACCTAAGGTTGAATTTGTCTGGCATACAGGTTAATTATGTAGACTCAGTTTACTCCTTTCAAGGCTAGGCTAAGCTTTTTTAAAGAGGGACCAGAGTGTCCTTTACTCTAGGACTAATATAATGTCACTCCTAAGGTGATATCTTTTTTAGGGACTCTTCTCAGTGCTCTGTATACTACAAAGTCTTTTCCCGTTGATAGTGAGAGCTTAAACTATTGCTAGTACACTTATTTGTTTTGGGACTACTACTTTTCAGGATTCTTTATCTAGCCTCGAATAGTTCCTTCCATACAGGCAATGATTATTATTTTCCAAAGGTTGGAGGGATCTCTACTTCAGATCTCCAGAACTCTCTTCCTTTCTGCAACTCTTCCCTCTCTGATCCTCTGCCTCCCAAGTGCTAGTTTCCTTGGCTTCCCTGACTTTCAACTTCCTCAACTCAGCAAAACTGTTAGTTTCTGTTGGGTTCACCCTCTCTTCTCTGTGGCCAGACAATTGCTTCAACACAATAAGCAGGTAAAGTTGTAGAGCTTACCTCCTTTGCCTCCCTTCCTGTTACCTAATGTCAGAAAAACACTTTTCATATATATTGTCTATCTACTCTGTCATTTCTGAAGTAGATATTCTCCAAGAACATTTTAAATATGTAATAAGAGCCCAAACAGGTCTCTTATTTAAATTACTTGTATACTATTTTCATTAACATCCATAAACCTGGAGATTTGCTGGGCTACTTTGTAACTTTTTTACCTGAGGGTTTCCAGGGGTGTTAGTAAGTCCTATGTCATTTTACTTACAGATGAAACTTCTCTTACTTTGAGGTTGTGCTGCCTCAAACTTGCACGCTCTGATTCATTCTGATGGTTAGCACTTAACTGGATGTTTTGAGAGGTACTTAAGTACAACAGTTTTAAAACAATGGGGCAAAAGAATGCCAAGTATTTTAAAACATTTTTGTCCTTTAAATTTTCCTCTGCAAATGAAATCAAGAGCAGGAGCATGGGGACTCTGAAGCCTATACCATTTATGAATGTTCTACTGGCTTCCCTACATTTCTGCAGGTTTTGCTATAATTACTTCATGCTAGATGCCCACAGCCAAACCCACCATGAGCTTAATGCATTGCCTTTATATTTGGAAAGGAGCTGTCTTAGTGAAGGTGTCTAGGAGTGCAGACAACGCCTTAGTGCCAAGAAAAAGGTGCCCCCTTCCTCCCAAATAATGCTGCCTCTGCTCCAGAGAATATGGCTAAGTGAGTTGACTGGGTGCCTCTGCTAGATCCTTCATGTAACTGTGTAGAAAAGCCTTGCCCTCACTGTCAGCTTTGTAGATTCAGAAAATTTCAGGGAGTTTCTTAAGTGACCTCTTTAAAAACATTCTAACATTTAAAAAATTATAAAACATTAAAAATAAATTTTAAACATCATAATCCTATGTTCTAGTACTCCGTGGTTTCCTAATGCCAAATGCCAGTTGTCTGGTTCCTTGGAGGAGATAGGTCCAGTATTGCCTCCCCACAACGAACAGAAAACTGTATCCAGGCCTGCATCTGCAGTGATCGTTTTTGAAATCTTTGATGTCTTAGGAAACAAGGTGTGAACTGATGGTCCCAGAGAGCCTCAAAAACAATGAGTAGCACCAAGGTATGCATAATACTCTGTGGTTAAAAAACAGACTTGTGATGGAAGGATCACGTACTGATTGAGGACAGAGGCCTTTCTAAACACTATAATTAATAGCATGGCTCTTCTGTAGTTTTTCTAATCTCTAAGTCTTATTTATGGTGCTTTCCAAGTCAGATTGTTAGAGGATTCTAACATCTTGTACTTAGTACAGTACCAGTCACTCCTAGTTTGATGACTGGAAGATTTGTGAATAGAAATCACTATTGTTGTCATTGTCATTATCATAATCATTGTAAAATGCTGAATAGATTAATTTATTATTTATTAAATGCTTACTATCTCTGCCATTGCACGAAGACAATAGGTTTAAGCTGTTTAAGATCCAAATCATAAAATATGAAGTTAGTATCTATACATATATAAACATGAACATAATGCAGTTTAGCACAACATTTTTGTTTTGAAATGGTAAAAGAAAATCATAATAAGCTATTAAAGATAACTTGTAGGAAAATTTCAGTAAGGGATGTCATATGTCAGTGGTAATTCTTTAGCTAAAGTTTGTTTTGAGGTCTTTATCTGTGAGTATCATCTCCCAAAATAAAGATGCTTTATTTAAAAGCCCATAAAAACAGGTTTTGAAACTCTGGAAAGAGAGGAACATTCCCTGTTGCTCCTACCTCCTGAATGATAAGAGGGGAGCACAACACACATGAAGGTGGTAAATCTGTTGAGAAGAACAATCAGGCCATGTGACTTGAATTCCTCTCCCTACGCTCAGAAAAACAAGTGATCGTGTGATTGATAAGACTGATTTTGTCATCATCTGGTTTTGCTGTGTTTGAATCACAGTGACTTCATCCCTGGGTATGGAGGAGTACATTATTTTGCTCAGATTGTCTTCCCCAGTTCTCTACTGACAACCTCTCCTGGGGCTCTTTTTGTCATAACTGTACGTAATAGTTATGACTTATTACTTTAGTTCATACTATTCTTGCTTTTCTCTTTCCATGATACATAACCTGTGGAAGAGTGAAACTTCAGATGAGCTAAACTTTTTTCATTTGTGACAAAATTATTAACATTGCACTAATCATTATAAAAATTGAATTAGACACCAAGATTAATTATACGCTTACTTCTGTCTTCTAATTGATTCTAGATCTTAATCAAGGCCTTATATGGTATCAAAAATATAATGTATTGTTTGTGTACCTGAAAATCTTCAAACAACCTTTCTATTTTTTATCCTGCAAAGTGATCTGGAGAATCTTCTGTAGGTTCATTTTCTAAATGAATCCCCTATGTGAGGGGATATCCTTGTTGGGTTGGAAAAAGAAGTCAACTGAATATCCATTTACTTCCTTTAGGTACTTTCTTCCTTTTCTTTGTTCCTCAGAGCCCAGAACCCGTTTCCCCCTATTTTGTTACTCCCAGATGCCATCCTTGGGGGCCTCCTATCCTATCCTTACTCCTTAATGGTGTGCTGTTACTGCTCAAAGCTGCTGATCATGAGAAAAGATGAGAGAATCTTCTTAGATGGCCTCCCTCCAGAACTGTACCTACATTATCATGCAGTGAGAACATTTAAGTATTCTCTTCAGACTTCTTCACTAATTCCAAATATCACCCAATTCTGACTTTTCCTGAAGCAAAACCACATGATGCATATTGTGTTGTAGTTTTATAATTTGTGTCTTTACATTTTGCTCTTGAAATTAAGCTAGAACTTCAAGTTGTTGACAGACTTTTAACAAATATAAATTGCAATAAACTAACAGAAAACAACTTGCACTTTTTCATAATTTTGATGAAATTTGTCACTGCTAAATGCACATTTAAGGCTTACGTAGGAAGTCTTACAGAGGAAAATACTGATTTTGATATTAACCCTTTTGTGTTTCACAAACTGTTTAAGAAAAAAATAAGAATTAAGAAATATCAAAGAAGAAATATACAAAAAATGTACAGGACCTGAATAAAGACGATTTGAGAGAGCATCTTACTGTGTTCCTGGACAACTTAATTCAAGTATTATTGGCCCCATTACATACTTTTATTTCTATATCAATTTAATTTATTTATTTTATTATTTGTATATTTTCTGCTTTTGACTCATAAAGTATGAAGTCCGTGAAAGTAGGTACTTCACCTATCTAGTTTACTCATCATCTAGCATGTAAACTAGGCAATCAATTTAAAAAGAAGCATTGACTAATTTTAAAAGATATGTGTAACTTATGTTTATTGCAGCATTATTTATAGTAGCCAAGATCTGGAAGCAATCTAAGCGTCCACTGATAGGCAAATTGGTAAGGAAGATGTTTTGTATATCTACAATGGAATATTACACAACCATAAAAAAGAATGTGATCTTGCCATTGGCAACATGGATGGACTTAGAGCATACTATGCTAAGTAAAATAAGTCAGCCTGAGAAAGACAAACATGTGATTACACTCATATATGTAAACTAAAAAAGCAAAGAAAAAACAGGCAAACTGACAAACAAAAGCTGAAAGCAGAATCAGACCTATAATTGTGGAGAACTAACTGATGGTTTTCAGAAGGAAGTGAGGGTATGGGAAAAATAGATGAAGGGATGTGGGAGATGCAGGTTTCCAGTTACAGAATGAAGAAGCCATAGGAATAAAAGATACAGCATAGAGAATATATTCAGTGGTATTATAATAGTGATATATGATGACAGATGGTCACTACACTTGTGAGCACAGTATAACATACAGAGAACTTGAATCACTATGTTGTACACCTGAAAGTAATACAACATTGTGTATCAAATATACTCAAAGTAAAATGTATATATTATGAAAATTAAATTGGAAAAATAGAAGTGAAAATGGAATCTTTAATAAGAGTTCTTATAATCCAATGAGTAAGAACAATGCAGAAAAATAAAATCGTTAAGTAGAAACTCCGATATAAATAAATACAACTAACTAATTACTAGCTTACCTTTTTAAATAACTAGATACAAATGTACACTAAACATTATAAGGCATAAAATCGACTTCCATTTTTTTAGTAAATAGTTTAATAAAATTATGAAAGTAATGTAAATAGCTGTTTGTCCCTTCACCCAGAATTCTATTTCTAATGTAGAAGAAATGTTAAAAAAGAAAAAAGTATGTATGAAAATAATATACAATATTCTCTGATATCAAGAGTTGGAAAAACAACCTAAATGTCTAGCTATAGGACATTTATTAAATAAGCTATGCTATTTTCATAGTAATAATAATATGCAAACTATTTAAAATCATTTCCACAGAGAATATGAAAAAATTTTTAAAAATCCACGAAATGTTGATTTAGAAAAACAGAATGCAAAATTGTCTATATAGTATTATTTTAATTACATAGTATATCTAAATTTGCAAATATGCACACATACATATAAAAAAAATCATTGCTCTGAATGATGTAAATTTTGTTTCCCTTATACTTTTTGGTATATTCTATGTGTTTTCCATTGAGAGATGCACAACTTTTATAGTTTAAAAAGTCAATAGGGATGCCTGGGTGGCTCAGTTTGTTAAACGTCAGACTTTAGCTCAGGTCATGATCTCATGGTTCATGGGTTCAAGCCCCGTATCGGGCTCTGTACTGACAACTCAGACCTGGAGCCTGGTTTGGATTCTGTGTCCCTCTCTTGCTCTGCCCCTCCCTTTCTCATGCTTTCTCTCTCTCTCTCTCAAGAATAAATAAACATTAAAAAATTAATTTAAAAAGTCAATAATATTGTTAAAATTCACAATCAAAAGCTGGTGATATAGAAAAATTGAAGTATTAATACTAGGAATATTAGTTTGAAAAAAGAAGCACCTGCATTTTATTCTAAATGTGTGTGTGTGTGTGTGTGTGTGTGTTTATACTAAAGAATAGTCTAAGACCATTTTTGGAGGGGGGAGGAGGCTTCACATCATGGAAGCAAATGCTCTAAATATTTTCAAAATTCTCACTGTACCTTGTTAAAGGCCTAGTGTTATTCGATTTGTGAAAACAACTATGATGCCCTTGGGGAGAAAACAGAATTTTGAAAGAAATTATATATCTATGTGATTGCAGTTTTCTGAATTGTACCATATTATTGGCTAGCATTCACAGACTTAAACACACACAGACAGGAACAAGTACCAGAAACTAGTCTATCAATATGCAAGAAATCAAGGACGCCATCTTGTTACCAGGAGGGAAAACACGACGCAAAAAACATTCCCCATGTGAAATCATGCATGTTATAAATTCTCCACAAATAATGAAGGTTACTTTTCACAAACTGAAGCTAGAGTCATAGCGTCCTGAAGACTCAGGTTAAATATAAGCACAAAAACAGTATATTTGTTGTAAATAGAGCAATCAAGCAGGTAGCAGTGCAAATTATGCATAAGAACTACTTCAATCAAGTGAGGCAGAAGGTGAAAAATCACCAACCCTGATCATCTTTAGACCCTAGGAGACAGCAAGTTAAAAGAAGATAGAAACAAACGTGGCAGGATCATTTTGAAAAATCAATTATTAATGAATGAAGCAAATAACCTTATGTAAATATTTATCAAATGGATAGCTTTCCTAGGGGTTAGGTCATCATCTTTAGTCTTAGTATTACCAGTCTGTATTCCCCACTCAGGCAGAAAGGTAGCCATGTGAATTCTTTACATAAATACCAATGTTGTGGTTGTAGAATTGCCATATTTAACTACTAATAACATGTAATCTGGAATCCCCAGGTGGGAGGGGAAGGAAGGGGGAATAAAGAGTGTTGGAGAAATGCAACAGAAGATGGCTATGGATATGGCTACTTTTATAAAGACTGAATCCTTTGCTGTTGTAGTCCTGTAAATGGAAATTCCCTTCGCAACAGCAGACTTCTCACCACCACTCTTGCTGGTATGAGGACTGCCTTTCCGAGATTGAGCTATACACTTTTTCATGTCCCTCAAAGTCACTTCCATCTGTCACTGAGAACCACTGAAAATCTTCAGGGGCAGAATTTTTGGTCCATAAAGAGAGGAAATCTGTGTTCAGGAACACTCACAGCCAATAAGTCCTACCTCCAGCAGAGATCCTAGGGGTGGCACCATCATGCGCATACTGAGCTCTCAATTTGGGCGTGAGATGCAGGGGTAGGGGGAGAAGAGTGTTGGGAGCAGAAGACACCTGGTACCATCACTTACGTAATTGGGATTTTCTGCCAAGTGGATCACAATTTTTTTTCTGTACCTTCTGTACATGCTCAGATGTATGTTAATTCTAGGTTTTACCCAGCCCCTTTTCTTCCAAAATGGAACCTTCAATAAATAGTCATCCAACTGCAAACTATATGTTTGAGAATTTCCCTTCAGTAGGTAAGTGTTCCAATTGCCTTCAAATCTCATATGCTCTTTACTGATTTGGTGAGAACAACATTGTTTTCTCCTCTACCATGCAAAATTAAAGTAGCCATATTTCTAACTAGCCATTGAAGATGAGAAAAGTACCAAATTAGTGAGAAAATTAAAGTTTATGAAGCCTAATCAAGCATTTTTTTAATTAGGGAATCCAAATCTACATAAAATACAGTAAGAAAAAAATAAGCAAAACAACATAATAGCAAGAATCATTCAACCAACACTTACTATTATATTCCAGAAATGTTCTGGATGCTGGGAGAAAATGTTTTATATGTTTTTATAAAACACAGCCATCGCCCTAACAGACCTTGTAGTCAAGTGGGGAGACAGACTTGTAAAATCCCATTATGGTGAGAGCCAGTAAAGGAGTGAGGAGGAGATGAGAAACTCAGTAACAGCAAGGGC
>NW_027531910.1:4247920-4296871 GCF_008692635.1 Crocuta crocuta | reverse complement strand
GCACTTAACAGAGGAGGGGACAGCAGAAGAGGGAATCATTCCAGGCAAGGGGAATAATGTTAAAAATATTTACAGTGGAATTGAAACCACTATTTGGTTCTTAAATATCATCCTCTCTATTTTGATTTTTTCCCCTCACTAAATGCTAAGATTATTACTCATTTATATTCTGGCATAAAGTGATATTTAGATAGCTTCCAAAAATGACAATAGGGTCCCTATTAGAATGTCATTAAATTTTATTACCTGGAAATGGAGGTTAAGGAAGAGAGCAGAGAATTGGGGACATCATGGTGAAGAAGCATAATTTATACAATATTTTCCAAGCAAATTCATCTATGACTAAGACTCAACTGCCCAGTAGCTTCAGCTTTTTGGCCTCAGGACTTTGTACTTTCTGTCCTTCCAAGCTCAGCTAAGACCCAGATGCTTTAAAGTTTAATTTGGTTTTCTGCGAGGTAGGTTTCTCATCTCAAGAATCTTCTTCTCCTAAGCCAAGTCCGCATCCACATGTTTTTTGGTTGACCCTTACTAGATTGGGGACCAAGTGATGAGGACAAAGTTTATATTCCCATACCTTTCTCTTCCTCAAGATAACAACTCCTAGCCCCCTCAGATGATCTATGACCTTTAGGTTTAAGGTGTATGTTTCCTCTCCATAGGTTTTTTCTAAAATAAGCTTTCTCTTTGATAATGGGATGGGAGATTTTATTCCCAGCTTACGGTGTCTTGTGCACAGAGAGCAGGCAAGGCCAGGTGGTCTGGACATAGGAAATCTTTCACTGCTCTGCTAATTTATAACATGTGTCTGGTCACCCATATAAGACTCCTCTTCTGAGCTCTAGCTATTCTTTTGTCTGTCATCCAGGAAGAGCTTTGGGTGTGACTAAACTCTCTTCTCTAGCTTTCCTCTCTAAGAGGATAGGTGAAATGGAGAAAAGGACAGGGTGGGGGTGGGGAATATGTTACAATTGGTAAAGAGTGGGTGATACCGGATGCCTTTCCTCTTGATGACGCAGTTACTAATCCTATAATATTTGGGTATAATACAAAAAGGTAAAATATTGACTGTGTTTGTGATATTCATGCTTGTTTGTATTTGCAGAGTATAAAATACAAGGAACATAAGAATAACAAGCAAATTTTAAAAAGCACTTGGGTCATAATGTATTCCTTAATTCATAAAATAATGTCTTCGGTACCTGCTGATATGAAACCGTTATAAGTTAAAAGTCATGGGAACTATATCAACAGTGTTTCTTTTCCATTTTAATGAAAAAACTGGAGAAGACCAGGATGATCATTTATTAGCAATGGTGAATTAAGTATAATAAAATGATTGAACCAACAGTACATTTACAAGACTGTGAACAGTTTATAATAATTTCTGTTAGTAGTTCATTCAAGGTATGTTCATGAATATGTAGTTTCTTAGAGTTGAATAAACCCTAAGGGCCAAATAAATACCAAGCATGGGATAGCTAGATAGAAAATGTTCCAATGCTTCAGTCTGATAAATTTTGAGTTAATTTATTTTGGCCTTCACTAAAATTTAGCAAATTTGTATTTTATTTTTATTTATTTTTTAAAAAAATTTTATATTTGTTTATTACTGAGACAGAGAGAAACAGAGCATGAATAGGGAAGGGTCAGAGAGAGAGAGGGAGACACAGAATCTGAAGCAGGCTCCAAGCTGTCAGCACAGAGCCCGACGCAGGGCTTGAACCCATAAACCGTGAGATCATGACCTGAGCTGAAGTCGGATGCTTAACTGACTTAGCCACCCAGGTGCCCCAAGTTTGTATTTTAAAGGCATACTATTTTATGAGAGATTTATTTTACGAAAAGCAAAAGACAGATTACGTAGAAGCCCATTTAGATTACCAAACCAAAAAGACTGTCTTTAAGTATAAAAGACAAAAGATACATTTTCAATGAATAAAGATTTAATTTTCACTTTTTGCTGACTTAGCATGATTGGTGGCAGATACTTGACTGATAAAACCTGAAATCCTGAAATAGCTTCTCAATTTTTTTAAAACAGATACATAGTATTCCCCTGCAAAAATGTGCCAAAGTTGTTTAACCCGTCCTTTACCTCTGTTTCCTATAATTATTTATTTTTAGCTATTACAAACAGATCTAACCTAAACCTTTTTATGCATACCTATTGCTTATCTGTATAAAAAAATTTAGGGTGGTTTGTTAGAAGTGTAATTACTACATCTAATGGCATCTAGTAAAATGTCTTTTTTTATTTTTTTTGCTATTCGTGAAAAAGATTCATGTTTACAAATTTGTAAACATGTTTACAAATGTTTAGTAAACATTTCAACCCATTTTAGCCAGTAGTATCTCTGCAACTGCCTCTTTACCGAGGTGACATTAAGGGAAGCAGTTGAGTGGAAATGGGAAGCACAAACATGAAATGGTTAAAAAAAAAAAAAAAGGAATAAGAAGATAAAAACAGGACAGAAGAAAATTGAGGCAGTGGGCAGGATTAGGGTAGGAAGTGCATACTGTACCGTGACTTAAGATCCCAAATCCATATCCCACGCCTCCATAATTTTTGTGAGTTTTGGACACATGATCTGCACATTTAGTGTGTGGAATTTATGTGACTTTCTCCTTCACAGCGAACATGGCGTATGCACAACAAAGTGAAAATCACCAATTTCCACTTCCAACTATTTATTTCATCCTAACTGATGGTGCTACCATCATCCTCAAACATCAGTACAGAAACCTGGGCTTCCCTCTTGATTTTTCCTTCCCCAGCCCTCCTCATATGGCCGAGTCCTTCACTCTATTCTGTCATACCTCTACTTAACATTTACAGCATTTGTTCAGCATTCTCCATCCTATCCATCACCATCTTAGATTCAGAGTTACACTTTTCACTTGGATCTCAGCTATAGTTTCTTTGTTTTTTATATGCTTGTAGTTCCTTATTCTAGTTTTCTCTCTGTGGGTTTGGCGGTTTTATACTTAATACTAACTTTTTCACAGTTAAACTTGATATCGTGTATACTTAACAAATTCTGAAACTAATTAGCCATTAATCCCACCCTCTGAAAGTGCAAGGGCCTTGGAAAACTGAATCTTCTTAATCGCTTCCTGACATGTAATATATTGGTACAGTACTTTAGATACATTTAACCTCATAAATTTGAGATTATTATTATTTTTAATGCTTATTTATTTATTTTGAGAGAAAGAGAGAGAGAGAACACACATGTGGGAGGGGCAGAAAGGGAGGAAGAGAGAGAATCCCAAGCAGGCTCCACACTCAGGGCGGAGGAGCCCAGTGCAGGGCTCAATGCAGGGCTTGATCTCACAGTTGTGACCTGAGCCAAAATCTGGAGTCAGATGCTTAACTGACTGAGCTGCCCAGGTGCTCCATTGATATTATTATTATTTTATATGGATAATATTTGTTTTACTTAAACTCAATAAGTTACATATTTACTATATATAGTCTCTCTCTCTCCCCTCATTTACTCTCTCTCCTCACTAGAGTGTAAACTCCAAAAATGCAAATCTTCCTCTCTTCCTTACTTCTGCATGGTATATAGTTGATACTGTGTATATATTTTGAGGAAACACATGCATTTATCTGTATATTTACCTGTTCTTTGTCTTTTTATCTGCATTCAGGCAACTTTTTGGAATATTTTTCATAGTACATGCCTTGTGACTTTGCCATAGTGGGATTTGTTGATGATAAAATCCTCTGTGTTTATCTAAATATAAATAAACTTAGTTTTGCTCTATTTCTGGAAGTTATAAGTCTATTTTGAAAATCTTTTCTTTTTTTAAATTTTCCCATCTTGGCACTTAGAAGAAAGATATTTTCCCATAGTCCTCTGTCTTCCATTGATAGAATTAAGACATCTGTTGCTGTTCTAAGTATCCTTCTTGGTAGAGGAATCTTTCTGCTTTCCTTAACTATGTCTGGCTGTGTTTATCTCTCTCTTTTCCATACTCCTCCTCCCTCTCTTTCTCTATCTCATGAAATTCTTCTTACCTGTTGTTCTTTCTGTGTATGAAGATTCATATATTTCTAGAAGATTTGTAGAAAATTTTCAGACATTGTCTTTGAAGTACTCTCTCTGCTCCGTTGTCTTTATTTTCTTCTTCTGAGACTCCAGTTGGACATATTTTACCCCTTTCCATTCAGTCTTCCTTGTCCCTTCCTGAGTTCCCGTTTTCTTGTTTCTCCTTATTTTACCCTAATTAGATAATTTACATTTATCTTCTCTCTTACTTTTTTCCCAGTAGCTGTGTGTGAGTGTGTGATTTACTGTTTTACTCATTTTCCACTTTTTTAAAACTGTATTTTTCTTAATGTGTATTTGATCATTTTTAAAAATCTCCTGTTGCTTGTTCATTTTTGTCCCTAGCCTTTATTCTTTAAGTAATTCATCAGTAAATATTTTATCATCTGTATTTGACAATTCTAGTATCTTATGTCTTTGCAGATCTAAATTTATTTTCATTTTCTGCTGATTCTCATTCATATGGCTTCACTATTTGTGTTTGACCTAGGATTATATTTGATTTTAAGCTGTGGAAATCATGAAGGCCCAACTGGGAATAGTTTATTCTAAAGAGATTAGTCTACCTGGATGCAAGTGACTGTTATGGCCCAAGGCCTATTTCAGTTCTAGGTCCCAGGATTAAAGCTAAAGGCTGAGGTTCAAATTCTTCATCTCGTTAATGGCTCAAAATTAGTCTCTAGAGCTCTGATATTGTCACCTGCTCTCAGCACATCTCTTCCTTTCTTGTTTGCTTACAGCTCTCGGATCTCTGAATCACTTTCTTTTTTCTTGATTACATTTACTTTTGTATTTATCATGGGTGACACTCTTCCCTTCTATGAACTTAGAAGCTCATTAAAAGTCCCTAAAGGGAAAGCTGAGCCTCTCATATAGGTTCTTAACAGCTTTCTGTCTTCAGTTATGTCTCTTTCCTTTCCATTTTTCATATCACAGCTAGATCTTTTTATTTACTAGAAATCCCACTCTCTTCAGTGTAGCCCATATGCCATTGCTTTCCAGATAAAATGAAAAAGCAAAATTTTTTTACTTGTTTATCAGGTCCTCAGTAATTGGTTCCCAAGAATATTTCCCACCTCATGTTTTGCTACTCACTCCTCCTCTCTCTCTACTCCAACATACACAGATTCCTTCAAGTTTTTAAATGTGCTGTGTTGATTCCCACTTGTAGGCACATATTGTTCTCCCTTCTGTTGGTTTGCAACCCTCTCGGGAGCTTTGGGAGCTTTTGTGGTGCTATCTGAAATTTCCACCCTTCTATCCCCCTGCACAGAGGGCAGAGAGAGCTCGAAGGAAGAGGCAGGTCACTAGGTTGGTAGGTGGTAGTTTTTGTTTTGTTTTTAATGTATTAACCCTTTTAATTTTTTTTAATGATTGTTTAGTTTTGGGGGAGAGAGAGAGTGCCTGTGCACCTTCAGGGGGCAGGGGCAGAGAGGGAGAGACGGAGAGAGGGAGAGAGAGAGAGAGAGAAGAGAGAGAGAGAGAGAATCTCAAGCAATCTCTGTACTGTCAGAACAGAGCCCAATGTGGGACCTGATCTTGTGAACCTTGAGATCATGACCTGAGCTGAAATCAAGAGTCAGATGCTTAACCAACTGAGCCACTCAGGTGCCCTCATAGGTGGTAGTGTTAATAAGAAAGGGAACTTACACATAAGGGTTGTCTTAGTGGCAGCAAGACAAATGGATCCCCACACCCTCCCACCAAATCTTAAAAGTTTATAAAGAGGTCTTAAGTGGCTTCAGTTATGTGTATCATGCAGGTGTTTTCAGCAGCACGTTATTATCTCAAGGCTGTGTCCTTGGAACAGCCTCTGGGAGTGGGAAAGGGAAATGGATCTCACATTTCAGGGATACGTAAGGGATGAGGAGCCTCCAGTGACCTTGGTCCAGCTCATGGATCAACTGGTGGTTGCATGTTTCCTACTCTTCCACCTCTTGTGACCAACTTTTACAATCTCCTACAACCCCCTCTTCCACAGTGGGCTCTCAGCAGTCAGCAAGGCATTTCATTAGCATGGAGGTGGCTCCTTTGGCTGTCATCTGGCCACATTTCAGGCAGATGCCACAGCCACAATAAGGCACATATAAGACAAACACAGTTTAAGTTAATAATTCCCCCGATCAGTGACAACTTTTTTCCACCAAGATCCCAAGGATTCAAACCATTGATTTACTATATCCACTAGGCTGAAGATCCGATCACTTAGGATGTTTTGCTTGTGTCCTCACGTGATTTCATAAAGATGATACATAACCAGATTCATCGGGTATGAGCACAAAACATTCTATTTTGATCATGGTACAGGTGCCTCCTTGCAAAGCAGAGATAATATCTAAGGCCATCCTGTTCTGAAGGGCAGTTTTTCTCATTAGAATCATTTCATTGTTCAGTAAGGACAGGCACTTCTGGCTATAATTTAAGCTTGCTGAGTGAATTTAGTAAGGGCTTCTATATGTGTTATAACACTGGTCAGGCTAATGGAGGGAAAAAAGAGAATGGTCAAATGATTGTCCTAGTGGAAAACAGAATGTTCCCATCTGGCCTTGATGAGAGGGAGGTTGGCAGCTTTAGAAACTTGACCTTGTACCTACCATACATGTTGGCCAGAAGAGGCAGCACCATCAGGCATGAGGAGATGACTAGAGGTGGGATATGCCAGACTATAACCCCCATTTTCTCCCCTTACGATGGTGCTTCTTCCATTCTAGGCCTAGTGTATTTTGACAAGTCCAGCTTGTAGCAGATCAATGGGATCCCAGTGGAGATTGTGCATTTTCCCCTTACCCAGGGGGTGTGAATTCACCCATCCTGTGGGGCAGCCCCTTGTAAATTCCAGTAAGTAATTTCTTTCCCAGATGTAGTGGGGCTTGGTGTTCTCAGTAGTATAGTGTATTGATCCATACACCATACATATAGTGAGAATCAGGGCAACAGCACTCATTTCCCACAACTTCTTCTTTTTTTTTTTTTAATTTTTTTAATGTTTTATTTATTTCTAGGAGAGAGAGAGAGAGAGAGCATGAGCAGGGGAGGGTCAGAGAGAGAGGGAGTCACAGACTGAAACAGGCTCCAGGCTCTGAGCTGGCAGTCAGCACAGAGCCCGAGGTGGGGCCCGAACCCACAAACCGCGAGATCAAGACCCAAGCGAAAGTCAGACGCTCAACCGACTAAGCCACCCAGGCACCCTCCCACAACTTCTAAACCTTGATGGTATTAAGCCTCAACAGGGGCCCCCAGTCTGACATATGGGGTAATAGGCCCTACTAGTTGACCTTTCAAATGTATTAAAGCCTGGGACAGTACTTTAGTTCACCTAGCCAACATGGTTTTACCTGTTAATAATTTAATCTGCTTTAATATTCTCATTTTTCTTTCTACCACCCTGTTGTATATGGCTTATAGGGGAGATGGACTATCATTTAATGTCATGTTTTTTTGTTGTTGAGTATTGTATATCATGTGATATACATGTGAAATGTGACTGCCAATCATTGTATATTTGATAAGGGCATTCATGCCTGTTACTCAGCGTCTCTAATCCCCTAATAGTGGCAGCTTTGTTTGCATGGCAACAAGGAAGGCTTGGGTTAGGCCATTTGCAGGGTCCATACAAACCAAGGAATATTTAGAACGCTTGCTCAGAGGGAGGAGGTTAACATTGGTTGGGAACTCCAGTGGATGGCCCCAGAGTATTTTGGCACTCGCCTTGAGTGCTGTTTAGAATATGCAGGTCTGGGGTGCCTGGGTGGCTCAGTCGGTTAAGCGCCGCCTTCAGCTCAGGTCATGATCTTGCAGTTTGTGAGTTTGAGCCCCATGTCAGGCTCTTTGCTGACAGCTCAGAGCCTGGAGCCTGCTTCGGATTCTGTCTCCCTCTCTGTCTATTCCTCTCCCATTCATGCTGTGTCTCTCTTGCTCAAAAATAATAAACACTAAAAAAAATTAAACAATAAAGAATACACAGGTCATCCTGTTACTGCTTTAACCAAGTTGCTATACTTTAAGAGCAATCTGGCATCCTTGGAAATACACCATTTTACACAGGCACTGTGATGGCCACTCTTTCTATGGGCTCAATCTCCTGTAACTACTAAAGTGTCAGTTGCTAGGGCTGGTACCCAAGCTAGGGCAGGAGCTTACTGATTGCCATAGGGTGTCAGGATCTTATGAACTGGGCATTATAAACATAAAGGGGTTCTTTAGACTCCTCTGAATGGACTCAAATGTCTTTCTACATATCTTGCCCCCACAAGGATTTATTTTTTATCACCCATCCTTTGGCTTTTCATTGGCCAAGCCATAGGGTTAATCTTTTTAAAAAGGATGGCCCAGAGTCTAAGGGTTAATGGCCAGGGCTCATGTGTAAACACCAGCTAAACTATTCAGCATTCAGACCCTGGCTTCTACGTGAGAGGCTTTACTTACAGGAGCACTGTGTACATTGTGAGGAGCTATTGCTGTACGGTAATATATTGAGTTTCAGAGCTGGGACCAAAATCCTAGGGTCATTCTTCCCCTCTGTCATCTCTGCCACAGTATCTGACCCATACCTTCTGAAGTCACAAACACATCCGACTCAAATGGTACCCCTGTGTAGGAGATGCCCAGATCTTTAGTCTCCTTCACTAGTGTTTGTGCCTTCTCAAAGGTGGCTTGTTGCTCTGATCCTGAGTCTCATATGTGCCCTTTATTTATCAGGTGATATAAAGGATGGAGGCCCTGTGCCATGGGGAGAATAGGAGTCCTTCAAAACCCCCAAATCTTTACAAAGGCTTGCATCTCTTTCATAGTCTTAGGGAATGGATAAACCTACACTTTATCAATCACAGCTTTTGAGACAACATGGGTCTTATCCAACCAGATGACTCCCCAAAACCGTACAGTAGTGCCCGGGCCTTCAATTGTCTTTCGGTTCACTGCTCACCCTTTGCTTTGTAGTTGTTCCAGCAAGGCTTGCAGAATGTCCTACAGCGGAGGGCAGTCTTTACTTGTTAACATCATATCATCAGTGTAATGGGCTCATTTCACTGCTGTGGGAAGGACAGGGACAGATTTCAGACCAGCATTCCATGACATACTGTGGTACTGGCGGTAGCCTTGAAGAAGCACTTGAAAGTTTCATTATTATCTTTCCCACATAAAGGCAAATTGATCTTAGTTATCAGAAACCTTGTCAATGACTTTTCTATAAACCTCTTGAAAATGAAGTACTTATGCAGGAACCCTTTTTGCCAAAAGATTAGAGTACAGTAACTGCAAATGGCAACCTTCAAGAATGGCCGTGGTTAAAGATCTGATGAGAGTTCATTATAACCCAATTGACAAGGGAACTTTTGTAACTGTTTCTAAAAACCTCCCTCTAGCCTCTTTTTTTCCTTCGTTCTCTGTGAGTGTCTCCTAGGGTGCTTATATTTCAAAGACATGATAAGATTTACAGCTTCAAGGGACAGAGAAAGAATACAAGTTTTCTCCTAAGAGATTTGGAGTAATTGCTATTTTAAATTTTCCTTTGTATCAGAATTCACAACACATAAGGGATATTTTGCCTGTTTTATTGTCAATCACCATAACATCCTTCTCCTCATTTTCATCACTTTCTCAGAGATTTTATCTCTTAGCATCCTAATCAGACTTTGTCACAAGTGCCCAGATCTTCATCTGTGGGAGGTTGCACCCTCCATTGCAAAACAGCATGCTAAGGTCTCTAACTAGTTATCGTTTCCCCCCACTTTGTCTGCCAGCCCTGGAGGTAGCAGAGGATGGAGAAGCACGTGTCCTTGTCTAACCGTAGCTCTTCTGACTTTCTAACTTGAACTTCAACTTCTAGCTGGGCATTGGTTACTGGCCAAACTGCCCTGTAGCAGAAGCCAGACCACTGCAGTAATCATCCGTTTCCCTTCTTTGCCACTGTGTGTGATGTACACTTCCTCAACAAGTGTGTTAGATTGGCTGGCATTTGGGGGACATCCCCATTCTCACATGGTGGTCCACAGCATCTAACATTTGGGCTGCTCCCTTCCATATAGAAGTTGATGGCCAACTCAGGATTTCCACTGTGGACACCTTATTCCTAAGGCCAATTCCTGTGGTCTTCCAGCCAGCTCGCCAATTGTTGGTTCACAACCCTCTTGGGAGCTTGATTGGTATAATATGAACTGACCCCATACAGAGGAGGCAGCAAGAGAAGGAAGAAAAAGGTTGGCCACTCCAGGTTGGTAGGTGCCAGGTTTTTTGTTTGTTTGTTTTGTTTTTTAATAAGCAAAGTGAACTTATATACAAGGCTTGTCTTGTGCAGTAGAAAAATGAGCAGATCTCTGCACTGCCTGCCAAATCTTAAAAATTTATAAAGAGGTTTTAACTGAGTTCAGTTACATATACCATGTAGGTGTGGTCTCAGTAGTACATCAGTATCTGAAGGCTGTGTCCTTGGAGAAGTTTCTGGAAGTGGTAATGGCAAGTAGATCACGCATTTCAAAGACAGGAGGAGGGATGAGGAGCCTCTGAGTGCCCGGTCTGGCTCACAGGTCGACTGGCAGTGACATCTTCTCGATCACCTTCCCCAACACCTTCTTTAGTTTGCCTGGAGACACTGATCTCATGAAATTTATTTAAATATGTAGTCCATACTTTCATTCAGTATGTAAAATATTTAGTGGACAACATAGTCTGATATAAAAAACTTTTAAAGATATGTTTATTTTTAAATTTTGTCTTCTCATCTGATTCATTTAATTTCTTTGCTTTAAGTAGAGCTCTCAAGTAAAAAACAACTTAGCCGTTATACTGAACATACATATAAGTATATAGGTAGATAACATGCATCAAATACGCGTATATATAATCCACCTATCTACACACACATACACACACACAATGAACACTTGACTGTGGTGTAATACGTTTGTTCTTTTGGGTCTTGTTTGCAGTGATGTGAATTGCCGTTTCAGGTGTTGTCAGTATCAATTGTTAAAAGTGGTTGAAGTGATTGATCAGGATGTATGAAAGGAAATTGGCATCCTTAATGTGTCTCTGACTCTGAGATCTGTGAGAACTTAACAAAAGGAAGTCAAAGCTGCAAAACCTATTTAAAGATGGAAACACACACACTGGGTCCCTGTTTTTATGCGCAACAATTGATGTCCCCTTAGGCTAAACCTACTCGGAGCTTTTATCATAATGGTAATACACCTACAATGGACCTTGAGAGCTTGTGTGGTGAATCTAAGGGGAAAGAAGAGCTCTTCATTACTTAGGGTATATGTGACAGCTCTTTGTTCTCTTGCAGCTGGTAGATTTGCTCTTCACTTTGCAGAGGACAATAGAACTCCTATGAAGGACTGGTGCTGTTTTATTTTTTAATCTCATTTCCTCTGTCCTTAGCTGCTGTATTTCCACCTGACATTCAAACAATAAAAAACACCAAGTCACCACCACTGCAGCCAAAAAGGAAAAGAAAGGCTAATGTTACCCTAAAGCACTATTGCAAACACAAAGAAAGCATAATTCTATGTCATGGGTATAACCTAGAATGACACATTGGCATGAATTACCTCTTTGAGTTTTTGACAGAGGAGAACAAAAAGTGTCTAATGAAGTCACGAGAGGCTTTGGGAGTTCAACTTATGAAACCTTTAGTATTATGACAGTGTCAGGACAGGTCAGTCTTACTATGGAACATACTTGTGACCTCATGGTAAAATCAGACCTTGGAAAAATTGTAGACTCAAGTGAATTCTGATACTCTTATAACTTTGAATATATTGTGGATTTTTCTTTTAATTTTAGGAGGGTTATATTTTAGTACAGCCAACAATTAGTGCTATATTATATTATTTTGTTAATATGTACAGCTTATCCATCTTCTCAATACAATAAAATAAATATTTCTTGTCCGAGAGAGAAAGTGAAAACTGAATTTATAAGATGCTGTGTGAATTCTATAAACTGACCTTGGTGCAATCCCAGTAACGATCCATGTAGATTCACAGATTTCCTGGGCTCTTCAGCAAGAGGACCAAAGTCAGTTCTTATTGCCTGTGCTAACTTTGAAAGATGAAAGATGTCGTGGTTGCTTACATTGTGACATGTTGAGGAAAAGAGAAAGTTATCTTCCCTAAAAGATATTCCTCATCATTTTATCAAAAATGTATCTGAAATATCACATGGAATTAGTATAAAAGTTTAAAATAATAATCTATGAGATTTAAAGTTTTAAAATTGATTTCACAAACTATGTTAAAAATGATAAGGTAAGTGGAACATGTGTTATTGAAATCATTTTTATCAGAGAAGCAAGTAAATGTTCAAGGTTACATAGCTAACAAGGGAAAAGCCGGACTCTAAAACCAGACTATCTGATTGCAGAGGTCTTTTTATTATACTAAGAAATCATGGCATTTTTTATTTAAATCTGTTTAAGTGCAAATCTCTGTTAAAGTGCAAATAAATCTGAAAAGCACAAACCTATTTAAGTCCATTAGCAGCATAAACGAATTAAATATGTTATTTCAAATTAGAAAGGGAGGGAGGGAGGAAGGAAGAAAGGAGTGATTAAGGAGTAAGGAAGGGAGGTAAAGAAGATTATATGACAAGTAATGATAATGGAGCATTAGAATGGAGAGGACCAAGAGGACCAGAACACTCCTAAGTTCATTGGGACTTTGGGTTGCAGGTAACTAAAAGTTAACACAAACTACCTTACGGTTGTAGGGGACCTCCAAGAATAGGCACACCCAAAAGTCAAAAAGCAAATATCTGAAAGGAAAGGAACCAGGAAGATTTTGGAAGCACAGCAACCGAAAACTAGGAAATCAGAAAGATTGGTCAAACAAGAGACAGGAAGAATTAGCCATAACAATGCACTGAAAAATTCTATCACATTAAAATTAAGTGTTTGTGTTTATCCATCCACCTGGGTGGATCAGTTGGTTAAGTAGCTGACTTCGGCTCACGTCATGATCCCGGCGTCAGACTGTGCTGACAGCTCAGAGCCTGGAGCCTGCTTCAGATTCTGTGTCTCCTTCTCTCTCTGCCCCTCTCTGCTCTCTCTCTCTCTCTCTCTCTCTCTTTCAAAAATAAATGAACATTAAAAAAAGAGTTTGTGTTTATTAAAAGATGGGATAACTCTTTGTATCCACCAAATTGACAAAACTTTTAGGTTCTACAATAGTACATCAGTGTTGATGTGTATATATGGGAACTCTCATGTATTGTGGATGGAGGTATATATTGCCAACTACTTTAGAAAAATACTTTGTATCATCTGACAAAGACAAAGCTATGCAGATCCTACAACCTGAGGCTTATATTCTGGGTAAACATACTTGATGAATATGCAAATATATCAAGATATATGTGTAAAAAGGTTCAGAGTGGCTTTTGCATGCTAGCTAAAAAAACCCAGAAACAATCAAAACGACTACAAATCGACACATAAAAATAGACACATATAGTCTACAAAAACTGTAGACTATTGGGGTGCCTGGCTGGCTCAGTTGGTGGAACAGGCAACTCTTGATCACATGGTTCAAGCCTTATACTGGGTGTAGAGATTACTTAAAAATAAAATCTTAGGGGCACCTGGGTGGCTCAGACAGTTGAGCCTCTGGCTCTTCATTTCAGCTCAGGTCATGATCCCAGTGTCATGGAATTGAGCCCTATATCTGCCTCTGCACTGAGCTTGGAGCCTATTTAGAATTCTCTCTCTCTCTTTGCCTCCTCCCCCACTCATAGTCTCTCTTTGTAAAAACTAGCTAACTAAATAAATATAACATTTAAAAATGGTAGAAATATTGAATAATTTACAAAGTGAAAATGATTAAACTATGACTATGTGCAATAATCTGGATGAAATTTATAAATGAAATGGTGAGCACAAGAAGCCATAACAAAAGAATAAAAAATAGAATGAATTCATAAACATTTCCAGAACAAGCAAAGCTGAACTGCTTTATTTGAGGATATGTATGTAAATAGTAAAAAATGAAAGAATGAGAAAGAAATTATTTCATATCAGGATTGGGGTTATGGCTGTGAAGAGAGGGGGATACATGATAATTTTTAGGGTGCTGGCAATATAATTTTTCTTCATCCCTGGTGAATAATCTGGGAACTAAAAGTGATGTTTTATATGATTTTAGATTAGGAGACCTCCAATATGATAGTGCTTATATAATCTGCATTCCAATCTATATTACATGTTGTCTATTTACCCTCTATCTCTACTCTCTACCTTGGTCCATCATGGGAGGCTTACCTTTTGGGATCAATAACAGTCTCTCTTGTCCTCCAGCTTCCTGTAGGTTTGACCAGTGAGAGAAAACAGCAGGACAGGGGGCAATGCCATAGTACGTCCCCTGTGTTTTGATGACCACAAGCTCCCACTTAATAAGCAGCTGTCTCCTACAACTATGCCCACTTTCTTCTTACAGGTTAACTGCTGTTCCGTACCCTTGTCTTTGGGATTTGTAATGGTACCATCTACTTCCAGGCCTAGAGTATTTCACTCCTTCTTAATAGTTTTCTTTAATCCTCCTACCATTATAAATAGACCCTCCATTTAACTCTACTAAAATACGGTTATTTGAGTGTGATGATCAGTTTCATGGAAGTTTTCTTTTACAATACCCTTTTTCTGCTAGGTCAAATCAAAATTTAAAAATGTTTCTAATCATTTAAGTTGAATTTCCAATTACATACATTGTTAAGACTTTGTGATTTAATGATCAATTAGTTCCTCTTCTGATGCTATTCATAAAATCATACAAATCTTGAGACCAGAACTCTTGTGGCTCGGTCTCACACGTAGTATTTGGCAGAGTTCTAAATAGTACATGGTAGAAGAGTTCCACATACCCTTGCAAACTGATTGTTATGTTTGATCTACTATAGTATGATTTGGAGGTGGGGCATACGTTTCTCACAAATAAAAATGTCACTTAATATGTGACTCCTAAGATTCTCTTTTGTGATCCTCTCATGGTATTATTGTATTTTCATGTTTACATGTTGTAGCAGAATAATGCTATTAGGCATCGTTTATATGCTAGTATAAGGAGAAAATTATTTTTTTATGTTGTAGGAAATTAGAAGAATGTAACTATAACTTAAACATCCATTGTTAAAAGAAAATGGATTTTCCTCTATTTTATAGGGATATAATAAGCCAACATTTAGTCACATAAGCCCACATAATATCTGTACCTGAGTAGAAATAGGTTTTCTTCTCACTGTATTGACTATTGAATAAAATTGGATGTTGAGACTTTTAAATTAACTTTTAAAGTTACTTTAATAGGGTAAAATTGCTGTCAATCCAATCCCCAAGGCAGTATTATTTAACAGTGCTTTGTGTTTTAATTGTGTATTTTCAGGACTGTCTCCCTACTACTGGGACTTATTAGATGCAGTTCCGCTTTGTTCAGTAGAACTTTGTTTCCATATGCAGACGGTCTAATGGGGACAAAGAAAAGTGGTCCTCAAGGGAGTGACTCTCCCTGTTGAATGTAAATATTGCTGGGATTTGTGTTTATGATGTTTTTATTTTATTTTATTTCTTTCAGTCAGTTTACAAATGTTTAGGTAACAATGACCATGTCTTCATTTTTTTCCAAACTCACCTTTGAATAGTTGCAGAGCTTGTGATTTGGGGAAAGCTAAGGCTGATTTGTGATTTCTACTGTGGCCATCCCCTCCTCTCCATCTCCTTTTGTCTCCACTATAGTGTAATACAATTCTGTGAGGAGGCTTCTCCATACAAAACTTCACATTATTATGATCAAATATAGAGAAAAGAAAGGATATTGATGTATTCCTGTGAATTTGAGGGGACGATTTGAGGGAAAACCTAAAAAGATAGGAATTTGCCATAGTCTATCTTCCAAAATATGAGCCCTACTTTTAAAATATTAACAATTTCATTATAACTTATTCAAAAGTCTGATGCATTGAAGAAATTTATAAATTCAAATTATATTTTGAAATCAATTTCCTCCCCACTTCAAAAAAAAACCCAAAAAGCTATCCTAAGGGAATAAATGCTACATTCCTCCAGTCAAAGGACATTAGAATTCCTTGAGCAGTGAAGGACCCAGAGGGAATCATGGCAAACCACAGGGACCGCATGCAGGTCTCTATTGGCGGTCAGATGTTGAACTTCTAAGTTGGCCTGTGTGTCCTAGAATCTGGGCCAGAGTAAAACATAGGAGAACAAAGCATAGCATTGCCAAGTCATGGAGCTTTTAAACCTGTCAAAATCCGGCATTCTCTTTTACAGCCTTTTCAATGTGAAGGCACAGGATATCACAATAGGATGCTAATAGTATTCTAAAGCAACTAGAAATGGATACATACAAATGGATATTTAAGGCGAAAATGGACAAAACTAAACATAAAATACGAAGAAATGTTAACATATTTAACCTAAAAGCCAGGAAGCTCCATTTCTTTTGCCAAGTCTTTTTTTTTCTTAATTAATTTTATTTAGGCAGCTCACTATTCAATGCCTTTTTGCTTTAAAAGATTAATAGGAGGCAATGTATTTGTCATATGTTTCACGAACATGTTGTATGGAATAATGAAGAATGGGAAGTAATAAATAAATTATTTTCTTTGAAAAACGGAACTGTATTAGTGCAAAGATTTTTTTTCCTTGATTGGTTAGCCATATCTAGCAAGATTGTGAAGGGCAAATTTATTAGGTTGGAAATAAGAATCCGCTTCATCAGCTTTAAAAAGAATATTAAATATTTCTATTTATACTCTTGCAAATTAGTGTTTACACTTTTCTAAGTGCTTCAACGAAACATTTTTAAAAGCATGTTTGTATATGAGTGTACATTTATGTTTCCATATTTATATGTACCAGTTACCTATTAAACAGTCTCCAAATTATTTGGTACCCTAGTGATTTTGCCAGTCGGCCAACAAATTAGACTACCCTCTTTTGAGAGATGTTTCTGGTCTTATCTGAATTTCTTCATGCATTTGTTGCCATCTGCTTCTGGAGATTAGCTAGCTGGAGGCTGAGGTACTAGTTGGTTCTTCTGTACACGGTCTCTCATCACCCAGCAGGCCAAACGGGGCTTCCTTTCATGGTGGCTGGGCAGGTTTCCAAAAGGGTAAGAAGAAACCTGTTAGTCACCTTGAGAGATAGGCTCAAGGCTGGCACACTGTCACTTCTGCCACATTCTTTTGGCCAAAAATAGATTTATAAGGTTGGGGCATATACAGGTGACCCTTGAACAACATGAGTTTGCATTTTGTGGGTCTACTTAGATATAGACTTTTTTTCCAGTAAATTCAGTACAGCACTGTAAATGTATTTTCTCTTCCTTATGTTTTTCTTAATAATGTTTTCTTTTCTCTAGCTTACTTTACTATAGGAATATATAGTGTTATATATATACACATATATATATACAATAAAATATGTGTTATTAGACTGTTTATGTAATGAGTAGGTCTTCTGGTCAACAGTAAGCTATTAGTAGTTAAGTTTTGGGAAAGTCAAAAGTTATAAGTGGATTTACAACAGCATGGGAGGGGGTGTTGGCCTCCCTAATGCCCCCATTGTTTAAAACTGAAATGTATTTGCCTCCAAACGTAAAAGCTACTAAGTTGTCTTGTAAGACCATAGATTGTGGGAGGAGAATAACTGAGGGCAAATTGAAAACATCCCCACTATATAACGGCATAGTTAAGGTATTTATTTATATAGCACATAGGAGAATACCTGAAACTTCTTCTTTTTAATGTTTGTTTATTTGTTTGTTTTTATTTATTTAGAGAGAGCATGAGTGCAAGAACAGGGGAGGGGAAGAAAGGGAGAGAGAGAATCCCAAGCAAGCTCCACACCCACCGTGGAGCTGGAGGCGGGGCCAAACCTCATGACTGTGAGAACATGACCTGAGCCAAAATCAAGAGTAAGGTTCTCAACCCACTGAGCCACCCAGGTGCCCTGAATCATCTTCCTAAGTATACAACTAGACTTAATATATCAGTCTTCCTTGAACTTAAGTATTATCCGGTGACTGAGTTCTAGCCAATAAAACGTGACTGAAAATGATGTGCGCCATGTTTAGATTTGGTCCATATAAATCTCCCAAATGTGATTGTATATTTTTCTTTCATTCTACAGTCAAATGGAATGTCTCTGAGCCTTAGAGTCAGGGACCACAAATGACGGCACAAAAGTCTTATTTACCAACCAGGAGCATGAATGCACTTTACGTCCCTGAGAAATAAACACACTTCTGTGTGTTAATTGATCTGTTACAGCAGCTAACATTACCTACCCTAACTTATATAGTAACTTAAGTTCATACTTTAATGGCCTCAGTTTTGATAGCTTTGTTAATATTTTTGGGTTATTTATTTAAAGAATTAATATTGGAAGAATAGCTGCATTTGCACACTGTACAAAGTTAATGTTAAAGACAGTTAGCAATGGTTTACCAGTCAAGACATTTGCTTCCATATGCTAGGGTTGAAGGAAGATTTAATTTTTAGTTGTAATATTGATTTATTTTTGCCTTAAAATTAAAGAATTGCCCTCTTTTCTGCTGTGTTTTTCAGTTATTTAATGGTCATAACTCAAATATTAATGTGCTCTAAATTATTGGTATTTATCTTTTTTCTTGTGTGCAACAATATTGGAGGAGGAAATGCCCCAAAGGAATGCCTACTCCACATTCCTACTGTCCATAGGGGAAAAAATCCTCATCAGATTAATGTAAGCCATTGATGAAATACCAATTAAGTAATACAGCTTTATTAAATGTCAAAATTAAAGTGTTAACTCATTTCCCTAAAAAAAAAAAACAAAACCTCAAATGTAGGCTTTTTAAAAAATTTTTGTTTTTTATTTATTTTTGAGAATCAGAGAGAGACAACACAAGTCGGGGGGTGGGAGTCAGAGAGAGAGGGAGATACAGAATCCAAAGACAGCCTCCAGGCTCTGAGCTAACTGTCAGCACAGAGCCCGACACAGGGCTTGATCCCATGAACCGTGAAATCATGACCTGAGCTGAAGTCGGACGCTTAACCTACTGAGCCACCCAAGTGTCCCAGATGTAGCGTTTTAAAAACAATGTTCATACTATTTAACTCACAGCCCCTGAGAGAAGCTGGAGACAATATCAGATTCCTGATATTATGAACTCTCTCTCAATCATAAACTAGATGTAAAAGACAATGAAAATAATGATGGTGGTGATAATACCTTGAGAACTCTACAAATTATAAAGGAGTTCACAGAGTTTATTTAATCTTCTGTGTCCCTGTTAACACCTATGTGCTGGAGGAAGACTTAAGGAAAATCTTTCTTTTTATGTTATATTTGTAAATGAACCTAACGATCAAACACTTTTATTTTCTAAAGCTTCAAGTGTTAACGGAGTTAACTTCTGAATATGACATCTTCCATTTAAAATTAAATCTGATTATCTTTTACATATCTTGCCTATAGTGGCATATGTTTATAAGACATAAAAAAAGATGAGATATTAAGTATATTGATTTGTTAAAAGGTCACTCAATCCATGAGCACTTTCACGATTATCTTGTGCATTTCTTTCCATAGAAAGCACAATGTCCATAGGCTATTTCTAACAGATGAACAATGGAGTTATTTAAAAATGAATTTAGTTAATACATCCCAATTATAGATGAATTTTCCTATATCCTTTGGATATAGCTACCATCATTTAGAGACTATCCTTCAGAATTTCATCATGTTTTATCTAAATTTTATGTCATAACTTTTGGACTTTGATTTCACCCCATGTTCCGACTAAAAATAATGTGTAAGCCTCTGAGACCATGAGTTTGGTGAGTTTTCTGTGGTATTCTGAACTTGAAACAAATTCCTCTCTTTCTCAACTGTTAACCATGCCTTAAAAAATAGCCTTTTTATTTCAGAAGAGCTTTAGACTAAAACAAAATTACAAAGTTAGTACAGAGTCACCATATACCCCACACTGTATATCTCCTGTTATTAAATCTTACTTCAATGTAGTACATTTGTCACCATACAAATTAATTAATCAGTACATTATTACTAACTAAAGTCCATGCTTATTCATATTTTTATACTTTTTATCAAATGTAATTTTTTTCTGTTCCAGGGTCCCATCCATTATTTCATATTACATTTAGTCATTATATCTCCTAAGACTTCCTTCTGCTATGACAGTTTCTCATATTTTCTTTCTTTTTGATGGCATTGACAATTTTGAGGAGTACCAGTTAGGTATTTTCTCGAATGTTTTACTATTGCAATTTATGTGATGTTTCTCTTATGATTAGACTAGGGTTGTGATTTGGGGGGAAGACCACAGAGGTAAAGTGCTATTCTTTTCATACGTGGTTCCCTATCAAAGGTATGTACTGAATCTGATGATATTAACCTTCATCACCTAGCTGAGGTAGGTGTACACCTTTCCATAGTCAGTAGGCATAGTCCATTAAACATGCTTTTCACAGTTTATTTTTAAAATTTGGATTCATCTTTTTGAAAGTCAGTTTATTTCTATAGCAGACTATGATATTTCCTTTTCTAATTTTATTTAGGTTCCTGTTTTCCAGAATAGCGTATATTTATGAATACCTATTATAGTGTCATAGTATCAGGTATAGCTATGTTATTTCACAATAGTGCATAAAGTGTGAATCATCTACGTGCTTTAAAATTTTCAGATGTTAGGTGACTCAGAAATGTACATTATGATGAAATTTAGTTTTGGCCAAGGGTTTACCAGATTATCAGTGGATGGGTCAGGGCTTAGTGACTGTTTACCGATGAAGTTATGTGGTGTTTAGAGTCTTAAATAAGACATAGCAACAAAGTACAAAACACTCCATCTGATTTTTGTGATGTATTATATGTGTGAAATACAAGAACGTCTTGAAAGCTTCGCCAAGGTTAGTGACTTAGTAACTATAAATGTAACCTGCTCAAAGGCAAAGAACAATTGAAAGACCATCAGATAATATGGTAGAGAGATTCTAAACATCTCATTTATCTTAAGGTCCTTAACACTAAGTGCACTGTCCTTAAGGTCTCGTCAGTTTACTCTATGTGTGTGTGAGAATTGTTTGTTCCCTTAAAGCAAGCCATTCTATGAGGCTGGAACTTTAAGAGGAATTGCTTTCTGGTGCAGAATATAGAACTGACAAGTGTACACTGAGGCCTCTAGTTCTCCAAAGACTGGAAACAGCTAAGTTTTCCAATTACTAAATGAAAAAGATGGTTAATTAAAAAACTAATTGTAGGGATACAGTCTAGAGGATACCAGAATTCTACACATAAAAATCCCTGACCTTTTGGGGCGCCAGGGTGGCTCGGTCAGTTAAGCTTCCGACTCTTGATTTCAGCACAGGTCATGAGCTCATGAACTGTGAGATCAAGCCCTGTGTCAGATTCTGCACTGTGCTGACAGGATGGAACCTGCTTGGGATTCTCTCTCTCTCTCTCTCTCTCTCTCAATAGATCAACATTAAAAAAAATCACCGTCCTTTTATGTTAACCACCAAAATCGCTGATAGAATGTAGTACAAGTCAGATGACATTAATAGAAGAGCAATGTTTTTCTTCCTCTAGTCTGTACAGTCAACCACACCAGAAAAAAAAAAACAAAACTGTGTTTAGTTCAGATGTTATACCATTAAGAGTTATAATGATAATGATAATTGTTTTTATAATGGTAAGGTGCTTAACAGTCTAAATTAATTTTCACATATTATCCCATTTTAGCGTGGATTCTAATAAAATTTTGTATATCTGGGAAGGGATAATAAAACAAGTTACGTGGAGACAAACAAGCAACAACTTTAGGCAACAGTTTTAAGGCAGAAGTTTAGTTTTAAAAGGGTAGTCTTTAGACCTGTTAGAGTTTTCAAGAATCATTCAAGGACTTGGAAGGTAGAAACAACTTTCACAAAAATGCTAAGAAATTATTTGCCTCTTCAGTGTATTGACACTTTCACTGATGATGCAAAAGCAGTGAGGGGTAAAATTTCTGATGCTTTTGCCTAAATCAAAGTAGTGGTACAAAACTATATTAACAGTCATTGTATTATTTGCTAGCAGACACTCACAGAAAAAGAAAAGACAATTTCTTTTAAGAATTTTTGCCCTTGATGAAGCAAAAATATTATTTGTCTTAAATATCAGCCATTGAGTACATGTCTGCTTAATATTCTGTGTGATGAAATGGGAAATACACATGAAGCATTTCTGCTGCATACCAAAGTGAACCAATATTTTCCAAATGAACAATGCATGATGTCTCTAAATTTCAAAGTTATGCAGGGGTAAAAGATCCATTCAAAGCGCAAGTTAGACCAATAGATTTTAGTGGACAGAATAAAAAAGTTTACTGGTACAGTTTTGGTTTCCATATTGGAACGCTTAAGAAACTCTTTGTCAAGTTTGAATGTGTTATCAAAAATTCATATCCACAATTATCTGAAAAGTTTGTTAGAATATCCTCCCTTTTCAACTACATATGTGTGTGGGGCTAGATTTTCATTAAAACAGCAAAGAATGAAGGCAGAGAAGATATGAGCATCCAGCCATCTGGAGTCACGAAAACAAAAATGAACATGTAAAACAATGCCATTCTCATGAATTACTTCTTTTGGAATATATACTGATTGCTCTAGCAAGTACAATAGTTACATTAATAGGTAATGGGTTTATTATTGTTATTTTATAGGAATTAATAATTGAAGAGTTTTAGGTTTTCCATTTTAATTTTTAATGTGGTAAATATCAGTACATATAACTCACCTATGTAAAAATTCTTGGAGGTTCTCAAAGATTTTCAGGAGTTTAAAGAAGTCCTGTGGCTGAAACACGTAAGAGGTGTTTGCTTAAGTAAACCTGATAGAAAAATAATGAAATGAAGTGGTAGATATCATTAAGTGTGGGAGAGGATACCTTGGACATCTTTTGTTTTTACCTGCTTAGCATACAGTTTGTGTTTTTTCTGACAGAAGTACACCAGTGCTATGATCCTTTGATAGGATCATACTGCCCCTATCTAAATTGGGGTTTATTTTAACTCTTAGCTGCAGGGGTAGATAGTCTACCTAGGCAGAACCAAGAAGTCTATTTTTATAAGCGTGTCTCTTCCTCTAGTAGCCAGAGTAATTAATCAAAAATGGGTGCAAGCCAATGAGACTGAATTCTCAGATTTTTGCAGGAAGCTTTGGAGAAGAGGCAGTCTCCTTTTGTAGGAGTTGATAAACCACAAGGCTATTTAGCTAGAATTGCTGTTTAGCATCATTGTCACCATTGGAAGATACTGTTCTCAAAACAAAAGGGATGCAGAAGAAAGAAAATGAAATGGAAATATGGAGAGAGAGAAATAACTAATTATATCATTTAAGGACCAGGTTCAAGTGAGGTCAGTTTTGTGAGGCAATAAATTCTTTATTGGCTAAATTCAGTTTGACATGGATTTCTCTTACATATGTCTAAAACGATCCTATTAAGTACAGCTCCAGAAAGAATGAGTATCATGGTTGACCGACTCCATTCTTAATATAAGGAAGAAATTTCTGCCCATCAGTGCTATTTCAGTCATGGTACAGACAGCTCCATAGAGTTATATAATTTTTTTAGTTGAAAGGAAATATAGAGATGAAAGGGATAATCACCTTTATTTTAGGAGTAAAGATACTGAGAGTCAGATTTTTAAATATTATTTCCATATACTTAATTAGTTGTAGATTAATCATTGAGCTCAGTTTCACTTCAGTATTTATAAACATCCTATGACCATTTTCCGGTGAGAGTACAGATATAAAGGATTCCAAAAGGGCTAGTGAGAACCTATATAATTTCAAGATGATTTAAGCTACCTCAAAAGAGACAAAATAAAGTGATGATTAAAGAGAAATATCCATAAAATCTGGCCCATTTCTGCAGTAGGAAATGATGTTTCAGCAAACATTATTTTGTTTACCAAAATTGGGAATTAAAAAACAATGATAGTTATTCAGCAATTTTTTCCCCTAGGTTACACAAAATAACTTTTATGTTATTTCTCTTAGTCACCAAAACTTCTGCTCTATGGATAATTCTTAAGAGAATTTGCAGATTTTGTGTACACACACACACACAATTGTCAAGTTACTATAATATATACCGTGATGTACTTTTAGCTAATTGAAGAGTTTTCTTGAGTTTATTCTCTATATTGAGTGAGATTTTCTAGTATATATGCTTTTTTGTTGTAATTTAGGTAGAAAGTTAGGAAATTACTTCAGACTCTTAGTATAATGTATGCTGTATTAAATCAATACCAGTTTAGCTTGAATTGTGTTGTGCATGTTCACACAAATCATTTATTACTGGGTTATAATGGGGTAGTTTGAAATTTTGGCCCATTTCTGTGGAAGGGAATGATGTTTCAGCAAACATTATTTTATTACTGTTCTATAGCCGTATACTTTTCCTTTCATGCTGCTCTGACTTGAATGTAGTTTTCTCTAAAATATAAAAGAAGCAAGTTCATCTTTGGCAAACAGTGTTTTTTTCTTTCCTGATATTGAGCATGTCAGATATCCAATAAATATTCACTAAAGTATCTTCATTCTCTTGGAAGAAAGGCCCTTACATTTTTAAAAGTCCAATATAGACAGTTTCTCCTTTCACTAAAATATAACCTGTAAGTACAAGTCTGCTAATCTACAAGAAAAACAAATGAATTTCCTATTTGGAAACATAACAAACATAACAAATTCAATGAAACAAGAAAAATAAGGCTTAATACCTCAGGGCACAAATTTAATTTATTTCAGATTTACCCACCAGTGCTGTAATTCTGTTGATGCAAAGATGAAGCTCAACTTTGAAGACATAGTTGCAGCAAATCAAATTGAGAAAAGAACAAAGAAGCCAAATGAAAAAGGGAGAGGGTAAAAAATGTCAGTAAATGTTGTATTCAGCTACTTCTTTACATACAGCAATGGTTCTCAAACTTCAGAGTCCAATGAAGATCCCGTTAAAATCCAGATACATGGGTTATGAATCATTCTGACTGAGTTTTAGTCAAAGTTAAGGAATCTGCATTTTGGGGAAAAATAGAGGAAAGAAAGACACCCTGGAAATTCTGATAGCAATGATTCAAATGTTATATCAGACAAAACAAACCTATGTCGTCATATATGAACACAACTTAAGTTGTCTAAATTTTTTAAAAATAGTTTTTTACCCTCATAAAGGGCATTTAGGAAATAAGTTGCATGGAATGTTAATTTTATGTTTTTGATTTGCCAGAAATTCCTCAATGAAAATACAAGAAAAAGTCAAAGCAAATAAGAGAGACAGAGAGAGACTCTTTACTTGAAAAACTGAGTGAAACACCTCTTTTGCATCTTAGTGACTTCTGTCTAGCACTAAATCTCTTAAAAATTGCATTCATACTGTAATTGATTTCATTCTTAACAAAACGTCAAATCCTCTTGGGGAAAAACAAAGGAAAGTGAGATTAGCTAAAGAAACAGAAAAAATTCTATTCCAATGATTAAAATGTATGCCTCAGGAATTAAGCAGGCTTGATGCTTTCCTGGATTTACAGCATTTCATTTGTTACTGCCATTAGCTTTAACTGCTTTGGGAAAATTTAACAACAGAGCTATAGCATGGCTTACAACCATCATGAGCTTCAAAGATTCAAGAGCATGTGAAACATTTCCTTGCAAACTACGCTTTAATAGGATTACATGGATAGCATCTTTGAATATTTATTTCCTCTACAAATCAGATAGGATGCATTTTAATGACATATTTAAAATGTCATCTTGTGATCGAAGACAATGACACCTAGGAACGTGTACATTTTTGAAAGAGAAAAAATCACAAGCCTCAGAATCTTTCTTGAAAACAGGAAGAAAATTCTAATATGTGTAGTAATCATCTTTATTGAACAAATTGAAAAGAAAATTTATCAAATAATAGTATTGCATATCTGTTCAACAGTGAATTTGGAAAAATCAGATTAAACACAATCAAACAAGCAAAACGCTAAAGTGGCCACCTTAATCTGTCACAATATAGGCTTTGAATTTTTGTTTGTTTGTTTCTGAAAGGACAGTAATACATATTTGGATTGGTATCTCTTGGTTCTCATGAAAATAAGATAAACTGATAATACATAACTAATGTGAATAATGAAACTGGAAACTGGAAACAAAATCTGAGACCTTGTTCATTTTAATGGCAACTGCTTGAATTGCACATGTTCTTATAATTTATTTTGAATTTTGACTAGATTTCCTTAAAATCTTCCTATTTGAACCTTTTTAATCTAAAAAATTACGATTTGAATTTAGGCATTCTACGTTTGTATGATTTCAAAGTCATAAAATTTACTTGAATTTTCTACAGATAGCCTGGAGGTTACTTGAATAAAGTTGTTACCTAATAAATAAAGTCATTGTTAATATTAATCTGCATATGATCATTACTCTCTTGAAGGACATTCATTCAACCTTGAGTTTTGAAGCAAATTAGAAGTCATGGTAGGTTTGATAAATATTGGAAATAAGGCTAAAAACCTAGGAATAAATTTAATTGAAGAGGTAAATACGTGTATTGAAAACTATAAGACATTAATGAAAGAAATGGAAGAAGACAAATAAATGAAAAGATATTCCATGCTTCTGGATTGGAAAATCAATATTGTTAAAATGTCCATACTACCCAAAGCAATCTAAGATTAAATGTAATTTTTATCAAAGCTTCAGTGGTATTTTTTGAAGAAATAGAAAAAATAATCCCAATATTTTTATGGAATCACAATAACTGCCACAATAACAGAACACAGCCAAAACAATTATGAGAAAGAAGAACAAAGCTGGAGAGAGGCCTCATGTTAGCTGATTTTAAACTATATTACAAAGCTATGGTAATTAATTTAGTATGGTAATGGCATAAAAACAGACACATAGATCAATGGAACAGAACAGAGTTTATAAATAAACCTATGCATGTATGTTCAATTAATTTCCAACAAAGGAGCCAAGAATATACAATGAGGAAAGAACAGTGTCTTCAAAAAGTAGTGTTGAGAAAACTGGACAGTCACATGCAAAAACTAAAACAAAAAACCTGGAAGTCAACCAGTATCTTACACCACGCACAAATGCACAAAAATTAACTAAAAATGGATTAAAGACTTAAATGTAAGACCTGAAGCCATTAAACTCCTTGAAGAAAACATAGGCAATACACTCCTTGGCATAGGTCTTTGGCAATGATTGTTTTTGAATCTGACTCCAAAAGGAAAAACAACATGTAGTTCAGTGAACTATATTATACTAAAAGGGCTCTACACAGCAAAGAAAGCCATCAACAAAGTTAAAAACCAGCTTAGTAAATGGGAGAAGATATTTGTAAATCGCATACTGACAAGGAGCTAATATCCAAAACATATAAAGTACTCGTACAAACGAATAGCAGAAGTAAAAAAGTCTGATTAAAAAATGGACAGAAGATCTGAATAGACATTTTTCCAAAGATAACATACAGGTGGCCAACAGGTACATAAAAAGGTGTTCAGTGCTCTTAATCATCAGAGAAATGCAAATCAAAACCACCTTTTAGAATGGCAGTTAAAAAAATAAGACAAGTGTTGGCAAGGACGTGGAGAAAAGGAAATCTTTGTGCACTTTTGGTGGGAACATAAATTGGTGCAACACCTTGGAAAACAGTATGGATGTTCCTCAAAAAATTAAAAATAGAACTCCTGTGTGATCCATCAATTCCATTTTTGGGTATTTATCCAAAAATGAAAACACTAACTTGAAAAGACATATGCAACCCGGTGTTCATGGTAGCATTATTTACAATAGCCAAGATATGGAAACAAACTATTCATTAATGGATGAATAGGTAAAGAAATAATATCTTGGCATTTGTGACTACGTAGATGGATCTTGAGGACGCTGTGCTAAGTGAAATTAGAGAAAAAAACATCGTATGATTGCTCTCTCTTTAGTGTAAAATCTAAAAAAAAAAAGGAAGAAGAAGAAAGAAAAAAGCCCATAGATTAGTAGATTAGTAGTTCCAGAGAAGAGGGTAAGGGAAAGGTTGGGAGAAATGTGTGAAAGGGTATACATTTATTAAAAACCTTATTTAAATTTAATAAATTAATTAAAAATCATAAAACTGGGGTGCCTGGGTGACTCCGTCAGTTGAATGTCTGACTTCAGCTCAGGTCATGATCCCATGGTTTGTGGGTTTGAGCCCCACATCAGGCTCTGTGCTAACAGCTCAGAGCCTGGAACCTGCTTTGGATTCTGTGTCTCCCTCTCTCTCTGCCCCTCCCCCGCTCGCATTTTGTCTGTGTCTCTGTCTCTCAAATACAAATCAACATTAAATTTTTTTTAATTTACAAAATTTAATAAAAAACATGTATAAATTTAACTAATGTTTAAACCTCCACCTGTTACTCAGCGTTGCTGCTAAACAAACACCCAGACTCTCAGACTCTCAGTGTTCTACAGGAGTAGACATTCAGTCTTTGCTGGTGTAGGTGTTGTGACTTCACTTATCTGCGGTTGCTGTAACTCTACTTCATTCAGCTTTGCTTTCCTCAAAGCAAACCTATTTTTAGACCAAGGCTGAAAGAGAGTATACTATTTAGGACATACCCATTCTTGGACAGTAGGGATAAGCATGAGGCTAAGACAAAATCTACATGTAAAACTTCTGCTCAGTTTTGGTGTATGTCCAATCCCCTTACATTCCATGCATAAAAATGTATCATTAATGAAGCCCAGTAGCAGTGGAATGGAATGTGTACTTCAGGGGTAAAGAGGACAAGGGTTTGTGAATGCATATTTGCAAACATAATAAACCTACTACACCAATGCAGGCTCTTTCACATGGCCATTAACCTCAAGGCGGTTTCAGTGTAAAATAGGTGGTTTGAAATTAAAGCAGATATGTATGATTCAAGGAGGCCTCCCTTTAGGTTTATACTGTCACAATATTTGTATTCCGGATAAGTTTATTTAAGAAAAAAAAATAAGTCTTTTTTCTGTCTGGAATTTCATATAAGCTATATATTCTATCAAATTCCCATTGCAAAGACTTTCTGATGATGATTCAGATTGTATTTTCACAAGTGATTGTAATTCCATACATGGGAGACAACCTAAATATAGAATCCCAACCAGAGAAAAATCAAAGCTAATTTCTCAGAAGAAAAGCGTGTGTGCTGTCACACACAGCACAGGAGAAGGCTGGGAGAAGTTAGATCACTTCTAATTCTAATGGAGTCTTTCTCACTGCTCCAGGGTGAGAGACCTGCCTTGCTGCTTCTAGGCCAGATAATTTCTTCCTCTCCCAGGCCAGCCAGTTTGATCAGGATCTTGTATGTTTCCTAATTTCTTCCTGTGGATATAACAGTGAAACTAATCAATTAGTGTGTTTGTTCACATCAAGATGGAGAAATAAATAATGACACTTTGTTTAGGGCCATATTTCACAAAGTTAAATAGTGACTTTGTACTGTAGTGAACCATTACTTATTCTTTAGAAGTTACTACAGCTATTTTTCACCTTGAAACAAACCCAAATTCCATAAGAGCTTCCATCACCCGTATGAGCTCAAATCAGTGTCATTCACCTCTTGGTATGCTTTGCTTTGATAAATTAGTGTCTCTGTTTGTTATTTAATCTCTTCAGATTATCAAGATCACACCTTTGCTCTTTGCTTTATTTATTTTTAAATGTTTATTTATTTTGAGAGGGATAGCCTGAGCAGGAGGAGGGGCAGAGAGAGTGGGAAAGAGAATCCTAAGCAAGCTCCACACTGTCAGGCCACTGCAGGCCTTGGTCTCAACAAACTGTGAGACCATGATCTGAGCCCAAACCAAGAGTTGGATGCTTAACTGACTGAACCACCCAGAAGTTTATTTATATTAACTTGGTTTATTTATAGTAACTATATTAGCAAACTTGTAGATAACGATTGGGAGAACTACCCATAAAAATCTGATGAACATCAATTTAATAAAGGAATATTTTGGCCCCTTTCTCTGGCTCACAAAGCTCAACCAATAGCTGCTATTCTCTATTTTGACTTCTGTAAAGGTCTTGATTCTGGTGACTCACCCATTGACATAAGGGATTCTCCCTCTACAATTTTTACAGAGTCAGCAGGGCTGCTGTCCATATACCGGGACAGAGTGATGGAACAGGGATTTGCACCAAGTTCTACCTGCAGAAGCTTTAATGATGCCCAGTGAAGGCTTGCAGAGTCTCACGGATTACCGAAAAACTTCAGAGCTGTCAAATTACATTAGCTCTTGATTAGATATCCATTTAGATTTATTTTATTATTTTTTAAAAATTGCCTCTTGCTGCCTTATAGATAGGAAACAAAAATATTTTGGCATATTTTATGTGTTTCTCTCCATAATTATAAATATATTTATACCCTTTAACATATTTTGTTTTTCATAACAAAAATTTTTTGGCCGTGTTTTATGAATATAGTTGTAGAACTGCAGCATTATTTTTGCTTTATGAAAAATAAAAGGTCATATTCAACAAAAGATTGCCAATAATATTATTTTCTTATTGTTTTGCTTAATGATATCTTCATAAATAACTAAAATTATTTTATGGAATGTTTATTACTTGAGAAAAAAATCTTAAATATTGGTAAAAGAAAAACATTAGTGCCTCAATGGGTTTCTTAGAAAAAGGAATTAACATTAAGTGTATTTGTTTTCTTTCCTTTTTTTATAATGTTTATTTATGTTTGAAAGAGAGAGAGACAAAGTGCAAGAGGGGGAATAGCAGAGAGAGAGGGAAACACAGAATCCGAAGTAGGCTCCAGGCTCTGAGCTGTCAACACAGAGCCGGATGAAGGGCTTGAACCCATAGACCACGAAATCATGATCTAAGCCAAAGTCGGATGCTTCACTGACTGAGCCACGCAGGCACCCCTTAAGTGTATTTCTTATTTAAATTATCAGAGAAAAGCCAATTTAAAATGAAAAATAAGTAGTACTACCTATCTAACAAACTATATATGGTACTCAGTGCTAGTGAGGATACTATAAAATGTTCATTACTGATGTGTTGTATAAATTTAATGCCATTTTTCCTAAAAGCAGTTTGACCATCCATATCTAAAGTTTGAAAATATTTCCACATTTTGTCCAAATAAGTCTATTTTCAGGAATGTATTCTAAAAGAAGTATTTATATATAACGACTTGACTATGGAAGGATTTTTTTTTTTTAAAGAGAGAGAGCACACTCAGGAGTGAGCAGGGGAGGGGCAAGGGAGAGGGAGAGAGAGAATCCCAAGCAGACTCCATGTTGTGAGCACAGAGCCAGATGTGAGGCTCTGTCTCAGGACTGTGAGATCATGACCTGAGCCAAAATCAAGAGTTGGATGCTCAACCAACTGAGCCACCCAGGTGCCCCTAGAAAGGAACAAAATTATGAATTAATAAATACAAGTTGCTTCATGAAGCTAGAGGTCACATCATTCCACCTCTCCAACTGGCTAGAAGAAAAGCCCAATATCAGCATTTTTTCAGGGTTTACTGTCCTTGCCTTTTATTAAATCATGTAATACGTCTGGGAATTTGGGATCCTGGGGGGCGGGGGAACAACAACTGATGTTTCATTTTCCTTCAACTGCCTTCATTGTAGTTGGTTCCATTTCTTGCAGACAAAAGTCCTCAAGGCATAAATAATGATTTCAGTATTTTAAAGTCTAATTTGATCAATTCCTGGCCCAGGATAGCAAGTTCTTTTCATATATTACAGCTGTGGTGACTTAGATAACCTACGTTTGAAGCTCAAACATAGTTGTTCCTCATGAAGAACCTTTAGGTAGTAGGAGTTCCTGTGGCCACTTTTTGCCAGCACCCACGAAACCAACCCTAAGATACTGATTTTTACCAACAAACAGAGCTGAATCCTTTCTGCTCTCTCTCTATGCCATTTTAGTCTGGGAAGCCAAGTGCCCAGAAATTGTGCTCTTTCCCATTCAACCATCAGAGCACCTTAGAGAGCCATATTAGGTAACCTGCTCTGTATATCCAGGCCTAGACCTGGGAACCCTTTATTTACTCTTCTTCAGGAGGACTAGAAAGATGCATCCTTGAAATCTCTATAATTGGACTCCATTTCATTTATTTTATCCCAGTCACCATCTTCTAAAAATGTTTGAAATATTCCTTATATAGTATACTAGTTTTCTCTTACTGTGTAACACATTACCACAAATTTAGAAGCCTAACTTGGCATCCATCTATTATTTCATCATTTCTGTTGACACAGTATAGTTAAGTTTTCTGCTCAGAGTCCCAAAGACTGAAATGAAGATATTTAGAAGGACTGAGATTTCATCTGGAGCTTGGGATCTTCTTCCAAGATCATTCATGTTCTTGGCAGATTCCATTCCTTGTGATTGTACTGAGGTTTCTCTCTCTCCCGCCCCTTCCACCTACCCCCTTTCCCTCTCTTCCTCCCTCCCTCTCTCTTTTCCTGGTTGTTATCTGAGGATCTCTTTTAGTTCTAGAAGCTGCCAGCAAGTCTGTGCCATATAGTCGCCTCCATAGACAATTGACAACGTGGCTTTTTTTCTTTTCTCTTCTAGGCGAGCAGGAGAACTTCTCTCTGACACTTCACCTTCTTTAAAATGCTCATCTAACTGGATTAGTTCCTCCAGGATAATCTCTCTTTGAATTAACTCAAACTCATCTGATTATTAACTTGATCATGAGAGTGATATATAGGGTGGGTATATCAGGAAGGAAAAATCTTGGAGACTATATTAGAATTCTGGCTACTAGAATTTTCCCTCTGTTTGAAACAATTATTTCTTTAGAGTTTGCATTATTTCCCGTTAATGTGGAATTTTTTACTGTATCAAATTATAGAAAGTTACATACATTAAAATAATAGATAATCTCTAGGTGATGAAATTTGAGGGGAAGTTTTACCTTTTTTATTGCACTTTTGCATACTTTGGTATTGAGGTTTTATTAACAGTATGCTGATAAATATTTAACAACTTGCTCTTCAAAAACAAAAGCCCTTATTTGTAGCATTTATGGATCTGTGATGTAAACACTCCCACCATGGCCAGTTCTAAGCTATTGATATCTGTTATTACTGAATGAAGAATTACTAGGAAATGGACACCATTTACTCTAGCAAGCTGGTGCAGCTAACTCCAGAACACCTATTATTATTATATTTATTATAAAAGTGAGGTCTTTTCATTTTAGAAGAAATGGACATTTCCCTTGACACTTGGAATATGACAGAACAGTATATTGGACTAAGAATCACTGAAGTAAAATTTAGAAATCTTTCAAATGAGCAGCACTAGTTTTTACACATACTCCATTTAAAAGACAAAGTATTTTTACATGATTGATTAGATTGATCCTTGAGGCAGTTTAAATACATAGTGATTAACAGTCTGATCATATGATTCTTCTGAGAATTCAAATCCTTTATGATAGTTACTCCAGCACACTTAAGAGAAAGCATAAGCCCTTTGGAGGAGAGAGCAAATTTTCTTCTTTTTTTTTTTAATCAATATGATAAATAGAAATATTATTTGAAAACATCAAATATTCTTACTCCTATAAAGTAAATTTAAGATTATTATTTTAAAAGTTATGATAGTATTATACCTTCTCAAAAGGGAAAAACTTAAGGCAAAAGCAAACTTAAATATATATAGAATTTGATATAATTTTTATAAGCAAAGAAAGCTAACAATTAGGATAATTTAATTCAAAGACTAAAAAAAAAATCACAGACTAGATGGTACAAATGTTCAGTTTTTGTTTTAAAGCATTATTATTTTCACTTTATTCTTTCCTTTTATAGGAAATAGGTTTTAAAAACATGGAAGGAAATAACAGTAAAAGGCAAATTGCAGTTTCATTGAATTCACTAAATGAATTATATCAATCTTGTGCTAATGTGTCATATTTACTTGAATAAAAGTAGAATGTTTCATTGATGGGAAAACAGATAAAGAATCAAAGAGTAGGTCTTTACTCTTAAGTAGAGACATCATCAAATCCCTAAAGTAGAAGCTTAGCTATCTGTAATCATTTGTAAATTAAAGAGAGATAAATTTCAGGAAATGATAAGATCACATATTTCTCCCTGAAGGGTAAACAAGTTTATGGAACTGTGACTGGCAAAACCCAGTATTGTTTCCAGGAATGGAAGTATAATCAGTCATTATATTCAAAGCATTCTAGACTCAAAATTGGGATGATCTGTAAATAGGAAGTAAGTTGGGTAAAAGTGGATAAATGCTGTCCAAAAGTGAATAATGAAATGTCAAGTCAGAAAGGATCAAAAGAGAAATTCCTCCAGGGATCATAGAAAAGAGAAATAGATGATTTATTTCAAATAAATGTTAGTTTATTCAAACCCTTTATAATTCATGGAGGATATGATATGATTGAATCAGGTTAATATTTATTGAAATCACATATAGATTTCTATAGGATTAAAAAATAGACTTCAGCTTGTTCTAAAAATTCTTTCTTACATAGCTGTGAAGTTATTGGTACTATAATATATATCTGGTCATTTGAAATGGGGAAGAAACTTTTGTCACTACCATGGACTGACATCTATTCAGGCAACTCTGTAACAAAAATTGCTCAAAGTCTTGTCTATTAGGAAGGCTAGTGGCATTAATGCAAGGTCATGTCTGAATTTTATTTACCTTGAATCTCCTAATTCTGCAGTTTTAGAAATTGAGATCACTTTAGCACTTCCCTATTGTTAATCCCCTCCCACCTCTGTCATAGAAAAATGGAATACACACATTCTAAGGCTTTAGGTCCTTGGTTTGGAATCAGTTAAGTTTCATTGCTGCTTCCTTTTATATTATTTGTTATCTGCCTTCTTAGACCATCTTGTATTTTAGTTTAATAGGTCTCAACCTGGTCCTTTAGGCAAAGGATACCAGGATAGGTATCTTACCCTGAAAGCCATCACCTATTGTGTTTTCTTCATCACCTATTGTGCTGAAACTCCTGAATGTTGTGCTCTGGTTGTTTTCTGTAAATTATACCAAATATTTATTATAGATGCTCTCTGTGCATATGGCTCATCTAATTGCATATTTCATATTATTCATCTTTGAGCCATCCCTTATTCTGCCTATGCAGGCTTACCTGACCTTCATGTGTCACTTCTTGGTATGGCATAATATAACCCCAACCAAGCATAGAGTATACCACAAGTTAGTAGTATTCACAATTTTCTCTAACCATCTCCCCCCACAAATTCTATGAAAAATAAAATTGGGATTCAGGATGATTATAGTTGTTGGAGTATGTTCACATTTGGTCTTCAAAGCAAATTAAAATAAGTAAGTTTATTATAAAGTATTTTGACCAAGCTCCTCTTAATATGCCCATGTTTTAGAGACAAAAGTTGGTATAAAGGTTCAAAATAATCTCAGGATGACAGGTAAAAGATGAGGATCTCATAGCCTGGAAAGCCATAATACTAAAGGTATCCTTCTTGGATTCCAACAACATAATCAAAGAGCTCTATACTGAAAACCTAAACTTAACAGGGTTGTATTTGACTTGTTGCTTCTGGTCTTTCATATACTCTTAGACTTCAAGATACTTGCTGCTCATGAAACACTTATTCAGTGTTTCATTCTTTTAATATAAGTCTCTTCAGTGCAGAAAATATAAATCCCAGTTGAATAGCATTTCACCATTGAGTCATGAGGGGCACCAGAATGAAGGATGGAGAAATACTCAAGCCCAAGAGATTAGCTGGCATCCTGTACTTCTGCTGTTATTCTCTCTACTCATTCTATTCGTTGCATCACTGATTAATAATCTATGAAAGCAGGATCTGTGTCTGTCTCATTCATTGCTTTATCATCACTTCCTTGCACTGTATGAGATCTACAGCCTAATATACAAAAGAATGTTAAGTTCAAGAAGACCTTTAGCCCTAGTCCAAGAAATTTTGAGAACTCTTTATGCCATTAGTAATGAAAATTAAAAAAATAATTTGCATGAGATGGAGCTTAAAATTTGGACAAAGAAACTTTATCAAAAACTTCAGCAGTAGTTAGATGTGAAGGGATACATAAAATAGATTTGATAAAGTATTAGCTTTATTGTTAGATAAAATATGTTATTTCAGACTCAAAAACATAAAGAGAATCTACAAAAATCCTCATGTAGTTAAAAAACAGCTAGAGAATTATAACATTACTGAACTCTGCAGGATAACGAATGGTAACCCTGAGGATATAACTAAATGTGAATAAACAATAACTCAGACAACCTTTACAGTGGCGCACCACAGAAAAGGAATCTATGATTATATTTAATGTATTTTTATAGAACAAATGAATAAGGATGCATGATGGGGGTAATTAAAGCTAATGAGTGCTTATATGCCTCTGTTTAGCAAATCTGAAATTGATAGAACAAAGTGGGCAGTGAAGGTAGAGTCTTGTATGGTAACACAGAAAAAGAAATTAGAATGAGACTGTGCTTTGAAAACATAAAGTTGCGTTGTTGAGGCCCACTATGAAGTTTATGGGCTGAAGAGATAATATCATCAGATGGATTCTAAACTGTTTGACTCTAGAGACAAATAAAGACCTTAAATTGTTTGTTGTGCTTGGTACTGCCTATGGCTTTAGAAAAGAGAGATCAATAAAAGAAGCAAACAACCAGGGGAAGAATCAGTAGGATTGTTACAAAATCTAAGTAGAAAGTTAGTGACATATAAAGTTGATAATGTTGTTAAAAAAAAAAAAGCTAAGAAAAAAATTTCAGCTTCCACATTTACTAAATTCACAAATAGGGAGGTCTTGAAAACAATGTCATATATCTTATGTGCAACATGCTCAGTCTTGTCTCAAAAGACAGTTGAGCAGTGTCTGGGTAGCTTTATTGGTTAGGCATCCAACTCGATTTCAGCTCAGGTCATGATCTCATGGTTCATGAGATGGAGCCCTGTATCAAACTCCCCACTGAGCCTGCTTCGGATTCTCTCTGCCCATGCACTAGCTCTGTCTCTCTCTTTCAAAATAAATACGTAAACTTAAAAAATACAATTGAATAGAATTGATATGGTAGTAAATACATCTTCTCTATGAAAACTATAAACCTTGGAAGAAAGAATATGAGACCATTGGCCGGTTCACTACCATCCACATCCTTGTACAAGAAATTCAAGATTTCTTCTCCAACTGGCTTCAGCTCTTCAACTAAAATTGTTGCTTCTTTTACAGCTGGCAGTTGATTCTAACTGCTAATTGATGAATTTTCCCATAAGGAAACTGGTGCCGGATCCCCTTGTGGGTTTCCAGGAATTGTACATGCCAAGAACATTTTGATTCTATAGAGGGAAGCAAATGAAAAGTGGATTGTAAGCATTCTATTCATGATGAACAGAGCTGAATGACTCATAGAATATTCTCAAGAACTGTTGATTCAAACACCCAAGGTGCCAGATATCAAGTAAAGTTAGGAGAAGCACAATTGAGAATTATTAAGTGTTAACCTTGCTATGTAACTTAAAGGGAATTTCATCTATCTTTATTGAAACTAAAAATTGTTTCCCTTTCTGGTGTTTATTTTCACCATTTTTATCCTTCTATTCATATTCATTTTACTCTCAGTGCTCCACAAAAATGGTTTTTACCAGGTCTACTTCATGTTAATCCAGGGGCAATTTTAAATCTTTTTTTACTCCATAATGGCAACATTTGACACTCATGATCACTCATTTCTTTGTGAAACACCTCTCCCTAGCCTTGAGACTGAACACAATACTCTCTCTTTTGGTGTTCCTCTTGAGCTAGTCATCTTTAAACTGCCTAGGTGACTTCTCCTCAAATCTCTGACTTTAAATATTGGAAGGCCTCGGGGCTCCATCCTTGAAAATGTTCTGTCTGAATATATGGTTGAGACAGTGCCATTCAGTCCCAGTCTATTTTTTTTTCATCAAGTCTATTTTCTGGTGATTCACAAAATGTTATCTCTAGACTTCTTCCCTGAACTCCAGGTTCTTATATCCAATTACTTAATCTACTTTATGTCTCAAATTTGATGTATCTAAACCTGAATCTGAACCTTACTTGCTGTGAACTAAAGGTTTGTGCCCCTTCAAAATTTGCATGTTGAAACTTAATCGTCAATGTGATGGTATTTGGAAGTGTGGGGCCTTTGAGAAGTGATTAGCTCACAAATGGGACTGATGTCCTTATACTAAGAGGCCCCAGAGAGCTCCTTTGTTCTTCCTGCCATTTGTGGACACAGCAAAAAGATGGCTGTCTCTGAACCAGAAAGAAGGCTTTCACCAGACACTGACTCTTCTAGTACTTTAGTTTCATACTTGCAGTCTCCAGAACTGTGACAAATTTCCATTGATTTTATAAACCACCCAGTTTATGGTATTCTGTTGTAGCATCACAAACAGACTAAGACATTAACCATAGTCTCCCTATTATATTAAGTAGCTCCATGTTTCCATTGCTCAGGTTGTGAACCTTGATTCTATCCTTGACTCATCTCTTTCTCACAACCCACATCCAGTCCATCAGGTAAAATTTTAAAATATGCCTAGGGTCTGACCACATCCCCTTACCTGCACTGTGATACCCTGGTTCTTGCTTTTGTCTCTTGCCTGGATTACTTCAATAGTCTTCTAGCAGGTCTTCCTCATTCTGTCATCATCTGACTGCAGTTAATTCTTTTTCTTTTTAAGCTTATTTATTTATTTTGAGAGAGAGAGAACATGAGTACATGCGTGAACACACATGAGTGGGGGAGGGACAGAAAGAGAGGGGGGTGGGGAGAGAGAGAGAGAGAGAGAGAGAGAGAATCCCAAGCAGGCTCCACCCATCAGCGCAGAGCCTGACTTGGGCCTCAGTCTCATTAACTGTAAGATCATGACCTGACCCAAAATCAAGATTCAGATGCTTAACAGACTAAGCCACCCAGATGCCCCTGCTNAGAGAGAATCCCAAGCAGGCTCCACCCATCAGCGCAGAGCCTGACTTGGGCCTCAGTCTCATTAACTGTAAGATCATGACCTGACCCAAAATCAAGATTCAGATGCTTAACCCAGATGCCCCTGCCTACAGTTAATTCTTAACACAGCAGACAGAATGGCTTGGTTAAACGTTTTCATTATAGTTCTCCTTTGACTAAAACCTCAAAGGTCTTCCCATCTAATTCAGAGTACAGTCTAAAGCCTTTAAAATACAGTGTGGCTTCATATTTTACAGCACTGTCCTTTGACTTCTTGACTCTTGAGTCACATGGGCCTCCTTCTGTTTCCCAAATAATCTCAAATCAGGATATGCACAGCAGCTTTTCCACCTGCCTAAAATAATTTTCCCAAGATCTCTCTTGTTTCTCGCAGGTTTCATTTCAGTGAGGACTTTGCTGATTTTCATCTGTAAAATAGCATTTCTATTATACTTTTCAGTATCTAATAGACTACATAGCCATGTATTTATTTCTTTTTTTTCTAAGGATTGTCTTCTTAATGTTTATTTTTATTTTTGAGAGAGAGAGAGTACAAGCAGGGAAGTGGAAGAGAGAGAAGGGGAGACACAGAATCCAAAGCAGGCTCCAGGCTCTGAGCTGTAAGTGCAGAGCCAGATGCGGGAGCTCAACCCTTCGACCACAAGACCATGACCTAAGCCAAAGTCGGATCCTTAACTGACTGAGCTATCCAAGTGCCACTATTTATTTATTGTCAATCTCCCACACTAGATTTAAAGTCTGGTAAGGCAAAGTTTGTTTCATTTTGTTTTGTTTTTTGGGTTTTTTGGTATTGTTTTTCTGTACCCCTCCCACACCCCTGCTGATCTCAGCACCAAGTATAGCACCTATTATATAACATGGGGAGTAACTTTTTTTTTCCCCAGTAAATAAAAGAATGAATGTATCATCTACTTAGCATGAGAGTGAAAGTACTCATCCTATTTATCCCTCTTTGTTCAATTTCATACTAATAAATGTTCACATTAGAAATATATTATTTCATTAATTGCTTCATGTATCTGAAAGAAAAAATAAATCAAGTATTTTTTGCCTTCTAGTCAAACAGGTATTAGAATGTCATATCTATCTTTTTTTACAGTTTATTTATTTTTGAGACAGAGAGACAGAGCATGAGTGGGGGAGGGGCAAAGAGAGAGGGCGACACGGAATCTGAAACAGGCTCCAGCCTCTGAGCTGTCAGCACAGAGCCTGATATGGGGCTTGAACCCATGAACCGTGAGATCTGACCTGAGCTGAAGTCGGACGCTTAACCGACTGAGCCACTCAGGCGCCCCTGTCATATCTATCTTTAAATGTTACTTATTTTTTACTTCAAAAAGTTTTCTTACTTAATTGTCGTTGACATACAATGTTTGCATTAGTTTTAGGTGCACAACACACTGATTTGACAATTCTATAGATTATGCAGGGCTTAGCACAATAAATGTCACCATCTGACACCACACATAGTTATTAAAATATTATTCACTATATTACCTATGCTGTAGTTTCCATTTCTGAGATTTATTTATTTTGCAACTGGAAGTTTTGTACCTGTTAATCTCCTTCACCAGTTTCATTTACTACCTACCCTCCTTCCCTCTGGCAAACACCAGTTCTCTGTATTTATGAGTCTGTTTCTAATTTTCTTTCTTTGATTTTTAGATCCCCCATACAAGTGAAATCATATGGTATTTGTCTTCATGTGATTTATTTCACTTAGAAAATACCCTCTGGGCCCATCCATGTTGTTGCAAATGACAAGATCTCACTCTTACTTAGGACTGAATAATATTTCATTGTATATGTACACATCTTCTTTATCCATTCATCTATTCATGGGCAGGTGGGTTAGTCCCATATCTTTGCTATTGTAATAATGGTGCAGTAAACTTAGGGGTGCATATATCTTTTTAAATTAGTGATTTCAGTTTCTTTGGGTACATACCTACTACTAGAATTACTGGATACTATGGTATTTCTATTTTTAATTTTTTAGAAGAATATCCATTTGGTTTCCCACAGTGGCTATGCCAATTTACATTCCTGCCAACAGTGCATGAGCATTCCTTTTTTATTCCACATCCTTACTAACACTTGCTATTTCTTGTCATTTTGATACTAGCCATTCTGACTGGTGTGAGGTTAGTGATATTGAACATCTTTTTATGTATGTGTTGGCCATATGTATGTCATCTTTGGGAAAATATCTGTTTAGGTCCTCTGCCCATTTTTGATTGGATTATTTGTGGGAGGATTATTAGTGTTGACTTGTAGAAGTTTTTTATGTATTTTGGACCTTAATCCCTTATTGAATATATCATTTACAAATACCTTCTTCCATTCACTAGGTTACCTTTTAATTTCATTGATGGTTTTCTTTGCTGCGCAAAAGATTTTTATTTTGGAGTATTTTCAATATTATCTTTTCTTTTGTTAACTTTGCCTAAGGAGGCATCCATAAATATGTTGCTGCACCTGATGTCAAAGAGATTACTGCCTATGTTTTCCCTAGGAGTTTTATGGTTCTGAACTCATGTTTAATCCATTTTGAGTTTATTTTTGTGTGTGATGTAGGAAAGTAATCCAGTTTCATTCTTTTGCATGTAGCTCTTCAATTTTCATGGCATAAATTATTGAAGAGACTGACTTCCCCTCATTGTATATTCTTGCCTCCAGTGTCCTAGATTAATTGAACATATAGGCATGGTTTATTTCTGGGCTCCCTATTCTATTTCATTAATCTTTGTGTGTACTTTTATAAGAAGACCAAACAGTTTTTGATTAACACAGCTTTTTAGTATAATCCTGAAACCTAGGATGGCTTTACCTCTAGCTTTGCTCTTCTTTATCAAGATTGCTTTGGCAGTTTGGGGTCTTTGTGGTACCATACACATTTTAGGACTGTATGTTCAAGCTCTGTGAAAAAATACTATTGGTATTTAGATAGAGATTGCATTGACTCTGTAATTTGCTTTGGGAAATTTTAACTATATCAATTATTCCAATTCAAAGTATGGAATATCTTTCCATTTATGTCATCTTTAATTTCTTTCATCACCGTTTTATAGTTTTCATCAGTTAAGTCTTCCACCTCCTTGGTTCAGTTTAATTCTAGGTATTTTATTCTTTTTTGGTGCAGCTGCATATGCGATTTTTAAAAAATTTTTAGTTTATTTATTTATTTTGAGAGAGAGAGTGAGAGAGAGAACCCAAGGTACTGGCAGTACGGAGGCTGCTTGGAATTCTCTATCTCTAGAAAACTCTTTATCTGCCCTTCAATTCTAAATTATAACTTTTCCAGTACAATATTTTTGGTTATAGTTTTTTTTTGTTTTGTTTTGTTTTTTGTCTTTTTGTTTTTGTTTTATAGTGCCTTTAATATATCATACTGCTCGCTTCTGACTTGCAATTTTTGCTAAAAAATCAGCTGATAGCCTTATTGGATTCCCTGTGTAGGTAGCTAGTTTATTTTCTTTGTGCTTTTAAAATTATCTCCTGGGGCGCCTGGGTGGCTCAGTCGGTTAAGCGTCCACCTTCGGCTCAGGTCATGATGTCATGGTTTATGGATTCGAGTCCTGTGTTGGACTCTGCGCTGACAGCTAGCTCAGAGCCTAAAGCATGCTTCAGATTCTGTATCTCCCTCTCTCTCTGACCCTCCCCTGATCACACTGTCTCTCTCTCTCTCTCTCTCTCTCAGAAATAAATAAAAAACATTAAAAAATGTTTTTTAATTATCTCCTTAGAGTTAATCTTTGACATTCTAATTATTATGTGCTGTAGTGTGGACATATTTGGGTTCATCATATTTGGGGTTCTCTTTGCTTTCTGGACCTGAGTATCTTTTTCCTTCCCCAGGGTAGGGAAGTTTTCAGTTAATGTTTTTTTCCAAATAACTTGTTTGACCCTTTCTCTTTCTCTTTTTTCCTTCTGGAATACCTATAATGTGAATGTTAGTATACTTGATATCTCTGAGATCCCTTAACCTATAAATTCTTTTTTCATTTTGCTGTTCAGTTTGGGTGCTTTTCAGTACACTGTCTTCCATTTCACAGATCTGTTCTTCTCCATCCTCTATTCTATTATTGATTTTCTCTGATGTATTCATTTTAGTTATTGTATTATATAAATCTGGTTCTTTTTCACATTTCCTATCTCTTGAACTTTTCACTGAGTACATCCTCTCTTCTCTCAAGTCTGGTGAGTAACTTTATGATCATTACTTTGAACTCTTTATCAGGTAGATTGCTTCTCTCCATTTTTTAAAAGTTCTTTGTTTAGTTTTGTCTTGTCCTGTCATTTAGATCATACCCCTGTGTCTCCTCATCTTGTTGGACTCTTTGTGGGTTTTTTTCCTATAAATTAGACAAAACAGCTACTTCTCCTAGTCTTGAAAATGCCTGTGTATAGGAATGTACCCTGTATAGACTGCTTGTTCCTAGCAGCTTTGGCTGGATGGCTAGAGTTGTAGCAGGCATGGACTGGGGGTCCTGGGCACTCCACCCTGGGGTGCTCTGGCAGGACATCTGAAGCAGATACAGGCCAGGGGATCCCAGGGTATTTGATGCAAGGGAGGGGGGTCTTGGTGGGATAGCAGGAACTGAAGCAGGTACTTCAGGTTGTCTAGGGCACTTTGCACCTATGTTGCCTTGACAAGATGGTTGGAGCTGTAGGGGGTGAAGTTTAAGGGTGTCCTAGTGTGTGCTGCACTCGGGTTACCTTTTAGAGATGGCTGGAGCTTGGGTAGTTGGGGGGAGCCTCCTTGTGGAGACAGCTGGAGCTGATGTAGGCTCAGGTAAGGTAGCTAACTGGCCAGCACCCATACCCTGCTCCTTCCTCTGCACTATCAAGATGTAGGGAGAGCATAAAACATAGTCCTCACTGCTACCTCCAACTCCAGAAAGCATTTCTGGAACTCCCATAGGGTGTTTTCCTTTATATTCTAGTTTTTTTTTAAAACTGTGGCTTTTTTTATTTTTCCTGTGCCCCAAGGCCTACTGTGGCCTAGAAGCCTGAAGGGTCAGACTGGCCAGAGTGCTCTGACCCTGCTTCTGTTTGTATTATCAAGGTGGAAGGGAAGTGTAAACAACCCCCTAGCCCCCAGGAGCATTCCACAGGTTGCCTTCCATTTGGCAGACACTCAAGGGCTGGTTCCTTTAAATTCTAGTTGCTCTTTTAAACCTTGACTTTTTTTTTTTTTTTCTTCTGTGCCCCAGAGCAAACGAATCTGCTCTTGGTCCAGAGGTAGCATCCATCCCCAGTGTAGTTGAATGTCAGGGCTGGGGTCTTTGTTTCTCCTCCTGTTCTGTATGTGGTCCCTCTATTCTCTGTTGTGGAGAGGCTATTCCATCAGCTCTTAGTTTTTCTTCAGGAAGAATTGCTGTATGTGAAGGGATAGACTCAGTGTATCTACAGAGGAAGGGAGTTCAGCTTCTTCTTATGTTGCCATCTTGGAACCTCTCTTTATCTTTAAAGTAACTTGTGTCCATCTCCTGAATGACATTCCCCTTCCTGCACCCCAGAAGAACTACTATTCTGACTTTCATGCTTATTATTAATTTTCCTTAATAATTTAACATATATGGATGAATTGCTAAATAACATTTTATAGCTTTCATTTATTCTGCTCTCTGCAAATAGAATTATATGATATGCACTTTCTGCAACCTGCCTTATTTCACTTCAAATACTTTTTAAAAGTTTTTTTTTTAAGACTTATTTATTTTTGAGAGAAAGAAAGGGAATGAGCACATGAGCAGAGGAGGGACAGAGAGAGAGGGAGACAGATGATCCAAAGTGGGCTCTACACTGACAGTAGAGAGCCTGATGCGGGGTTGAACCTCTGGCCTGAGCTGGAGTTGAATGCTTAACCACTAAGCCACCCAGGTGCCCCTCACTTAAATTACTTTTTTAAGATTTGTCTATTTATTCATTTATGGATTCCTCAAAAATCTGGGAGCATTTTATACATGCCAGACATTTTTCTATGTATCAGTAAATAAATCAGCATCTATGTATGCTTTATCATCATAGCATACATTCTAACAAAGAAAAAATAGTAATAAATATGAATAAGTAAGCAAGTTAAATATTTAGCATATATAAGATGGAAATATACAGAGGGGAAACCGGGTGACTCAGTTAACATCTGACTCTTGGTTTTGTTTCAGGCCATGATCTCATGGTTCGTGAGTTCAAGCCCTGCATTGGGCTCTGCACTGTTAGTGTGGAGCCTGCTTAGGATTCTCTCTCTCTCTCTCTCTCTCTGTCTCTCTCTCTCTCCCCCCCTTTTTCTCTGCCCCTCCCCTCTCTCCCTCTCTGTTAAAATAAATTAATACACTTAAAAAATTTTTAAGATGAAATATATATATATGTATATATATATAAGGAAAAAATAGAGTGGGGAATTAGTAGGACTATGGGAGCAATGGCGGTGGGAGAAGAGAGTCTCCTGTATTAGATAGGGAGCCAAGGGAGTCTTCATTCAGCAGATGATTTTGAGTACAAACTTAAAGTAAGGAGGCTAGAAATTCAGATTTATTGGAGAATAACATTACATGCAGCAGAAACAACTCAAGCAAAGAACTCAAAGCAGGGACAGGACTGCTGTGATTGAGAACCAGGAGGGAGACCAGTATGATAGGAGTTGAGTGAACAAGAAAGGAGATCAGGAGATAAAGTCAGAGATTTAATGGGGATCCAGAACCCAGAGTTTCATAAGCAGCTGTACAGCTATCAGCCTTTTCTGTGAGTGAAATGGAGAACTGCTGTAGCATTTTGAACAGAGGAGTGACACAACCTGCCTTGTATTTTAAAAGTATTTCTCTGTTGCTCCAATGAAAATCAATGGTAGAGGACAGAGATGAAGGTAAGGGAGCTGTTTAGAAGCTATCACAGTAATATAAGCCTGATAGAATTTCTTGACAAATTGGATGTGTACATGAAAGCAGGAGAGAAATCAAGAATGAATCCATAGTTGTTGCCCCGAGTAACTGGAAGGATGCAATTTCCATCCGCTGAGGTGGTTATACCCATCACAGTCCCATTTAACTTTGGCCTATGTAGAAGGCTGATGGATCATAGAGAATGATAGTGGACAATCATAAGCTCAATCAAGAAGTGTCTCCAATTGCATTTGTTCCTTAATGGTGATAGTGAATATAGTCCCTGACACCTGGAAAATTAGCTATCAAGCTGATTGATGCATTTTTTTTCTCAATACCAATAAACAAAGAGCATCAGAAGTCACTTACTTTCACCCAGCCAAGTATAAAAGCACTGTTCTGCCACAAGGCTTTATCAATTCCTGGGCTTGGCTCCATAATTTAGCTCAGTGGGACCTTAATTATCTTGTTTCCTATAGGAAATCATGCTGGTCTATTACATTGATTGTCCATGGTGATAGGACATATTGATTGGTAAGTAGCAGCTATCCTAGATACCTTGAAAGATACATGCATACCAGACAATGGAAAATAAGGTGAAGGACTTTTAGGTGCTTGCCACGGAATTAAATGTTTTCGCTGTTCAGTTGTCTAAAGGATGTTGGAATGCCCCTTCCAGAATGTCCGATAAGTTGCATTTCAGATCCCCTAACTCTATGACAAAGACACAATGCCTCCTGGGCCTCTTTAGATTTGTAGAGGACATATGCCAATATTTAGTGTGTTGCTCAATTAATCTACATATTTGGAAATGCTACTCCCACCTATTTACCAGGCAACCCATAATACTGAGAGCTTTGGGTGGGACTCAGAGCCAGACAGGTCTTCCAACTAGCCTAGACTGTAGAGCAAAGGGTGTTGTTACTTGTGCTTATGATCCAGTGAGATCAAGAGTGTTCATGGTGTCTATCATCAGATTGCATTGATATCTGAAGACTGTGTCAAGTGCTGATGGGGAATTGCAGTATAGAACAATGAGTTTGGGAGGGGACCAAAAATCCTGCACTGTTCACATTGAACTAAGTATTTATTATCTAACAAACCATCTAGTTGGGGCTGTCCACAATTATGTGGATGAATCATACAACGAAGCTTGAGAGGTTAAAATATTTGTTGCCGTTGTGAACATTTAGGGTGCATAAGGAGACACTCAATAAGGTGTAAAAAATACTTAGTGTATCAATATAATTCTTTTTCACTATCAGCCTCAGTGCTTGCTCATCGGCCTTCCTAAGGAAGAGGCCAAAAGAGATGTTTTTCATGAATTTTTCAACAAATAATCCCCCTTCCAGCTCTCACTACCCCTCCTACCCCACCTCCTATTTGATCTGGCTATAGCCACTGCTGAATGCTCTGTCTGGCAGGGGGCAGAGAACAATGTGTAGCCACCTGGTGTGAACTCAGTTATATGAAATCTTTTCTATCATAGATAGGGAAGATAGCAGACAGAATGTGTCTTCAGTGGAGTAGACACTTATACTGAATATGGATCTTGTGTCTCTGCTTCCTTCTGCCAGAAACCATTGTTGAGGAATGAGAAAGCTTTATATATTGTTACAGCACTCTATACAACATTTTTTCTAATTAAGGAACTCAGCGTTTAGTAAGAGAAGAAAGGCAGTGAGCTGATGCCATGGCATTCAATGATCTTTCTGTTATGTATTCCATCACCCAGAAGCAACAGACCAAATAAAATCGTGAAATGGAATATTAAAAACCCCATTATGATTCACAATATCTCTGTGCCTTAGACTTATGTACAAGAGAATGCAGGCTTCATTCTGTGAGGTTTCTCCTCCATAACCAAAATAAAGGGACATGGGACCAAAAGGTAAAATAAGGAATGCCACCTTTACCATATGATCCACTGGCCCACCAAGGCCACTCAAGAAGCTTGTGCAGGGTATAAGCTTTCTTTTTTTTTAATCCTGAGAAAATCTTTGTTCCTTCTTTAAAATCATTAAACATAATATCTAAATTCTATATGTTCTTAAGAATAAGCTGAGCATTCACTTCTATGACAAAACTAAACCAGTCACAATTTTGCTAATATAAGTTCTAGGATTTTACAGTCATAAGAAATTAGATGTATGTCCTTATGTGAGNATGTTATTAAGGCGATACTAATTTCATGAAATCAGGGAGAGTTCCTTCATTTTCCATTTTCTGGAAGAATGAAGTCAAAGTTGAAATGACTACTTCTTGAATACCAACATTCCTAGAAAGCCCTATTAGCCTGTTTTATTTGTTTGGGATATTTTTAAATTAATAAGTATCATTAATATTAATCAAATTTTCTGTGGTCTAAGTCTGTCTAGGAATTTCTCATTTATGTTGAAATTTTCAGATTGATTGGGACATGGTTGCTTATAATAATCTCTTACATTTTTAATCTCTGCTACATAGATATATATGTTCCCCTCCCATTCCTACTAATTTTAACTCATATTTTGTCTTATCTGCCACATGTATCTTAGACTTCCCTGTTGTAAAAGACCTATACAAATACACATCTATTGATTCTGCATATCTTTTAAATGAAAACTTTATTTCATCTTAAAACACCTTTAATAGGTAGAGTACAGTAGTGACTAACAATATGTTTATTAGTTATATTGCTGGATTAAACAATATATATCACTCCAAACATACTGAGCTAAAACAATGATTATTCTTTAGGATTTTGTGGGTTGGCTAAGGGGTTCCTTTTATGAATTCTCCTGGCCCATTCAGAAGGCTACATTTAACATGGGAGATGGCTAGGCCAAAGAGTCTGGGATTTTTTCACATGTCTGGCAATTGGCTGGGACACCTTGATTCCCTTCTATGTGGCTTCTCCTCCAAGTAAACCTTCCTCCTTCACTGAGATGTCAGGGTAGCATTCTA
>NW_027531910.1:4083150-4247913 GCF_008692635.1 Crocuta crocuta | reverse complement strand
TTCTCCGGGGGGGGCGGGGGGGGAGTGGAATCTGAAATTCCTCTGTGCCTTAGACTCTAGAATTTGCCATTTCTAACACATTAAATTTATCAAAACTAGCCACAAGAATGGTCTGCATTCAAGGAGGGGAGAAACCGCCCTCATCTCTTGATGGGAGAAGTTGCAAAAATTTGTGGCACAGTTTAGTCTCCTAAGCCTGTCTTCTGACCACAACTAATTACACAGTCCTTATATGTAAAATGTATTCACCTGTCCAGAGACCCCACCAAAGTCTCATCAAGTCATAGCAATAAGGACTGAAGGTTGTTGTTTTTTAAATTTATTTCAAATTTCAAAAAAATGTTTGTTTATTTTTAAGAGAGGGAAAGAGAGCATGAGCAGAGGAGGGACAGAGAGAGAGAGGGAGACGGAATCGGAAGCAGGCTCTAGGCTCTGAGCTGTCAGCACAGAGCCTGCTGCAGGGCTCCAATTCAACTGGGAGATCATGACCTGAGCTGAAGTCTGATGTTTAACAGACTAAGCCACCCAGGTGCCCCAGGATTGACGTTTTTGATTTCATGATCTTTATCAGTTCTGGGTGAGGCTTTTCAGGTGTGGGTTTTCTTAATCCAGAGACTTGTTAAATAAAGAGATAATAATTTATCTACCACTCTGTCTCCTCAACATATAATGGTGAAACAAGTGTGGGGATCACTACCAATTTAAAAAGAAAGGAGACAGAGGGACAAAGCAGCTGTGGACTGTGGAAATTCTGGTGGTTCTGAATTCTAGGAGGGCACGTGCCACCACTTCCCTCAATTCCTAGAACAAGAAATTAGACTTGATGATGATCCATTTCCATTTTCTGAGAGTGGTTCCCTAACCTATTTTTTTCCTCAGCTCTTGCCTCTGCCCTCTGGGTGTTTAGCTCAAGACCTTGGGCTCCTGGTCTGCCCTCAGTGACTCTCAGTCTCTCTCTGTGTCTCTTTCTTTCCTATCCCTTTTTCCCCTCCTTCCTTTTTTACTTCTTACTAGTAAGAAATAGCCTCGTTTGCAGCTGTGTAATTTTTCTAGCGTCGTCTGTTCATTTTAATCTAGCACTGTCCTTTTAGCTCAAGCTAATAGTGTTGATAATTTCTTCTTACAATTTTCTAGTTTCCTATGAATCTGATTCATTTTTCCTTCATGATCTAAAAGATAAAATTCACAATTGATTTTAAAACATTTTTAACATTTATTGTTTATTTTTGAGAGAGAGAGAGAGACAGACAGACAAGAGTGCGAGCAGGGGAGGGGCAGAGAGAGACGGAGACACAGAATCCAAAGCAGGGTCCAGGCTCTGCACTGTCAGCACAGAGCCTGATGTGGGACTCAAATTCACAAATGTGAGATCATGACCTGACCTGAAGTCGGGGGCTTAACCGACTGAGCCATCCAGATGCCCCTAAAATCCACAATTGATTTTGAAACAGAAACTATCTGAGGAATACATGAACCTTCTAAAGGATAATGCCCTTATGATTTTTAGAAGATGTTCCTTTTTTTTCCCAGTTGGAAGGATCTATTAGTAGCAACTTAATTTTCTGAGATCTTAACACCTTAAATTTCATTTTTGCTATGAGACCAATTTTTATTTTTAAAAACTCTTTTGTGGAGAGAATATGAAGAAAAGAAACAGGTTTGTTTTCCAAACCATAGTGTATACTGTGTCTTCTGTAATTTCTGAAGATTTTTCTTGGCTGCTTGAATTTCAGTTTATCTCTATCTTCTCATATCTTGTCACATGAACCCGTAAGAAGCCAATTGACAATTCTGACATTCTGTCTGGAAATTTCCTTGGCCAGATTCACAAATTCATTAGTCTTAATTTTTATCTTCCAGGTTTTTCAGATAGCATTGTTGTCAGTTGTTTCTTACTACATAATACAGATTACCCATTCTCAAGCCTTCAGTAGCAAATTCTTTATTGTTCTCCCAGAATCCACTAACACCTCTTGGTGCTTTTATAGCTTCCCCCATTAGCTTGTCTGAAACTAATGCCACACGATTTAGATTTTTGTTATGGCAGTAACCCAGTTTTAGGTTCCAGTTTCTACATCAACTGTTTATTGTTGCATAGCAGACAACTCCCAGATTTCGTGGTCTAAAACAATTGTCTATTCTCAAGATTCCATGGGTTGCCTGGGTGTTTCCTGCTTTCTCCTGGGCTTACTCATGTGGCTGAATTCCACTGCATCTTTGGCTGGGTGCGCTAATTCACATATCTGGAAATCAGGGCTAATTTTTCCCTAGGGCACTTCAGTTCTGCTTTGTGGCTGTGTGGCTAGACTAGTATCCATACATGGTATTTCAGGACAGTATTTTTAAAAGAGTGAAGGTGGAAGCTACAAGGGCTCTTGAAGCCTAGCGTCCAGAATTCAAACAACTCTGCCACATTCTGTTTGTTAAAACAAATCATAAGGCCAGCACAAAATTATGATCATGGTATCAACGACTCCACCTCTAGATGGGAAGAATAGCTAAACATAAAGCAGAGAAGTATATGCACTGGGAAGTAATCTGTGGTTGTTCAGAGGGAAAGGTTTGGAACAATTTGAACAAGTTCAGATCTTGGTTCTGTTATTCTCGGTTCTGTACCCTTGGATTAACTACATAATTTCTTTCTGCCTCAGTTTTATTATCTCTAATGTGAGACTAATAATCATCCATACCTCATATGGTTACTGCTGGGAACTAAATGTGTATGTAAAGTATATAAAGTGTAACAGAGCCTGGTATATTGTAAACTCTATGTGAATGTTCACTTTTTGTATTTCATTTTCTGCTTCCACATTATTATCTCTTGTTTATTCTTTGTTCTTCTTTAGTATGATCTCTGTTCCTCCTACTCTTTTTTTTTAAATTTTTTTTTTTTTAATGTTTTATTTATTTCTAGGAGAGAGAGAGACAGCGTGAGCAGGGGAGGGTCAGAGAGAGAGGGAGTCACAGACTGAAACAGGCTCCAGGCTCTGAGCTGGCAGTCAGCCCAGAGCCCGACGCGGGGCTCGAACCCACGAACCGCGAGATCATGACCCAAGCGAAAGTCGGACGCTTAACCGACTAAGCCACCCAGGCGCCCCCCTCCTACTCTTTTAAGTCTGTAACGATCATTAGTGATCCTCACATTTAACAGATTGTTTTATCGTATGCTGTTATTAATATCCTTTCTTCTGGAATCACACTAGTGATTTCCCTGATTACCGTTTAACAGGATCTTTTGGATCTTTTTTTTTTTCTTCCACTTCTTCATTTTATTGTTCACAAGTGGTCTTTCCTTTTGTCCACTTTCTTCCTTTCTCAGCTGTCTCCCCTAGGCTAATCTCATTTAGTCCCACTTTGTGAATTAGTAACACATACTAATACCAAATATGCTTCTTTATTTCTCAACATTATTTCAGTATCCAGCTGCCTACTTGATATGAACCACAAGTTCTTCAAATCCAAGTTTTCTACCACAAACTTCCCTGTCAAACTTCACTGCATTCTACATTCCCATAATGAGAAATTGTATTATCATCATAGGATAATGGTCCAAAACTTGGACCATCTTATACCCCTATTCCTGTCACTTAATCTCTATAGCTACCTTATTCCATATGCAAAACTCTAGTTGTGATGATATGTCTTTGTTGGACTGTTCTAAGAAATACTACCACTGGTCTTCCTGTTTGCACTGTTAACACTTCCTCTCCTCTGTTGCCTCAACTACCTTTGTACATACAGATCTGTCAGTACCTCTATTCAAAAAAATTATGATTACAATGTACCGATTACACAATTAAAATCCTTGGAGGGGAGATCTCCGTTTCTTTTGTGTTCTCTTCTCATCCTTATCCCAATATTCTTTTTCTGCTGCTACACACATACTTCTAATCATTTTATACTTCTAAGTTGCTTTTGGGGGGGGCTCTTTATTCTGCTTGACATATGTTTCTTTGCCTTCTCCCCTTCCTCTTTGAATGTGTGCAGTTATCCCTCACTAGAGTTTAAGCTCCATGAGAGCAGGAAGGAGACTTTGTTTTATACATTTTTGTGTACATGACACCTACCAATGTGTCTACCCTGTAGCATCATTGAATATCTGGTTTTTTAAAATGCTTACTTACATTTGAGAAAGCAAGTTGGGGAGGGGCAGAGAGACTGGGAGTCAGAGAATCCCAAGCAGGCTTCATGCTGTCAGCACAGAGCCAGATGTGGGGCACAAACCATGAGATCGTGACCTGAGCTGAAATCAAGAGTCTGACGCTTAACCAACTGAGCCAACCAGGTGCCCTGAATATCTGACTTTTTTATGTTTGTTTATTTTGAGAGAGAGTGTGCATAAGCAAGTGTGAGTGGGGAGGGAGAGAGAGAGAGAGAACAAGAGAGATAATCTAAAGGGGACAGGGAGTTCTATTTCACAAACTGTCAGATCATGAGGTGAGAGGAGATCAAGAGTCTATTGCTTAACTGGCTGAGCCACCCAGGTGCCCCTGAATGTCTGGTTTTAAATGGATGAAGCTTGGTAAAGATTTCTCTCCTCTTCACTTGCCATTTCTCAAAACACTGTTGATTCTTTCACAGGTTTTATTGGAATATACCTCAAATAGTAGTGTCTGTTGTAACTTCTTCCCCATTAGCCTCTGATTATGTCTGTGGGCAGAGACTTTGCTTTACTCATCTTCTGAAACATTTCTTATACAACACTACACATACAATGTTGAATGAGTGACTTCCTACTCAACTGTCCTGTAGTTTATCCATCATTTACTTAGTCATTGGGTTACTGGCCACACCACATATGGCCAGTCACAATCCTCATGATGACCTCCCCTTTGGACTGCTGATAATAAAATTTTTAAAAAGCACTGTAACAAATATACTTTAAAATATTAAATGATAGAATTTCACAGAAAGCATCTTTGTGCATATGTTAGAATCATTAATAAAAAATGTTATTTAGTAAAAAAGCCAATGTCAAAATCAAAAAGCACATAATGCTAAAAATGTGTTAAATAGTAACTTATTTTCAGTGAAAATACCAAAAATATCTAGGAATGTCCAACCGAAAATATTGTATCAAGATATGGAAAAATAATTATAAAACCAAACTCAAAGTAATGTATTTAGTATTATAAATTAAAGAAGATCTTCTTATAAGCATTAATCAGGTATAATTTTAAAATATTGAGATGAAATGCCACACTTAGAATAATATGTGCAATTCCATTTAGTTTTCCCAAATGTAGAAATCAATAAAAATTGAAAACATATGTATAATGAAGGAATTTCAGCAGAATGGTTTTGTTTTAATCTCAGAGAAAATGTGTTCTAATAGTGTTCTCATTGGGAATAAAATAACTGTATTTATATAATCATGAAACAAAAGAAATGGGTTGATGGTCATAAAACTCCCTTGGTAGTCAGGCATTGTTAATTTAAAAGTAGGAAGGCAGGGTTTGAAGTTAATGAGGGGGTGAGCCACCATGCAATTTAGTTAAACTGTTTAACACAAAAGCTGGTAGAAATATGGAAAGAGAGTTCCAGAGGGAGTAATAGAAGAAAAGGTTGTAAATCAGTCTATGAAAAGAAAAGAGAAAAACAGAACACCCTTTTAGAGGAAATGAGAATCACATAGTTCCATTATTTGATAGATTAGAGCAATCAAAGGGATGGGAAATGCCAAATTCAGTCATTTGATAGATTGGAGGAATCACAATAAAGACATAAAGGTAAATTTGTATTTCTCATGAGGACGATCAAAGTGGATTTTAGGTACTCCCATGGCTGTTAAATATAAAGTTGACTTTAATTCTTCCCTGGGTGCCTGAAAATGTGTCTTTCCTGTTCCTAGAAAGAGTAAAGTTACTTCTAGACCTTTATTTTCAGACTGCCTAAAAGTCAAAATTATATAATACTCTGGGAGGGAACAGCCATTTTCAGAGTTAGTGGTTACAGCAGAGATAAAAATTTCACTGTCTACACAGAGTAAATTGAGTAGAAGTTGGTCAGGACCCAAAGTAGCAGTAGTGAAAAATCTGCAAAAAATTATTTCATTTCATTCCTTCTTTCAACTATTTATTTATTTAATAACCATCATTTGCCTACTGTGAAATTATTTTAACCTGTTATAACCCAATGATTAAGTGTTAAAATTGAGTCTTTCAGAACTTGAATAACTAGTGGTTTTCAAGGTCCCTTACCTGAGCTTTTCCTAATTTTTAGATATCAGTTATATGTTGAACATCTCTTTTTATATCACACATAAAATGTATTTATGTAGCATCAAAGTATTTTTCAGTTAATTCTAATTTTATTTTAAATTAGCTTATCTTGAATTAATAAGTGTAGTTTACACAATGGGCAAAAAGCAGTTAAACAGTAAGACCATGGATTCCTATAGCCAGGGAAATGCTGGCAATTAGAACCCAGAAAAGCTTGTAGAATCAATGGCTTTGCACTGCAGGAAGATTATTTTATGAGGTCATACTCAATCTGAAAGCAGTTCTTTTCCTGCCACAAGATGGGATTGACTATAAAACTGGTATCAACACAGAACAAACTTGACACCTTGAAAACAGACAAAGACAGTTAGCAGTGTAACACAGGCTAAGAGGAGACCAGTCATTCCCAGGTAAAAACAAATAGTTCAATTATGTTCATTTTCTGGTAATGGCAAGAGAAAAGGTATCTCCAGGGCTATTTCCAATATAGAGGAAACATACAATTGAAGAATATAAACCTCCTTATAATATAGTAAATATAAATTGTATTTCAAGCGTCAACACTATGCGCTTGCAGAGACAACATTCTTTGCAACCTTAGGGAAATTTTGTTAAGTAGAAGCAATAATTCTGCCACAGACTTATCTGAAAAAGAAAATAACCAGGTTATGGTTAATATGGAAATAAAGTTAGAAGAAAATAGAAATACTTATATCCACTATATATGAGTAAATACCAGGACTTCTGAGGAAAGATTAAAGATTGAGCTATATACTATATATCTATGTAATTATGATTGATGTATAATCCTTTCTGAATTGGTCTTTTTCATTACTCTTGGATCCACAGATCTCATTCAGTCCTTTATTTTTAAAACATAAATCTTTAAATAAAATAATTATGATTCGGACAGAGATCTTGACCAAGTTAATTGGACCGGGCATCTGCAATCAAGTTTTACTGCCCAGTCTTGTCAACCTAAGTGGGCAGCACCTGCACGAACTGATACTTTCCTAAGACTTTGACCTATTAGTGTGTGCTTCACTTTACTTAGTGTCACACTAACATCTCTTAGCTTAGGTAAAAGTTGAAGGGATAAGAGGTACCTGGGTGGCTCAGTCAGGCATCCAACGTCGGCTCAGGTCATGATCTTGCGGTTTGTGAGTTCAAGCCCCACATCTGGCTCTGTGCTGACAGCTCAGAGCCTGGAGCCTGCTTTGGATTCTTTGTCTCCCTCTCTCTCTGCCCCTCCTCAACTCATGCTCTGTCCATCTCTGTCTCTCGAAAATAAACATTAAAATAAATTTTTTAAAAAGTGAGGGGATGAGTTTTCTTACTCTGTATGCTGTGGTATAGCCATAGAATTGAACACAGCATAAATTCTGTTAATTCTCGACATGGATCTTCCTTGTAACAATTGAATTAATTGTGTTTATATGTCTAATATGGAAGACTTATTTATATTGTAGATCTGAGCAGTGCCACTTCTGGCGTGTTATTTTTACTATTAATTTTGTTAATGTAAAATATTTTAAAATTCAGAAATCTAAAAGAATGAAAAGTCTCGAGTGAAATCCCTGTGTTCCCACTTCCTTGCTCAGAAATAACCCCTAGTGATATATAAAGTGAATCTTTAAAGCTTTTTATCACCCATTAAAAATACATTTATATCTATTCTACAGATGAGGAAAGTGAGTTATAAAGAGATAAATAAGGAACCTAATATCATACAATTAGTAAATGGTGGAATGGGTACTTAAACACAGGCAGGGCTGTAGAATCACTGGGCTAACCAACTATTACATATTCCCTGTCTTATTGAAAATTAAAAATATATTTTAACATAAGGATATTATACTGTTCTTACTGTCTTGTGATATGATCTTTACTCTTAATGTATTTTGTAAATACATAACTTATTTTTTATTGTTTTCAAATTTGTGCATGGTATTTAAATGTTAGCACTCACTGTATGTAGTTTCACCATATAACATTTAATGGGCATTTAGGCTATTAATATTAAAGGCTATCTTTGTATACACATCTTTGTGTTTCAAGTGTCAACATTGCACACTTAGAGAGACTTAATTGAGTCTGCATGTTAGTTTTTTTGTGGGAGAGATTTTTAGAAGGGGGATTGCCATGTCACAGTATGTACACATTTTAATTGACTTCCTTAAGGACTTAGTGTATGAGAGCTTGTTTTCCCAATTTTTTACCAACACAGAATATGGTCAATCATTTCAAACCCTTTCCAAGGTAATACATAAAAAAGTAGGATTGAGGGGCTGCTGGGTGTCTAGTTGGTTAAGCATCTGGCTTCGGCTCAGGTCATGGCGTTGTGATTCAGGATTTCGAGCCTGCATCAGGCTCTGTGCAGACAGCTCAGAGGCTGGAGCCTGCTTCAGATTTTGTGTCTCCCTTTCTCTCTTCCCCTCCCCTTTTCATGTTCTGTCTCTTTCTATCTCTCAAAAATAAATAAACACTAATTCTTTTTTAAAGAGCAGGATTGATTTGTTTTCTCATTTGTGATTTCTTGATAATATTGAAAGCTGACCATCCACTTGTGGACATGTTAGAGTTTACCATTTTTTTGAACACTTGTATGTTTTTCCCACTTCATGTTAATTTAGTTAATTTTTGCTTATTGTTTGGATAAACTCTATATTTTCTATACTAACCCTTCATATGTTGAATGCTCACTGTTAGTATATTCCCATCTTTATATAAGAACATCATAAAGCTAAATATCATAATTAAAGTAGCCAGTCATTCTTTATCTTTGAGTTATATATTACTCTTTGAAGAGGTATCAACATATCTGGAAGTAGTAACAACATAATTGAATTTGTGGATATAAATAGAATTTATTCACACCAGATGATGTTGGAGAAGGTGATTCTGGGTAGAGTTCATCATATGAGCAAAGGAATAGTGATGAGAGAAAAACACACAGGTGTGTGCAGGGAAAATATTTATCATTTGGTGTACTGGAGTGCAAAATGTGAGGTAGACAGTGGCAGCAAATGTGATTAATAAAAGTAAGTATGTAGGTGCTCAATAATGGAGAAAAAGTGTGGTATAACCAGAAAATTGGAAGTGTGCCTTATAGCAATGAGGAACCACATATGGGGATGTGAAACAGTCAAATTTGTATTATAGAAGGTTCTAAAAATTGTAGGAAGGATGGATTTGAGAAATTCAAGATGCTGGTGACCTAAGGAGCTATAGCATGGACTAAACGATGCTCAGCTAAAGCTAGGGTTCAGGTATTTTGAAGAAGAAATGAGATCCTCTGTATTAGCACTGAAAGTTGCCAAATTTAAAAAAAAATCAAATACCTTCTAGTTTACCTAAAATTTTATAATTTTAATTCCTAAAAGTCTTTAGGTCCTGTTTTCCACATTCAACAGTATGCTACAAAAAGCTGAAATTGCTCCTGGAAAATTTTCTATTGACAATGTTTAGAAAGCTTATGTTACCTCTGTGTAATATTTTGTATAATGTCATAATACTTATATGATTTATGAATAAAAACATAAATGTATAATTTTCTTTTCTCTGTTAAAAAACAAAATTCAACTGAGTAAATCTGAAGATTGAATTGGCCTGTTAAATGATTCACGAATCTAGCAAGTAGAGAAGAACTCTGAGGAGTTGTACAAAATAAAGGTTTTATAGGGTAAAGGGTGAGGTAAGAAAGTTATTAGCAAAAAATAAATAAATAAATTGTTCCAGGCAAGATCACTTTTCATAAGGGAAAAGAATAGAGGATCTTGGGGCACCTGGGTGGCTTAGTCGGTTAAGCATCTGACTTTCGCTTAGGTCATGATCTCGCGGTTCGTGGGTTCGAGCCCTGTGTCGGGCTCTGTGCTGACTGCCAGCTCAGAGCCTGGAGCCTATTTCAGAGTCTGTGTCTCCCTCTCTCTCTGACCCTCCCCTGCTCGTGCTGTCTCTCTCTCTCTCTCTCTCCTAGAAATAAATAAAAATATTTTTTAAAAAAAAAGAATAGAGAATCTTATGTAGATTACCTCATCCTACTTTGAGGATAGAGAGGGCCTTTGTGACAGATTACTTCATTGAGACTGATCAGAAAATTCCTGACTGACTGGTTAAGACTTACATTTCTGGGATAGGTTGAAACTGCAATTAGATTAGGTATTAAGTCCCATTTGGTGACTTGGTCTAAGTGATGCCATTTGGGGACTGTGGTTTATTATTTTAACAATTCTCCCTCAAGTATCAGACTTTTCAGTTTAACTGAGAGATGTGATAAAAATTTAAGGCCTTAGTGGTTCTCTCGGCTACTGCTCTACACTTCTTGTACCTTTAAATCAACTCTCTGTGTGATATTTACAGGTCATGTGTTTGTTGTTTTCTTGTGTTTTGTTTTGTTTTGCTAAATACCTGTGGTATTCATAGGCCACAATTTTAGGTCCACAATCCTTAAGTCGTTTTTTTCACTTCCACTCTGATGTTCCACTTAGAACATCTGCTTGGTAGTTAGCAGCTATGAATGGATATTTAAAGCCCTTCCACTTTCTTTACACCATACACAAAAATAAACTCAAAATAGATGAAAGAGCTAAATGTAAGACCAGAAGCCATAAAAATCTTCAAGGAGAAAGCAGGCAAAAACCTCTTTGACCTTGGCCACAGCAACTTCTTACTCAAAATGTCGCCACAGGCAGGGGAAACAAAAGCAAAAATGAACTATTGGGACCTCATTGAGATAAAACAAAACAAAACAAAAAAACTTCCGCACGGTGAAGGAAACAATGAGCAGCCAACAAAATTGGTGAAGATGTTTGCAAATGACGTATCAGATAAAGTGTTAGAATCTAAAATCTATTAAGATCTTATACTCAACATCCCCAAAACAAATAAACCAGTGAAGAAATGGGCAAAAGACATGAATTGGCACTTTTCCAAAGAAGACATCCAGATGGCTAACAGACACATGAGAAAATGCTAGACATCACTCATCATCAGGCAAATACAAATCAAAACCACAATGAGATACCACCTCACATCTGTCAGAATGGCAAAAATTAACAACTCAGGCAACAACAGATGTTGGCAAGGATGCAGAAAAAGAGGAACCCTTTTGCATGCTGGTGGGAAGGCAAAATGATGTAGCTGGTCTGGAAAACAATATGAATGTTCCTCAAAAAGTTAATTGAACTACTAGGTATTTATCTAAAGGAGATAGGTCTGCTGTTTCCAGGAGGCACATGTACCCCAATGTTTATAACTATGCTATCAGCAATAGCCAAAATATGGAAAAAGCCTAAATGTCTATCAACTGATGAATGGATAAAGTAGATGGTGTGTGTGTGTGTGTGTGTGTGTGTGTGTGTATGTATGTATGTATGTATGTATATATATATGGGAATATTACTTATTGATCAAAAAGACTGAAATCTTGCCATTTGCAACAGCATGAATGGAACTAGAGTGTATTATAAGAGGCAGAATTAGAGAAAGATATTCCACTCACATGTGGAATTTAAGATACAAAATGGATGAAAATAAGGGAAGGGAAGCAAAAATAATATAAAAAGAGGGAGGGCGATAAAACATAAGAGACTCTGAAATACAGAGGATAAACAGGGTTGCTGGAGGGATTTTGAGGGTGATGGGCTAAATGGGCAAGGGGCGTTAAGGAAGACACTTGTTAGGATGAGCACTGGGTGTTATATACATAGGGGATGAATCACTGGATTCTACTCCTGAGATCATTATTACACTATATGCTAACTAAATTGGATGTAAATTTAAATAAAAGCTAGAGAGCTAGCTAGCTAGCTATCTCTTGAGAGGATACAATGCAGCAGGGAGATTATTATGATGACCATAAGCAGAATAATTCCCAAATTTGGAGTGCACTTCAGAGCCATTGTCCTCAGGACCCAAATCAATCAAAGAAGGTCCCCATTGAAGGAGTCACGCATTTAAAAAAGCCCAGTACCTTGCTTAGTGACCTTTTATAACTTTTAGTTTCCATAGAAGTGTTAATCAAGACACAGCAGGTGGTGGTAGCCAAAGAAAAGACCCCTCCTTGCTCACCTAAAAGATCATCAAGGACTATCCTATTATCAAGAACTATTTTGGCTAGAGAATCGAAAGATCTTTGTTGGGATAGTATTGTTTTAGCAGCAGATTTTGCCATAATTTTAAGATTTAAGAAGAAGTTCTTGATCATAGTCTTATTTACATTTATCACTAATGAGGTAAATAGAGACCTGCCAAAAGGAATAAATTCTGAATCACAAAGCTTCCTAGTAGGTCTTTTTAACTCCATAATATAAATTCAAGGAGTTGACCAGTGAGATGTTTTCTTTTGCTGATGAAAAGTTAGGGGCACAGTTAGATTTTTTTCCTAGCCTGACATAAAAGTCTTTTTCTTTTTTTAATTCCAGAGCTCATCCTCCATCCCCTCACATACAATGGCCTGGAAGATCTAGATGAGACATTATCTTTCCAGGTCTAACAAGAGGAAAAGTAATGAAGAAACATTTAAAGTATGAAGTTTTGATCACCTGTCTTGGGTAAGAAAAGCAGTCTGTGTCAGCTATTTATCTTCCTTGGCAATTAGATTTAGAGATCTCCAGCATCTATACAGGACCAGGTACCACATATGTGATGTGTACCCAAATCTTAATACCTTCTAGTTTTAAAGCATTATCAGTAGTTATGAGCACTTGGTAAAGTCCTTTCCAGGTGGGCATGAGAGCTGTTTTGCTCTGATGAAGTTTCCAAAATGATTGTCAGGCCAACAGGTTGTGACCAACAAGAGCCTTCAAATTGGAATCCAGGAAGACTTCTTTAATCTGCTAATAGTCTTGAGTATAAGGTATTAGAGACTTACAATAGCTGCTCATACCAGTATTATCCTCTCAATGTCCATTCATATTGTCAGAAATACAAATTCTCATTTTTTTATGGCTGAATATATTCCTCTGTGTCTGTGTGCGCACGTGTGTGTCTGTGCGTGTGTATCACATCTTCTGTATCCATTTGTCTTGATAGATATTTGGCTTGTTTCCATATCTTGATTATTGTAAGTAATGTTGCAATAACATAGAAGTGTTATATTTTTGAATTAGTATTTTCATTTTCCTTGGGTACGTACCCAGTGGTAAAAGTACTCAGTCCTATGGAACTTCCATTTTTAATTTCCAGAGGAATCTCTATACTGTGTTCACAGTGGCCATAACAGTTTACATTGCCACCAACAGTGCAAGAGGGTTCCTTTCTTTACATCCTTACTACACTTGTTATTTTTTATCTTTTGGATACTAGCAATTCTTACTGGTGTGAAGTGGTGTCTCATTTTAGTTGTGATTTGCATTTCCCCTGATGATTAATGATGTTGAGCACCTTTCCATGTACCTGTTGACCATCTATGTTTTCTTTGGTATGTCTATTAAGGTCCTCAGTCAGCTTTTTAATCAGATTGATCACTTTTCGGTGTTGGGTTTTAGAAATTCTCTGTATATTTTGGATATTTACCTGTTATTGAATATATTATTTACAAATTTATTCTCTCATTAAGTATGATGCCTTTTGTTTTGTTGATGATTTTCTTTGCTGAGCAAAAGCTCTTCATTTTGGTGTGGTCCCAATATTTATTTTGCTTTTGTTTTCCTTGCCTGAAGAGACCAATCTGTAAATAAGTTGCTAAGACTGATGTCGAAGAAATTACTGCCCAAGCTTTCTTCTAGGAGTTTTATGTTTTCAGGACTCACATTTAAATGTTCAATCCATTTTGAATTTATTTTTGTGTATGGTATAGGAAAGTTTTCTCAACAACCATTTATTTAAAGGACTGTCTTCCCCAGTGTAGACTCTTGCCTCCATTGTCATCAATTAATCATAAAGGTGTGGGTTTATTTCTGGGCTTTTTATCCTATTCCATTCGCTATGTGTCTGTTTTTATTCCAGTGTGATACTGTTTTGATTACTGCAGCTTATGGTTTATCTCAAAATTTGTGATTGTAATACTTCAAGATTGCTTTGGCTATTAGAGGTCTTTTATTCCATACACATTTTGGGACAGTTTTAGTTCTGTGAAAAATACTGTTGGTATTTAGATAGGGATTGCATAAATCTGTAGATTGCTTTGGGTGGTATGGACATTTTAACTATATCAACTCTTACAGTCCATGAGTATAGAATTATCTTTCCATGTGTTTGTATCACCAGTTCTTCCATCAGTGTTTTATAGTTTTCATCATATAAGTCTTTCACCTCCTTAATTCACTTTATTCCTAGATATTTTATTCTTTTTGGTACAATTATAAATTGGAATGTTTTCTTAATTTTTCTTTGTACTTTGTAATTAACATATAGGAATGCAACAGATTTCTGTATATTAATTTTGTATCCTGTAACTGTACTGAATTCATTTACCAGTTCTGATAACCTTTTGGTGTAGTCTTGATGGTGTTCTATTTATAGTATCCTATCATCTACAAATAGTAACAGTTTTACTTATTCCTTATAAGTTTTTTATGTCTGAATGCCGTGCCTAGGACTTCTAGTACAACATTGAATAAAAGTGGTGAGGTAGGCATCCTTGTGTTTCTGAACTTAGTAGAAACACTTTCATTTTTTTTTTTCTCCATTGAGTATAATATTAACTGTGGGTTTTTCATATATGGTCTTTAATATGTTGAGGTTTATTACTTTCTAAATCCAGTCTGTTGAGAATTTTTATCATGAATGAATATTATATGTTGTCACGTGCTCTTCTGTATCTATTAGACTGATTGTATGGTTCTTATTTTTCTTGTTAATGTGAATGCATCACATTTACTGATTTGTAAATATTGAACCACAACTTGCATCTCCTGACTAAATCCCACTTGATCATAGTGAATGATCCTTTTGATGTACTGTTGAATTTGGTTTGCTAATATTTTGTTGCTTATTTCTGTGTCTGTCTTCATTATAAATATTAACCTGTAGTTTCTTGGTAATTTTTTTTTGTCTAGTTCTGGAATCAGGGTAATGCTGACCTCACAGAATGAATTTGGAAGTTTTCCTTTCTCTTCTGTATTCTAGAATAGTTTGAAAAGAATAGATATTAACTCCTCTTTACATGTTTGAATTACTTTCCACTTAAATAAGTCCCTTTACTATTTATTATATGACCAGTTTAGTGGTAGTAAACTCCTTTTTGTTTTCCTGGGAACCTTTCTCCTTCCATTCTGAATGATAACCTTGCCAGGTAGAGTATTCATAGCTATAATTTTTTCTTCCTTTCAGCAGTTTGATGTTATTATGCCACTCCCTTCTGGCCTGCAAAGTTTCTGCTGAAAAATAAGATGGTAGCCTTATGGGGTTTCCTTTGGAAGTTTTTGTTTGAAAATTATCTTTAAACTTTGGCATTGTAATTATTATGTGTCATGGTGTGGATTTCCTTGAGTTCATCTTGTTTGGAATTCTCTGTTCTTCCTGATACCAGATTTTATTTTCTTCCCCAGATTGAGAGTTTTTCAGCTGTTATGTACTCAAATAACTTTTCTACCCCTTTCTCTTTCTCTTCTCCTTACGTAAAGGAGATGTTTGCTTGATGTTACCCAAATATTCCTTAAGCTATCCTCATTTTTTAACACTTTTCTTTTTGCTGCTCAGCTTGATTACTTTCCATTACCTTCTCTTCCAGATCACTGATCCAGTCTTTTGTATCTGCTAATCTATTGTTGTTTTCTTCTAGTGTATTTTTCATTGCAGTTATTGTATTCTCCAACTATGGTTCTTTTTCTATATTTTCAATCTCTTTATTGAAGCTTCCTCTGAGTTGTTTCATTCTTCTCTCCAGTCTGCTGAGCATCTTTATGATTATTACTCTAAACTCTTTGTCATTCACATTGCTTATTTCTGTTTAATTTAGTTATTTTTTGAGGTTTTGTCTTGTTCTTTCATTTGGAGCATATTCTTTGGTGTCCTCATTTTGCTTGATTTTCTGTGTGTGTTTCTGTGAATTAGGCAGAACAGCTCCTTCTCATAAACTAACGGAATGGTCTTATGTACGGTCATCCCCTGTGTAGACTCTGTGTGGCTGGTGACTTGGGATGACTGGAGATGGACTGGGAATGCACTGGGGCTTTACACCCAGAGGGCATCCTGGGAGGATAGCTGACGTAGGTGTAGGATATGTAGTGGTGCATATATATGGGAAGATGTAAGTACATATGGTGTAGGCTAGGGACTCAGGGTTCAATGAGGTGGTAGGCCAGCTATGAAATCCAGAGCCTGTAATTGAGATAGAGTGTGATAAACTATGGGGCTTACCCTTCTCTCCAACACAGAGAGAGTTCCAGTGCTACCCCATCATTTGGCAGGGTTCTGGGATAGTTCTTCTATATCCTAGTTACTCTTAAACTAGAGGCTTTTCTTTGCTCCAGGGCATCTTCTGGGTGTGGGCTAGGGTCCAGGGCTTGCTGAGGCAGCAGGCGTCCTATGGCATCAAGACCCTCTTCCCATATGCACTGTTAAGATGGAGGGAAAATGTAAACCATGGGTATTGCCAGCTCCTCAGACCCAGAGAGTTCGTTCCATCAGCTCTACCTCTGTTTGACAAAGTTCTAGGGCCGGATCTTTTATATTCTGATTGCTGTTTTAATCTGTGGCTTTTTTTTTTTTCTGTGTCCCAGGGTACATGTATCTCCCTCACTGCAGTTCTTGGCATCGGGGGTATTTCCTTTGTTGTTGTGTGTCTGTCTCTCATGCTATTATCTATGTGGTCTATTTTTTGTTGAGCAGAAGCTTTTCAGTAAGCCCTCAGTACTTCTTCAGGAGGTATTACTCTCTAGAAAGGTTTAGATTTGGCATGTCCAGGAGGGGTTGAGTTCAGGGTCTTCCAGCATTGCTACCTTGGATTGGAACCCCAAGAAAGTAATTCTTATCAACATAAATACAAATAAAAGAGGAGAAAGGTCATTCAGAACTTGACTTGGTAAGGATAAATACAAATCTTAAATGTCTTCACAAATATTAGAAAAACCTTTAGGCATCTAGACAGATAATGTTAACTTACCCAACTATCCAAAAAATAAAGTCACACTGAGTTTTTATAACTAGTGAATTTTGTATGTATTTAATGACAGTAATTTTTACAGGAAAGCAATAAAGTAGCTGAAGTCTGTTTGCATGTTTATCTGTGTAGATATGTGGTATTTTCTACCCTAGGTGGTATTACTAGAATTAATTTGTACAAGAGCTCTATTTAGTTGGTTTGAAGGCAAGCACCTGTAAGCGTTAGTCACTCTAAAACCATCAGAAAGATAGATGCTAACCCAAATGTCATTCAATAAGTTCATGTGACCTCAAAAAATATTTGATATATATGGGGCGCCTGGGTGGCTTAGTCAGTTAAGCGTCCGACTTTCGCTTAGGTCATGATCTCGCGGTTCGTGGGTTCGAGCCCCGCATCGGGCTCTCTACTGACTGCCAGCTCAGAGCCTGGAGCCTGTTTCAGAGTCTGTGACTCCCTCTCTCTCTGACCCTCCCCTGCTCACGCTGTCTCTCTCTCTCTCTCCTAGAAATAAATAAAACATTAAAAAAAAAAATTTGATATGAAGCCAGCTTAAGATTGAATGTCTCATTAAAGCTTACATGTCTTTAGAGTTATCAAAATTAAGTATAAAACTTTTACCAGTGTTTACTAGCCGAATGAGTTTAGTTATCTTACACAAGAACTGTCGATAATAAAATAGCTTGGCATAATGTCTGACTTTACCTACAAAAACATTATTACACATAAGATAATCTAAACATAATCATTAAGAACAGTGAATTAAATAGATGCAAGCAAGATAAAATGTTTTTGTGAATGTACTTTTATCCATATTTATGTCAGCTTAAATAGTTTTTCAAAATCTTTCTGGTAACTTAAAACCTCGAAGTTTTTCTGAGTTGGGTTAAATGATGAATAGTTAAGTTAAATTCATCAAATACCTAGATCATTTCCTAATCAGAAAAAATACTAAAAAATACTAAAGCATTAATTACTCAACATAGGTTTATCTACTGTTGGCTTCTTATTACACAGAAGCTAAAACTATATATGTAAATATTATATAGTTGGGTCTGTTATTGCTACACTGGAAAAAATATAGGCTTCTAGAAATTATGAAGTATATTCATAAATATGTCAAATTAAAGAATGCTGGTATAACAGTTCGCAATTGGTTACTTCTTTGAATTCTTAAACCTTAGAAACTTAATTGCTAGTGAAAACTAAGTTATATATGCCATTAAAGCCACCGAACATAATAAGAAATATATCTCCATGTGCCAGAAAAGTGAGATGTGTTTTCAGTAACAAAGGGTATAAGAAATGGAGATGCATTTTTGTTGAGGGCAAAGAAAATAATTTTGTCCTAAATAAGTCTGGTTGTTTAGAGAGGGAAAATATAGGACAAAATAAAAATGTAGGAGAAAAACAGTTGTAGAAGGTTTGTAGAAAAGGAATATTTGAAAAGGAATTTTAATGTGTAGTTAAGCTGGCCAAGATTAAAATGAATTTATTTAAAAATGCATCTTAAAATCAAAAGTAAGCTGGTAAAAATTTAGAATTTGTTTTTTCTCTGTTAAAAGGAAAAGTTTTCTTGGACTTTTGCTTGCTTCTGATAATATTTTAAAGGTAAACAAAATTTTATAATCAAATTTCATAATGATCTGCAATTCTATTTAATCAAATGCTTAAAAATCCTTTTAAAAATATTTTTACCTGGAATATACCAAAGGATTTGCTAAACCGATTAGGCATATTTGATATGTAAATTACATGGGAAGTATAGTCAAATAATACTAAGGCTTCATTATTATATCACATTTGCAATATTGAACTTCATCTACATGTGCCACATTCTACTTCAATAAATAAATAAAGAAAGAAACCCTTAACTGCCAGACAATTGCCATCCTGACATCATTGCAACATGGAAATAGTCTGTTCTGGATCAGAAATTAAGATAGGTAAACAGTGACTCTAAGTTAAAGAACAGTTCAGGCTTATGGAGAATCCACAATGGTTTCTTGGGTCTTTCCAGCTCCCTGCCAAACCTCATTTTTCATTTTTTACAACCCTTTACCCTTCATAGTGCCTTTAAGAAGACTCAAATTATAGAGAGTAGCAGGAAAATTGCAGATTAGGAGGGTTCTGAGCTCATGTCATCTCAGGGACACATCAAGATAACAACTAAATTTCTAAACTACTTCTCAAAATGACCTGAAAACTGGCAGAACAGATCTTCCACAGCCAGTTATATAGAGAGATGACCACATCAAAAAGCATAGGAGGGTCTGAAATGACGTTGGGCATCAAATCCCCAGTGCAAGTAACCACAAACAGTTGTCAAATAACAAGGATGCAGAAGCAAGAGGATCGGACACCAGCACTACCTGGGACCCAGCATTGGGAAGATAAGTCCCTATAATGTCTGGCTCTGAAAACCTGTGGGGCTTGATTCCAGGAGAGCTGAAGGGCAATAGAAAACTGAATCCCCACCTTGAAGAGCCAGCAAACTGAATAACTTAGCACAGCACAGAAAAAGTAGTTTGAAAAGTGCCTGGGATATACATGAAGGAAATTTATTGACAGATCTTAGAATGCATGCCAGAAGGGCAAGAATTTGCAGGAGACTTCTCTGGGAATAAAAGTGGGGTGGGCACCCTTTCTCTTCCCCTACCCAGGCTACAGAGCTGGACATTTGTGGGAGCCAGTGTTAAAACTCTTCATCTACCTTGGTAGCCCTGTATGACCTGCCCATATTCCTCCATAGTAGCTCCTGCCACACTACACCAGTCAGGCAACTCTGGCCAGGACCAGTGCCACTACAAAGTGACTCCTGACCTGAGGAGGGGTAGAGACAACCCTGTATACCAGCCTACCCACCGTTTCTACAGCAGGGCCTCTTAGCAGCTCTGCCCTTCAACAGACCTGCAGTTGTGGCAGAGAGGCTAATTACAACTATGTTGACTACTGGCCCTGCCCACAAATGAGCTATAGTGACTTCTGTTGGACCTCTCAACAGTTTGAGGAGCAAACTGTACAGTGTGCCCACAGCAAGTAAAGAGGTTTATTTTCAGCCAGTTGGGCAAAAGGTAGTCATGACTCGGCCACAATAGGAGGGTGTATGCAGCCCACACAAGGCTGGTGATGAGGAGGGATTAGGCTATGAGGCACCACAGGATCTGTTTTATACAAGGATACACATTCAAGATATAGCTGACCTTGGGGCGTCTGGGTGGCTTAGTCGGTTAAGCGTCCGACTTTCGCTTAGGTCATGATCTCGCGGTTCGTGGGTTTGAGCCCCACGTCGGGCTCTGTGCTGACTGCCAGCTCGGAGCCTGGAGCCTATTTCAGAGTCTGTGTCTCCCTCTCTCTCTGACCCTCCCCTGCTCACGCTGTCTCTCTCTCTCTCTCCTAGAAATAAATAAAAATATTTAAAAAAAAGTTTATTAAAATAAAAAAAAGATATAGCTGAGCTACCTAATACAGAGAGACAAAATGATGAGATGAAAAAAATATGTCTCAAATAAAAGAACAAGACAAAATCACAGTAAAAGAGCTATAAAAGGAAGATCAGCAACATGCCTGATAAAGAGTTCAAATTAATGGTCATAAAGATACTCATGGGACTTGAGAAGAGTGGATGTTCTCAGTGAAAACTTCAACAAAGAGATAGAAAATAGAAAAAAGAACCATTCAGAGTTGAAGAATTCAATAACTGAAATGAAAAATATGCTACAGAGAATTTAACAACAGATTAGAGGACACAGAAGAATGGATTCGCAACCTGAAAGACAGGGTAATGGAAAGCAATCAAGTGAACAGGAAAAAGTAGAAAAAATAGAATACATTGAAGGAAACTTGTAACATCACCATGTAATAATATTTACATTAAAGGGGTCCCAGAAGGAGGAGAGTGAGAAGTGCCAGAAAATTATTTGAAGAACAGTTGAAAATTTCCTTCCTGAAGAAGGAGACAGACATTCAGGTCCAGGGATCACAGAGATCCCCTATCACGATGAATCCAGGAAGGTCCACCTCATGACACATAATAATTAAAATGGTAAAAAGATAGAGAATGTTAAAAGCAGCACAAGAAAAGCAAACAGTTACATACAAGGGAAACTCCATAAGGCTATCAGCTGATTTTTCAGCAGAAACTTTCAGGCCAGAATGGGGTGGCATGATATAGTCAAAGTGCTACTCAACCAGGAATACTCTCTCCTTCAATTCTGAATGATAATTTTGCCAGGTAAAGAGTTTTCCCAGACAAACAACAAGATTTAAAGCAGTTCATCATCACTAAACTGGCCTGAGAATAAATATTAAAGGGAATTATTCAAGTGGAAATGAAAGACCATAACTAGAAGAAAATTTTGACAAGAAAGAATTTCACAAAAACCTATAGTAAAGTAGTAGATTAATCCCTCATAAGGCCAGTATGGAGGATAAAACACAAAAGTAGTAAGATCAGGTATATCTACAAAAATTTGTCAAGTGATACACAAAATAAAATGACATGAAATATCACATACACATAAAATGTGGAGGGGAATAAAACATCAGTCTTTTTAAAATATGTTTGGAACTTAATCAACTCTCAACTTAATGTCACTGCTATACATATTATAAGATGAAGTCAATAGTAACCACAAATCAAAAACTTTTAATAGATACACTAAAGAAATCCATCAAACCAGAGGGAGAGAGCAAGAAAAGAAAGGAATGGGGAACTACAACCAGAAGACAGTTAACAAAATGGCGACAAGTATATAACTGTCAATAATTATTCTAAAGGTAAATGGTATAAATGCTCCAATCAAAATATAAAGTGGTAGAATGGGTTAAAAAACAATGCCTATCTATATGCAGTCAAACCTAAAGATAAACAGACTGAAAGTAAAAAGATAGAAAAACATTTACTTTGGAAAATAGAAAGAAAGTAAGCAAGCATGGGGACACCTGAGTGGCTCAGTGGGTTAAACATCAGATTCCTGATTTCAGCTCAGGTCATGCTCTCACAGTTTGTGAGACTGACCCCTACATCAGACTTTGTTTGCACTGACAGCATGAAGCCTTTGTGGGATTCTCTCTCTCCTTCCCTCACTACCCCTGCCCCCCTCTCAAAATAAATAAATAAATTTTTAAAAATTATATAACAAATAGACAAAAAGCATTAAATAGTGATAAAAGGATCAATTCAACAAGAGGACATAAACAACAGCAAATCCCTATGCAGCCAACAAGGCACCTAAATACATAAAGTCTCATACTATTGTATTCTATCCTTTTTTAATCTTTATGTCTGTTAATTTTTGTTTTAACACTCCACTTACATCATGGCTATATTATCCAGTTAGAAAATAAGAAAATCTGTGGCTTTAAGCAATACAGTAGACCAGATATTCCTAACAGATATAAACAGAAAATTATATCCCAAAACAGTAGAATCATCACAATAATTTTTTCAAGTGCACATGGAAAATTATCCAGGACAGATCACATTTTAGGTCACAAAACAAATCTCAATAAATTTAAGAAGATTGAAATCATATCAAGCATCTTTTCTGACTACAGCAATATGAAGCTAGATATCAGTTATAAGAAAAATCCACAAACACATGTGATACAAAATAACTAGTTAATCAACAACAACAAAAATAAGGAGACAAAAATAAAACCACAACAGTCCAAAATCTTCAGTTTTTAGCAAAGCAGTTCTAACAGGAAACTATGGTGATATATGCCTACCTCAAGAAATGAAGATCTCAAATGAATGCTTAATTTTACATCTAAATGAAATAGAAATAAAATGTCCAATACTAGTAGAAAAAAAGGAGTTAATGAAGATTAGAGCAGAAATAGAGACTAAAAACCTGTAGGAAAGTTCAGTAAAACCCAAAGCTATTTTTTTGAAAGATTATTAAATTGGTAAATCTTTATCCAGACTTTTCAAGATAAAAGAAGACTCATATAAAATAAGAAAAGGAGAAATAACTGACACCAGACAAATACAAAGGATTGTAAGAAAATACTATGAAAAGTTATATGCCAGCAAATTGGACATAGAGGAAACCTAGATGAAATGATGCATTTTTTGAAACATACAATCTTCCAAAACTAAATCAGAAATAGAAAATCTGAACAGACTACTAGTAAAAAAAAAAATGGAATCAGAAAAAACAAACAAAAGTCGAGGACTAGATGGATTCACAAGTGAATTCTCCCATCCAAGTACTAACCAGGCCCGACCTTGCTTAGCTTCCGAGATCAGACAAGATCGGGCGCGTTCAGGGTGGTATGGCCGTAGACCACAAGTGAATTCTAACAAACATTTAAAGACGTTAATTCCTATTCTCCTCAAAGTATTCCAAAGAGGAGGAGGAGGACGAGGAAGAAGAGGAGGAAGGAAATCTTACAAACAACATTCTATAAGACTAGAATTGCCCTGATACCAAAACGAGATAAAGAATACAAAAAAGAGTAAACTATACATAGGCCAACATCCTTGATGAACATAGATGCAAAAATTGTCAACAAAATATTAGCAAGCTGAATTATATAATACATTAAAAGAATCATTCACCATGCTCAAGGGGGATTTATTTCAGGGATACAAGAATGGTTCAATTCTTGAAAATCAATGAGATACACTACATTGAGAAAACAAGAGATAAAAATCATACGATCATCTCAGTAGATATAGAAAAGTTATTTAACAAAATTAAGTATCTGATCATGATAAAAACTCAAAGTGCTTAGAGGAAATATATCTTAACACAACAAAGGCCACATGAAAAACCCACAACTTAATATTATGCTCAATAGAAGATCGTTATTTTTCACTAAGATAAGGAACAAGACAAGTGTATACACTCTTGCCACTTTTATTCAACACAGTTCTGGAATTCATAACCATAGCAATCTGACAAGAAAAAAGGCATTAATATTGGTAAGGAGGAAGTGAAACTGCCACTATTTTCAGATGACATGATGCTATAAACAGAAAACCATAAAAACTCCACCAAAAGCCATTAGGAATAATAAGTCAATTCAGTAACCTTGCAGGATACAAAATTAATATAGAAACATGTTGAATTCCTATACACTAATAAAAAAAGTAGGAGAAAGAAAAGTTGAAAAAAACATTCCCATTTAAAATGTATAAAAAGAATAAAATACCTAGGAATACATTTAACCAAGGAGGTGAAAGACTTCTCTGTTGAAACCTACTAAACACTGATGAAATTGAAGAGGACACAAACAAATGGGAAGATATTCCATACTCATGGGTTGGAGGAATTAATATACTGAAAATGTCCATAGTAACCAAAGCAATTTATAGATTCAACACAATCACTATCTAAATACCAACAGCATTTTTCACAGAACTAGAACTAACAATCCTAAAATATGTGTGGAACCACAAAAGATCTCTAATAGCCAAAGCAATTTGGAGAAGAAAGAACAAACTGAAGGTATCACAGTCCCAAATTTCAAGATATAGTAAAAATCTACCATAATCAAAACAATATCATAATGGCACAAAAACAGACACATAGGTAAGTAGTATAGGATAGAAAGCCCAGAAGTAAACCCACACTTATATCATTAATCAATGACAATGGAGGCAACAATATGCAATATGGAAAAGACAGTCTCTTCAATAAATGGTGTTCAGAAAACTGGGACACTTTCTTATATTATACACAAAGGTAAACTCACAATAGATTAAACCTCTGAATGAGTCCTGAAACCATACATCTCCTAGAGCAAAACTAGCAGCAATTCCTTTGACATCAGTCTTAGGAACATTTTTTCTAGATATGTACCCCCAGTCAAGGGAAATAAAAGCAAAGATAAACTATTGGGACTGTAGCAAAATAAAAAGCTTTTTGCATAGCAAACTATCAACAAAATGAAGACCGCCAACTTAATAAAATATTTGCAAAGGATATATCCAATAAGGGGTTAATACCCAAAATATACAAAAACTCATTCAACTGAACTCTAAATGAATAATTTGATTTAAAAAATGAGCAGAAGACCTGAATAAAATTTTTCCAAAGAAGACATACAGATTACCAACAGATACATGAAAAAAAAATGTTCAACATGACTCATCATCAGGGAAATGCAAATCAGAACCACAATGAGATATGACTTTACACCTGTCAGAATGGCTGGAATCAGAAGACAAGAAATAATAAGTGCCGGTGAGGAAGTGGAGCAAAGAGAAATCTCTGCACTGTTGGTGGAGATGTAAATACTGCAGACACTGTGAAAAAGAGTAGGGAGGTTCCTCAAAAATTAAAACCAGAAATACCATATGATCCAATAACTATACTGATGGATAATTACCAAAAGAAAAAGCAAAAACTTCATTTGAAAAGCTATATGCACCTTTTTTGTTGATTGTAGCATTGTTGACAATAGTCAAGATCTAGAAGCAACCCAAGTGTTCATCAGTAGATGAATGGATAAAAAAGACATATATAGAGACAGAACATTCTTCAGCCATAAAAACGAATGAGATCTTGTCATTTGCAACAACAGAGATGAACCTAGAGATTATTATGCTAAGTGAGATAAATCAGAGAAAGACAAACAGCATATGATTTCACTTCCATGTAAAACTTAAAAAACAAACGTAAATGTAAACAAACAGAAAATAGAGACAAATGTGTAAATACAGAGAACTGATGGCTGTCAAAGGGAAGAAGTTTTGAGGGATGGGCAAAATGGGTAAAGGTGAGTAGAAGATAAAGACTTCCAGTTATGAAGTGAAGTCCTTGGAATAAAAGGTACAGCAAAGGGTATATAGTCAATGGTACTGTAATGGTGGTGTGATGGTGACAGATTGTAGCTTCATTTGTGAGCATAGGATAATCTATAGACTTGTAGAATCACTATGTTGTACACATGAAACTAATACAACATTGTGTATCAACTAGTTAAAAAAAAAAAAAAGAAAGAAAGAATTACCTTCCTGAAGTTTGTATTGAATGGAGATGATAATTGTTGGAGAAGGCCAGATAGAACATTAAACAATTTATATTTTAATGCATAAGGAAAAAAAGGCAAAGTCTTCCTATGGGGACTTTTGTTCTCTCAGGGCCACAATTTTTATAATATTCAGAAGCTTTTTGAAATAAATAGAAGAGGTTTTGGAACTGAGAAAGATGGTTTGTCTCTGAATTATTTCTGGTACCATACCTCTGGTATGATAAAGACTAGATTTGTGAGGTGCCTGGGTGGCTCAGTCAGTTAAGCATCCTACTTCAGCTCGGGCCATGATCTCACGGTTCATGGGTTCAAGCCCTGCGTCGGGCTCTGTGCTGACAGCTAGCTCAGAGCCTGGGGCCTGCTTCTGATTCTGCATCTCCCTCTCTCTCTGACCCTCCCCTGCTCACGCTGCCTCTCTCTCTCTCTCTCAGAAATAAAACATAAAAGACTAGATTTGTAAAATAAGGATAGTTCTTTTTAATTCCTTAAAGAATTATTTCACCCCTTGAATCATATCAAAAGATGGACAGATCTAGCCAAGTAATGAGAACGTTTTTTTTTTCCTCTAGTACGTTGAACTTAGGGCAGAAAACATAGAAAAAAATCAAAATTGTATCAGGTTCAGAATATCAGCTTCCAATTTGGCCAAATTTCTAATCACAGAGTTATTAAATCCTTTCTAATATCTTGCTGGACTTCATCCAAGACAAAGAGTAAATATTTCTGGGAGTACTAAGGAACCTAAAGGACTTAAGAGGTCTCATCAATGAGTGTGCGAAAGATACTATCTTCATAAGATCTAGAGTCATTCTTAAAGATAGCCAGGGAAACAGTCCACAACTTGCATGTCAAAAATTAAGCCCCATTTTTGGGACATGAAGAGAAATAAGCAAGAAGGAAATAGGTATTTCCAGGAGAGAAAGGATCAGTAACCAATGGCTCTGGATTTATAGAGGAAGGGACAACTTGAAATGCTATTTCCCTTTCTCAGCTGGGCTCAGGAGGGATTTTGTTTCCAAAAACCCTTCACCATCCTCCATCCTCCTTAGGTTCAAGAAATTCCTTAACTGTGGTTCTTAGTTTGGCCTCTGACCAGTTAGTGAAAGAATGGTCCTATTCTTAGCCTAGAATGGTCCTATTCTAAAAGGTCACAGTTTAAAAGTCTCTTTAAGAGTGGAAAGGCAGTTTAAACAAAGGAGCAATAGGAGGTGTGCTCCCAGGAGAGAGTGCAGCAGTAGGAGTTACATCAGTTGTCTGGGCTTTAATTTTAGGTATCTTTCTCTTTAATTTTTTATTAGCTTTTTGCAGTGAATCTTTGTAATGAAACTGTAAACCTTTTGGAGGCTTCTCTTTGTCAGTTAAAAGAAGGATCCTATTCCATTTCCTTTGGGAACCTTTGCTTTTGAGGGCACTTCTTTTTAAACTTTTTTTTTTTAATGTTTGTTTATTTTTGAGACAGAGAGAGGGAGACACAGAATCCGAAGTAGGCCCCAGGCTCTGAGCTGTTAGCACAGAGCCCAACACGGGGCTTGAACCCACAAACCATGAGATCATGACCTGAGCTGAAGTCGGATGCTTAACTGACTGAGCCACCCAGGCCCCCCTCGAGGGCACTTCTTAAATGATCTTACCTAATGGGAATGCTCTCCAAAATGGCCACTGTAATTTCATGTTATATTTTAGTATTATTTTTTTTTATCTTGCCAGATATCTGCAACCTCCAGGACTACGTACTTAGACATAAAACAAGCAGGTGTGCTGGAATGTGGCCCTCTCAACTCTGAATACAAAGGATCTGATTTGTTTCAGCTAGGACTTTGGGTTTATTAAAGCAAAACTAATACCTATAGGACTTGCCCTAGGGTTGGAATTTGTGGGTGCTTTGTAGTATGCCTCACTGCATGGAAACTTCCTTAAGGATGGTGGTGACCTGGTGTCAGTCTAACTCATTGCATAACCAAATCTTCCTAACATGGCAGTCGCTGAGTTTAGTGGTAAGCATTCTAACAACTTTTAAATGGTAGACTCTGAGCACCTAGGTAGCTCAGTCATTTAAGTGGCTGACTCCTGATTTAGGCTCAGTTCACAGTCTCACAGGTCGTGAGTTCAGCCCTGTGTCAGGCTCTGTGCTGACAGCACATAGCCTTAGCCTGCTCTAAGGAGCTGTACAAAAGAGAAACTTTTTATAGGAAGAAGAGCAGGGCAAGAAAGCTATTAGCAAAAGTAAAGGATTATTCTAGGCAAGTCCATTTTCCTTTAAAGGGAAGAACAGGGGCACCTGGGTGACTCTATTGGTTAAGCGTCCGATTTTGGCTCAGGTCACAATCTCACAGTTTGTGGGTTTGGGCCCCGCATCGGGCTCTGTGCTGACAGCTACGTCAGAGCCTGGAGCCTGCTTCAGATTCTGTGTCTCCCTCTCTCTCTGTCCCTCCCCTGCTCATGCTCTCTCTCTCTCTCTCTCTCTCTCTCAGAAATAAAACATTATTTATTTATTTTTTTAAAGAGAAAACAGACAATCTTTTCAGGCAGATTACTTCATCTTACTTTGGTAGAAGGAGAAGGCCCATGTGACAGATTACCTCACTGGTGCTGATCAGAAAATTCTTGACTGACTGGTTAAGACATATTTTTGGGGGTGGGTGAAACTGCAGTTAGATTAGGTGTTAAGCCCTGAGTTGGCGACTCAGCCTAGGTGATGCCATTTGGAGCCTGTGATTTTCTTTTTAAGAACTCAATCATTAACGTAAGGAAAACAGATATTATCTGAATGGCTGCTGTGTATCTGTACTACTTTCTGTATTATCTTTAATATAAAACAAACAATATGTGATTAAGTGTTGTAAAGTGAATACATTTCTGACAGAAAATGGCCCTAGGCTTTAATCTTCAGTTTTAAAAAACTTTCTTTGGGGGTACCTTGGTGGTTCAGTCAGTTATGTTCCCGACTTTGGCTCAGGTCATAAGCTTGTGGCTTGTGGGTTTGAGCCCTGCATTGGGCTTTGTGTGGACAGCTCAGAGCCTGGAGCCTGCTTGGGATTCTGTGTCTCCCTCTCTCTCTGTCCCTCCCCCACTCACACTCTGTCTCTCTCTCAAAAATAAACAAACATTAATTTAAAAAAAAATACATTCTTTGGCTTAATCAGTAATACTTGCTACTTAGAATTTAAGGTTAATCTTGATCATTCTAAATTGTAATGCATAGTATTGGCAAAAGAAGTCAGAAAATTTTGAATTATATAAACTTATTTTTAGTGTCACAAATCCTAAAAAATAGGAGAAATTTGCATTCAAAGAGATACGTCATCTTCAGTAGCATTTTGGTCTTTAAGCATTTAAACAATTTTAGCACAGTGTGTCACATTTGTCCAAGTAGAAGGTAAGTCAAACCTTCATTATCTCATTTATCTCTGAGACAAAAATAAATGAAAATTTTAAATTTAGTCTTAAAAAAGTTGATAGTATCATAGCTTTTATCAAACAATTTCATTGTAAATTAATTATAGATGAGCAGAAATGGCATAAATAACTTTTCTAATTTATCCCTAATTTTTTGTATGATTCTTCGTGTGCTCTGAAACATATACATAAAACGAATATAAAAGAATTTTTAAGTGGTCATTTTTACTGATGCAATTTAGTAAGTAAACTCTTTTAGAGGAAAATATCAACTGTAGGATTAATTAATATGGCTTGGGGTCAAAATATTAAGTTACCTTCTTTAATTTCATGACTTATGACAGTAACAAATTATGTATAAATGTTTAATATCAGTTCTGACATTTTCCCTTAGAGAGCGTTCTCTGTTGTTTTTGGCAGTCTGTGTCAGGCCTTAGTTTGATTGGTAGAGCATTAGTTTACTCCTTGTCATTAGGTTTCTCTACTTTAATCAGTCTTCAAATTAAATGGATTTTGTTGCACCTGGAAATAAATAACAGCATGTAGCAGTTTTGTCTTAAAATAGATCAAACTTAAGCTATGAACCAGAGACATGTCTTAGAACAGAACATCTTCTGTTTTGATTGGTTAAATCTATCTGACTTTCTAAATTTGCATGAAATATGCATATATATATATAGAGAGAGAGAGAGAGAGAGACACACACACACCATAATTAAGTAAACATTTTTTTCAAAATTTTAGTTCTGTTTGAGTGATATTAATAGATCCTTGCTGTATCTTGTAAGGGTTTACTTTTATTTACATGAAACATTTTTTCCATATTCATGGGACTAGAATGAAATTAAATTTTGTATTTAAGGGATCAAACAATTTATACACTATACAGCCTTTCAGATTTTCTCTTAATGCCCATTTTTTTCTCAAAGTAATTTTTAATTAATCATTAATGAAGATGTTACACGAATATGAATTGGATGAGGAGAAATTATTTTTTTAAAATTTTTAATGTTTTTTATTTATTTCTGAGAGAGAGAGAGAGACAGCAGGGGAGGTGGTTCAGAGAGAGAGGGAGACACAGAATGTGAAACAGGCTCCAGGCTCTGAGGTAATTGTCAACACAGAGCCCGATGCGGGGCTCGAACCCATGAACCGTGTGATCATGACCTGAGCTGAAGTAGGACACTTAACCAGCTGAGCCACCTAGGAGCCCCCAGATGACGAGAAATTAAACAAACTTTTAAAAATACTAGACATTCATCTTTTATTTTTTTATTTTTTTTAATATTTTTATTTATTTCTAGGAGAGAGAGAGACACCGTGAGCAGGGGGCGGTCACAGAGAGAGGGAGATACAGAATCTGAAACAGGCTCCAGGCTCTGAGCTGGCAGTCAGCACAGAGCCCGACGCGGGGCTCGAACCCACGAACCGCGAGATCATGACCTAAGCAAAAGTCGGACGCTCAACCGACTAAGCCACCCAGGCGCCCCTAGACATTCATCTTTTAAAGGCTGTTACCAGTTCCTTTAATGTGTTGATTTCTGCTGACCTACTTATTTTACTGTTTGAAATGCTTATGTCATATGGTATTTGGTAAGTGTTTAATAATGTAAATGATGCTGTGAATATAAAGTACAGCAAGGTAAAGTAATTGCATACTTTAATTGAAGGAACAATGAAAATCACATTAGACTCTCTCTTGCTGTACTCACTTATTGCCATAACACTTATTTCTCCATTATAGGAGCAAACAGAAGATAAGGATTGATTGATGTCAGGTCCCTTACAGTCCAGCTCCAAAATGGACGGTTGATTTGTTTGTTGGAAACAGCTTGAACACATTCTTAGCATTTTAGCTGGACAGGGGTCAGGATATTTACTAAAATCTGGTCTTTGCAGTCAGCATCCAAAATTCTTAATGATCTTAGCAAAGCAACTTTAGTGACTTGGAAAAATGTTACCACATTGTACCCAGTGAAGGAGAGATTTGGGAAATGAGGAAGGGGAGAAAGCTGAATAGCAGTACTTAGAAGTGGCCTCAAAAGACTGGAAGGCACTTAAGCTTTATGTCTATCTAGGAGGAGACATATCAAAAGAGAATTTTTTTAATAGTTATGACAAAAAATTTAAGCACATTTATAAGCAGAAGAAACCACTGGTGACAAAATGGTTTTAGACAATGCATAGAAACAGATTATTAGCTACAGCACAGTCCCTGAAGATGTAAACCAGAGTGGGAGGGAGAGCATTGGAAGACCATTCGCTTTGAACAGAAGGAGGGCGATGCCTCTTTACACTTTAGAATAAGATTTTCTAAGTCATTTGTTTCCACATCCCTGAATCTAGGGACAAGAACAGTTGAAGAAATAGAAAGTCACGACAGTGGGACTCCCCACTGGTTAGATGAGAATTTCTTAAAATGCATGTTGTTTTCTCTTTAAGAGGAGATTGATTATGTCATAACTGAACTATGCAGCCAGGATTCAAAGACTAAAATCTCCAAATATTTTATGGTTTAAGTTTATGACCTCTTCACACCTCCAGTGAACACTTTATATTTTCTTTTGACTCTGTCCAAATATTATCGAATCAGAATGGGAAAATGAGTTATTTGCTGACATGTGAAATGCAAAGAAATTTCTCTTATATTTTTTCAAAAGTATTTTCCTAATACATGTGTTATAAAATTTTATTTCTTGATGCCTTCCTTTTTTAATTTAATTAAATTTTCCTGGAAATGAATGACCCTTTTTTCTTTCAGAAATCATTTTTGCTCATTGCTCACTACAAAAGCATTCCAGTCTCCCCCAGGCCAATTATGGTTTCAGTTTTTAATAGAATCTCAGCATATGTGGTCTTGTATCTTCAGGTTTTAAAAACATTTGTTCATCTCTAATTTTATTTGAAGTGTGTAAGCATGCATGGTCTTATTGCTTGTCTGAAGAAACAGTAAAAGCAGTGTTTTACACACGTTTAGTGCCTATTTTGTGCAATGAGGGAATGCGTAGCTCAGACCAATTCTTTTCCATGTATGTTGGAGGCAATAAGAGAACAAGAGAAGTCATAAGAAAAATTTTCTAAGGCCAATTTTATTTCCCCCATATGGGTTACTTACTAACACTTTCTGTCTGATAAGAATGATTTCAGTATGGAAATAATAATAAAGTTGTTCACGATAAACTCTCTGTGCAGTCAAATTAGAGTTTGTTTCTGATACTATGTAAATGCACCCTCTCTCCTTCTCCTCCCATTAGGACAAACAGACAAAGGAATGGCACAAAGGAACAAAGGATGTGGGTACTCAATGATGAAGTCTCTGGTCACTGCAGTTTACTCCATCAGACATCAGGTGGTCTACATGATTTAACTTAAACACAAAACATTCGGGTTATTTGAATTTTTAAAGAGATTTAACCAGACCAACCGTTTTTTCATCTTAAAGACATTCAGAACAAAATGCATGTGGGAGTGATTATCAACTTGGATTAAAATTCAAATGGTTTTTGCAGTTAGAACAAAGTATATGTTCTTTTTAACATTAAGTCAAAATTATGAGATAACTGAGAATAATGAGCAAACTAAAATGAAGAGAATAGTCTAATGGTAAATACCAATATTAACATATTCCTCTGTTAGATTGAAAGGCCCAAATCAAATTATAGATATGGAGTTTACTTCAATTAAAGTTAATATAGAATTAATGGAAAGCAAATTCTTCTTCCTGTTTCATTTTATTCATGGCAACTGTCGCCATCTAAAATTTCTTATTCATTCATGTATTATTTTAGTGTCTGTTTTCCTCATCTCAAGTAAGATGAAATTATTTTTACCTGCCTTAATAGAGTTTAAAACTCTATTATATAGTGACTTACAATGGCTGACTAAACTAATAGGTGACAAACTATTAACAGTGCATTTTCAGATGCAGATAATCAATGTTAATATTTACTCCGCTCTTTATATGCCAAGAACTATTTTAAGCATTCTATACACATTACCTTAATGTACTTCTCACAATTGAACTCATGAGGTGAATACTACTATCATCTACATTTTATGGAAGATTTAACAAATGTAAAGAAAGAATAAGTCACTTGCCAAATGCCCCACACTAGGTAAGTATGGAGATAAATTGCAAACTTATCTCCATAGGTGACCATAGGTGCTGTGGTTATTTTGTTTCTTCTGACACAGCGTTGTTTTCTGTGTTGCTATACATATCTGCCTAGAAGGTAGTGTCAATCTACAATGTTACATATTTTAATATATGAGCAATAATGTCTTATTTCCAGAATTCTTCATTATGAAAATCATAGGAAAGTTGCTGAAAATATTTCATAACAAAACTTCTTCAAATTTAATAGATTCTAAAATCTCTGAGATCCAAAACAGTAAGACAAAAATAAACAAAATCTTTGAGATCAGTTCTTATTGTTAAAACACCAAGTTGACATAAGATATCATTCAATGAAATTTTTAAGATATTACTGGAGGGTCGGGGGCAGGATGGTGGAGAAGTAGGAAACTCTGTACATTGCACTCACCCCCATATCTTGCACGGAGAAGATCTGAAGCCATCGGAAACCTTACAGAATACAGGAGTTTGGGAGGAAAAGGAGACAGAGTCTGTTGAGAAAACCTTCTAACTTGAGTGCAAACTGGGGAAGATAAAATCAGGCCGGGACCAGAGACACAGAGGGATGGGGGTGATCCCCCTCTGCGGGGAGTTTAGAGGGGAAAGAGAGTGACAAAAAATGCTCAAGACACTGTCCCTGTCACTGGGGAACAGAAAAACCTCCGCTCGGGACGCAGAGGGACCTGGTTTCCTGCTCTCCAGCTGACCCTACTCGGGACGCACTCGTCCCAGGCGACCCCCGGATGAACCTGCTCCTTGCTCACCAATCCGACCTGGAGGAGATGGAAGCAGCGGCTTCTGGTTCAGTCCCCAGGGGGGAGGCAAGAGGCTTGGAACTGCCCTGAGGGGATCACCTGCGAGTTTGTGTCTCCAGCAATTTCAGTGGGGTGCATGGACTGGGATCTGGAAACGAGGCCTGGCCTGGGGTATAGAGCATGGTCCACCTTGGCTGTGCCCCCAGCACAGGGAGTTTACACACCCAAAAAAGTGAGTTGCAGCGTTTGGTTCAAGAAGGGACTGGAGCACCACCACTCTTCTCCCCACAACCGCCAAGGCAGGATGCCTTGGGAAGCATTGGATTAAACCACACCCATCCCTGCTAGATACCTGCCTTCCTCCTCCTCCTTTTTTTTTTTTTTTTTTTTTTTTACGGGAGCCGGGCCAAGACGAATTCTGGTCACTGGCTTGCTTAAACAGTCACATTTAATCCATTCTCCAGATGTAAATTTTACACCTCCCTACCTTTTCATCTCTTTCTTTCTGGAGTAATCAGACTATATAGTTTCTCTGGATAACACCATCGTCATTTCTTTCGCCTCTTCAACCATATTCCACTCTTTCGCTCTTTGAAAAAAGCTTCTTATTCCTTCTGCCTGCTCATTTCATTTCCAATTTCACCTCATCTCCACCCTGTCATTTCTTTCTTTATGCTCTTCAACCAGCACTGCATACATCCAGCTATTTATTTGTAGCTGGGAAATCTGGTTATATGCTTTAAACTGCTCTTTGTCTATTGGATTTCTTCTTTTTTCCTTTTCTACTTTTTTCTTTTTTATGTATTTTTATTTTTTATTATTCGCCTTCCCTCCTCCCTCTTTTCTCTTTACTTTTTCATTTTCCCTTTCAGTTTGCATGTTTGTAGGATTTGTCTGTGTGTTCCTGTGCCTTTGTTCCCTGTGTGTTTGTCTGTTTTCTTCTCCAGGGCTACCTCAAGAAACAAGCCAAAGTACATATGGTGGAGAGTCCCAAATACCACCGTAAGTAGTAAAATAAAATAACCAAGGTCTCAACAAGAGAGACCAAGAGATACCATTCAAAGAACACTTTCTGAATGTATAGGCCCTGGACAATCAAAGAGCCTTCTTTGGTGTGGCGGCGCTCACAGGTGCAGAGAGCATAGCAAGCTTTTAAAACTAACAAGAGATAGAAAGCTAACCAAAATGACGAAATGAAAGCGCTCTCCTCCAAAGAAATTCCAGAAAGAAATGACAGCTAAAGAACTGCTCAAAACAGATATAAGCAACATAACAGAACAAGAATTTAGAACAATAATCATAAAATTAATCACTGGGCTTGAAAAAAGCATGGAGGACATCAAAGAAACTATGGCTACAAACAACATGGAGCTTAAAAATAGTTATGATGAATTAAAAAATGTGATAAATGACATACATAATAAACTGGAGGTGTCCATTGCACGGATTGAAGAGGCAGAAAGGAGAATAAGTGATTTAGAAGACACTATTATAGAAAAAGAAGAAACTGAGAAAAAAATAAATTGATCCAGGAACATGAAAGAAGAGTTGGAGAGCTCAGCGATACAGTCAAATGCAACAATATGCATATCATAGGAATCCCAGAAGAGGAAGAGAGGGAAAGGTGCTGAAGGAGTCCTGGAACAAATTATAGCAGAGAACTTCCCCAACCTGGGGAGGGAAGTAGACGTTGAAATTCAAGAGGCACAGAGAACTTCCCTCAGACGTAATTTGAATCGATCTTCTGCACGACATATCATAGTGAAAATGTCAAAATATAAGGACAAAGAGAGAATTTTGAAAGCAGCTAGGGAGAAAAGGGCCCTAACATACAAAGGGAAACCGATCAGAGTGGTGACAGACCTATCTACTGAGACTTGGCAGGCCAGAAAGGAATGGCAGGAGATCCTCAATGTGATGAACAGAAAAAATATGCAGCCAAGAATCCTCTATCCAGCAAGCCTGCCATTCAGAATAGAGGGAGAGATAAAAGTCTTTCGAAATAAACAAATATTGAAAGAATTTGTCACCACTAAACCAGCTCTACAAGAAATCCTGAGGGGGACTCTCTGAGGGAAATGTTGGAAGGAACAAAAGATGCTAGAGACACCACCACAAGCATGAATCCCACAAATGACACAATGACTCTAAACCCATATATTTCAATAATAACACTGATGTAAATGGACTGAATGCCCCAATCAAAAGACATAGGTAGCAGAATGGATAAAAAAAAAAATCTATCCATTTGCTGTCTACAAGAAACTTATTTTCGACAGGAGGACACCCTCAGATTGAAAGTAAGGGGATGAGGAAATATCTATCATGCTACAGGAAGTAAAAAAAAAAAAAAAAGCTGGTGTAGCTATGCTTATATCAGACAAACTGGACTTTAAAGACAGTAACAAGGGAAGAAAAAGCACATTATATAATAATTAAAGGGTCTATCCATCAGGAAGAGAGAACAATTATAAATGTCTATGCACCAAGTATGAGAGCACCTAAATACATAAAACAATTAATCAAAAACAGAAACAGTCTTATCAATGAGAATGTGCTAATAGCAGGGGACTTTAATACTCCACTTACAGCAATGGACAGATCAACTAGACAGAAAATCAACAAAGACACAGTGGACTTAAATGACACATTGGACCAGATGGATTTGACAGACATATTTAGAACTCTACATCCTAAGGCTATGGAATTCACATTCTTCTCAAGTGTGCATGGCATATTCTCCAAGATAGATCACATACTGGGACATAAAGCAGCCCTCAATGAATATAAAAGAATTGAGATCATATCATGCACACTTTCAGATCACAATGCTATGAAACTCGAAATCAATCACAGGAAGAAGTCTGGAAAACCCCCAAAAACATGGAGGCTAAAGAACACCCTACTGAAGAACGAATGGGCCAATCAGGCAGTTAGAGAAGAGATAAAAAAATATATGGAAACAAATGAAAATGAGAATACAACAATCCAAACCCTATAGGATCCAGCGAAAGCAGTCCTAAGAGGAAAGTACATTGCACTCCAGGCCTATTTCAAGAAATTAGAAAAAGCACAAGTACAAAATCTAACAGTGCACATAAACAACTAGAGGGAGAGCAAAAAGAGCACCCCAGACCCAGTAGAAGAAGATAAATAATAAAAATCATGGCAGAAATAAACAATATAGAAACCAAAGAAACAGTTGAACAGATCAATGAAACCAAGAGTTGATTTTTTGAAAAAATGAACAAAATTGACAAACCTCTAGCCAGGCTTNCAGGAAACCATCAACACCCTAGAGGAGAAAGCAGGAAACAACCTCCTTGACCTCCACCGCAGCAACTTCTTACTTGACACATCCCCAAAAGCAAGAGAATCCAGAGCAAAATAAACTACTGGGACCTCATCAAGATTAAAAGTTTCTGCACGGCAAAGGATGCAATCCATAAAACTAATAGGCAACTGACACGGAATGGGAAAAGATAGTTGCAAATGACATATCAGATAAAGGGTTAATATCCAAAATCTATAAGGAACTCACCAAACTCCACACCCGAAAAACAAACAACCCAGTGAAGAAATGGGCAGAAGATATGAACAGACACTTCTCCAAAGAGGACATCCAGATGGCCAACAGACACATGAAACGATGCTCAGCATCCCTCCTCATCAGGGAAATACAAATCAAAACCACACTGAGATACCACCTCACGCCAGTCAGAGTGGCTAAAATGAGCAAATCAGAGAACTCTAGATGCTGGCGAGGATGTGGAGAAACGGGCAACCTCCTACACTGTTGGTGGAATGCAAACTGGTGCAGCCCCTCTTGAAAACAGTGTGGAGGTTCCTCAAAAAATTAACAGTAGAACTCCCTTTGACCCAGCAATAGCATTGCTAGGAATTTACCCAAGGGATACAGGAGTGCTGATGCATAGGAGCACATGTACCCCAGTGTTCATAGCAGCACTCTCCACAATAGCCAAAACATGGAAAGAGCCTAAGTGTCCATCAATGGACGAATGGATCAAGAAGATGTGGTTTATCTATACCATGGAATACTACATGGCAATGAGAAAGAATGAAATCTGGCCATGTGTATCAACATGGATGGAACTTGAGGGTGTTATGCTGAGCGAAGTAAGTCAGGCAGAAGACAAATGCCATGTGTTTGCACGTATAGGAAGAATAGGAGGAACTTAACAGAGGACCGTAGGGGAGAGGAAGGGGGGAAATAGTGGGGGAGAGAGAGGGAGGCAAACCATGAGAGACTCGAATGCTGAGAACAAATTGAGGACTGATGGGAATGGGAGGGAGGGGGTGTGATGGGCATGGAGGAGGTCACTTGTGGGGATGAGCACTGGGTGTTATATGGAAACTAACGTGACAATAAAATATTTGTAAAAAAAATATTACTGGAAAAAGATTTTGAGGCCATATGTAAATTTTAATTGCAGCTCTGACCGTTATAATCCTTATTAGATTCATATGAGTCATAATCTTTTTGAGCATCTCTGAGACTCATTTTCTTGATCTTTAAAATGGTTATAATAATGCTTACGTTATGAAGATCAAAAGGGAAAGAAGCATAATGCCTGGAATGTAATGGAAGCTCCATGAAGGGTAGATGGCATGGCTTCTCTTAGATTCTATATAGCTAGAGAGAATAAATAGGTTAAAACCCTTGAATATGTATAGCTTATCACATGTATTTTCTGAATCTTTCAGTATATTCATTCAGTTGTTGAGCTGTACCATAAAACAGACACATTATGTACCAGGACATCATATTGACATTATGAAACAAAACAGGGATGGCCTTTATCTTTATGGAGGTTACATTCTGATAGGGAAGAAAGACTTTCAATAACTAGTCGTAAAAATATATAATTATGGGCTGTGGTATAATTTCAAGAAACACTGGTAAATTAGTTAAGACTGAGTTGAGGAAACAGAATATTACCCTTCAGGAGTAGCATGAAATTCAAATAGCCTTAAAGTCAACTAATTTAAAGAAGATTGGTGTGTCAGAGTGATAACGGGCCCGCAAGACTGGCCATATTTGGGCTGGGATCATCCAGGTCTGGCCCTACCTTCCAAGTTAAGGAGTTGAACTCTATTTGAAAGAAAATAGGAAAGCAGTGAAGTCTTATAAGCAGAGTAGTACAAAATTTATATTTTTACAGTATCACTTGTCTATTCTGTAGATAATGGATTGGAAGAGGTCAAGAATCAAAGAGTAAAGACTAGCAGGAGGAATTTGCAGAATTCCAATGTAAGATAATATTGTGCAAGGGTTTAAGGTGACAGAAATCATGAGTGAACAGTGAACCTATTATAAATACACTTTGGAGGTAGTCTCTGAAGCTTGGTAACATTACCTGTATAGGTGAGAGAATGGGAACTGTTTAGAATACCTCTTCTTAACCTACTGCAAAAACAAAACAAAAAACAAAACAAACAAAAAATCCCCACAAACACACACACAGACACACACACACACAGACACACACCCACAACTAGGTAGGTAGAAGTGCCATTTATTGAAAGAGGGGAGCTTAAAGGAAGAACATAAATAAGGAAAGGGGAAAATCGAACATGTTATTTTGAGATGTTGAAGAGTAATCCAGATGGATGCCAAATATGAGTTGTAAACCTGAAAGTTAGAACGAGTGGTCTGAGCTGGAGATAAAGTTTTGGAAAATATTTGGAAAATTTTGGAAAATGTTAATTTATCTTTACAAAGTTGGTAAAGCTATGGAAGTGAAGAGACCGTCAAGAGCAGAAGATAGACTGAAAAGTGAAATAGAAACAGACTTGAGCCTCTCTCTGGCTTCTTCCAGAAATTGAGTCAAGGATTTAAGTCCAAGTAATTTATTTGGAAAGAGCTAGGAACACTGGCCGAACAACATGGAAAGGATACAGGGATGAGAAAGCAGTCAGTAAAAGGTGCGTTGTTTAAACCAGCTACCACTCTGGAGCTTCATCCCATGGTGCAACCCTTAGAAATTAAGGAAATCTCACACTTTAAAATTAACCTATGGAAGAGGCATGAGAACTGGAATCTGTCATTGAGGATAGCTATTCCCAGAAAGTGTTAATTACCTAACACACTTTGTCCCAGGTGGGTAAGGGGGCTTTCTTTGTTTCTAGGGAAGTTGGACACACAACAAAGGTATCATTTCTGATCAAAACATAGTAGTTTTGGCTCATGGTAGAAGATGTATGGGAAATTAGGATTGCCAGAAGAAATACATGCAATATTCAAAACATACTAAAAATCATTTGTATATTTAACCAGTTGTACTTTTTGCTTTATTTGCCAAATCTTTTGACCCTAGTTGAAATGAGCTGAAAGGTAAATGGAAAATGAAAAATTAGTGACACATGAGGAGTCAATATTGGAAATACATGGAAACAGAGATAGTGATAGTAGGGGAAGAGACTACAATTGTTTGTATTTTGGATAGGTCATAGAAAACATATAAAAATGAAAAGGTCAAGAATCGGAAGTAAAAGAAGAGACCAGAGAGCATTATAGTATACAGGAAAAAAGTTTTTTCCTTCCTACGTAGGGAAAGACCCAGTTCCCCACTACTATAAGTTCTTCCCCAGTAAGTCTCTTTCAACATTCATATAGAACACTTCACTTTGGATAACTTCTAGTCACCAAATTTATGGAGGCTTTTTCCCCTCAATAAGAATTCTCTGTGACAACAGCTGAGTGTCCTACAATTTAACTCAATTCTGACACTACCTAACTGGACATAGTGTCAGATCCCACAGGTTAAGGGCTCAGTCCCAAAAGACTGCCCAGTCCCCAATCCCCACTTCAAAAACGAGTTACAAGCCCAATTTATCACCTGTACTTCTGACTAACTGGCTATAGATCAGAGGTTCCAATGTCCCCCTCCTTGGGTTTGATTAATTTGCTAGACTGACTAGAACTTAGGGAAACACTACATTTATCAGTTTATTAAAGGCTATGATAGGGGTGCTGGGTGATTCCATAGGTTAAGCATCTGACTTCGGCTCAGGTCGTGATCTCATGTTTGTGAGTTCAAGCCCCACATCCGGCTCTGTGCTGACAGCTCAGAGCCTGGAGCATGCTTTGGATTCTGTGTCTCCCTCTTTCTCTGCCTCCCACCTGTTCATGCTCTGTCTCTCTCTCTCAAAAACAAGCATGTATTAAGGGAAAAAAAGGATATGATAATGGATACAGATGAACAGCCAGCTGAAGAAACAAGCACAGGAGCTTTTGACCCTGTACAGATGGATTCTGTCACCCTCTCTATGTGGGTGTGTTCACCAACTTGGAAGCTCCTAAAACCCTACACTATGAAGATGTTATGGAGGCTTCCTCACGTAGGCATGCTTAGTTATTAGTTCCATTTCTAGCCCTCTCCTCTCTCTGGAGAATGAGGGGTGGAGCTTCTAACCATGTCTTGGACTTTCAGGTGACTAGCCTCCATCAAGAAGCCATTCCAGAACCCAAACAGAGTTAGTTCATTAGAACAAAAGATGCTTTTTCATCACTTAGGAATTCTTATCACTTAGGAATTTATAAGAGTTTGGGGAGTCATAGATAAGTCAAGGACCAAAATTTGAGCAAGAGATGCTCTTAGTGCTCCTTTATCATTTTAATGAGAAGGTTTTACAAGCTCTGTGGCAGGAACCAGGTGTGTGTGTGTGTGTGTGTGTGTGTGTGTGTGTGTAGGATATATACACATTTTTTTCTGTATCATACAGGTAGGAAAGAACAGAGGGTATTTGATTCAGTGGATAAGGATGGATTGACTTTGATTGGAAGGGAGACACCTGTATGGTAACATGAAGCAGAAGACAGAAAATTCTTAAATAAATAGGGAAAATATCAGGAATTTTATAAGTGGAGACAGGATGGAGTCAGACTGGACTGAGACTGAAGACATGAGCCTAGTATAGGAAATAATTTACTAGTAAAATAAAACTTTTAAATAATTATAATTAACACTTTTTCTATAATGTTCTCAATGTGTGTACACACAGACATGCACCTATATATTTGAAGATAGATTACACATAATTGAAAACTTTAGGTTTTTTTAAAGTTAGTCACTTTTTTAAGTTTGATATTTAAAATATTGCTAAATGAAATCATTTTTAAATACCTCAAAAATAAACTAGTGTCTTTCTAGAAGATTTTAGTCTACTGAATGTTTTAGCAATTGTGTGTCTATGCATTCTTCTGATGCGTATATAACATGAGAGAATTAATTTCTGATTTTGAAATACAGAGCAATAGTTAATATAAAGCAAGTTAATGGATATAGTTGTGTAATGGCCAGTTGAGTAAATCTCTTTGTACATAAAAGAAGAGGTCCTACTTACTACCTTGAAACTACAGAGGTATAATCATGGTACTGTGCTTTGGGGTATGATTAATGAGCTCTGTCTTCAGTTGTATTAAGAATTGAGTGAAAGTTTAACTACCAAAGAACACATACATCACTCCAAAAAGAAGCTGTGCTGTGTACAATTCCCTTGGAGATAATAGAGAATCTTAAGAAAAATAAGCACTGAAAAGTCAATAGCTGGTCCTTCTAGGTAAGGTAGTCAACTAACTGTGTAATGAATCACTGAAATTGAAAACTTAGAAACAAATTACAGATATTTTGAGTTTTACACATAAAAACAATTTATTAACCAAACAGAACACCTTAATCTGAATGCATAAATGGAAAAAAAATCCACCAGGAGTTATTTAGGATTTGTAAATATATGAAAGAGATTTATGAATGCAAGTTAATTTTTTTTTTACAAAAATCTAAAAACTTAAGAATTAGAAAATAGAGAATTCATGTTAGAACATATCAACCTGTGTTCTTCATTTGTTTTTTATATTTTGAAATATCCACTTCATATTAAGACGTATGATCCTTTAATATATTTTTTGCCCAAATAGAATACTAATAAAAAGTAAAAAATTAACCTAGACAAGTATCAAAGTACTCTTAACCTAATATCCAGTCAGAATATTTTCCTCCAGTTTAGTTTTTTTGTTTTGTTTTGAATGATTGATTTTTACTGGTTCTGCTACCAGATAGAAAAGCAATAAAACCTATTCAACTGTAATTTTAGTGAATCAGCTCTCTGACATCATTCTAATTCACAAAATATACAGTTATATCATTTTTAAAAATCTGTTTCATCTGTATACACCATAAAGTTGTCAGGTGTCTGATACCACCTCTTGTGATACTTTCACAAGATGCTGGCACCTAATTTTTTCTTTCATTACTCTTTTGATTTTCATACCTTTACTCCTTAAAAGCAAATAGAAGCTAAAATAATAAAGGTAATAAAAACATCACATATGATAAACCAGTCTCTTAATTATGTGGCATTTAAACAAAAGTAAGTCATTGATTCATTAAACACATACAACCAAACACTGATCCAGTTATTGATTCAACAGTGAAGCCTTGCTTAAGTTTCTAGTTCATATAGCAACTAAGGGGAAGTTCACATGCCAGCTCAAGCCTGCTTAGACTGCTGTGTGTAATCACAAAGTTAAGACTGGAATACTCACTGTGAGTCATTTCCTTTTCTAAGGACTGTATTCATTCATGATTATTTCCTTGAAGTAGCTACATGATTTTTTTTTCCATTTTAACTATTACGGTAATTTCGGTTTGGGAGATCCAGAGGATTAGAATACCAATTACACTTAGTAATAATTGGCAATAAACTGCCAATGTACTTATTTGCTTCTGTAATTTAATTTATAATTTACTTTTCCCCTATGTTGTTCCCCAGTCTTTGTTCAACTTAGAGAATTAGGATATTGTAGTGTGCTTACTTGAAAATTTTTTATTTGATTAGGTTTCATGTGTAAAATAAACATATTTGAAATGGGTTTATTTCATTGATTTACTATTAATCCAATGTAATGCCCATTATAAGATACATATGTATGGGGAGAGGCAGGTTGCTGACAATAAGGGTGATATAGAGAAATTAAATGAACACGAGGAGAAAGACTTTGTCTTAATGATCTCAGAGATATTTGGTTTAGCTGTGAAGACCTGAGATCAGGATGCTTTTCTGGTTTGCAGGATGCTTTTCTGGTGGGGAGTTTTCCTCAATTCTGCGATGTGGGTGCCATGGTACATCCTCAGCCCTGAAGACAGAGCCATGATGCACAGATTTTTAAAAAGCCCTTTCTGAACAGTTTGTGCTCACTCATAAGTGCCATCCCTGGCTTAGCTTCTTTTTCATCATGGAGTGCATTCCTGGGGCTATAACCTTGGAAATGTCCTCATTGTAAATCTCCTGACATAAGATTTTTGCCAGCCTTATTCTTATTTAGGATGTCATCCAGAGAATGGTTAATTTCAAACTCTTAGACTCCCTAATTTTTATAACATTAGATTTTAGTGCCATGAGTTAAAACCGTCCGGCATGTGAAAAAGATTGTAAAAATAATATTCAGAATCCAGTTTTGTGTATATTTTCATTTCAATAAAATTAAAGGTGTTACAGAGATCAAAGAGTTGAAGGAATGGTGTTATGGGCAGAGCAGTCACAAAGCACTCAGTGTGCTAAACAAACAAATGCCTACACGATAAAATAGACCTATGGGTAGGAGGCTTCCTGGATTATCTGATAGTCATTCCGTTTGGTTGACCGGAGACGTTTTGGTGCAGGGATGCTGATTAAGGCTTCTAGAAACATCATCGTAAAGCAAACCATCTTTGCTGACTCAGTTGGTCTCATACTGTTGGCCTGCAGGCCATGGTGACCCAAAGCCAGGGTCTGTTTATTTCGTGGTGTTGGCCAGCACAATGCTATAAATCTAAATTTGTTTCCAGCATACAAAAAGTCATTATTTCTTATAACTACCGGAATTCTTATCTTCCCTTGAGAAACCAGAAGCACAGCAACCCTACAACCATCTTCTTAAATAAAATTATCAACTGGAACAGACTGTTCAGAAGGAATACTTATTCTCCAGCTCAGCACAGCCTCTGTCAATCCCTGGGGTGTCCCCTACACTGAGGCTGTCAGTTACCTGTACGAGTACTAAAGCCTGGCCTACTTCACTCATTTACATTGTGGCTGGCTGACAGTGGCGACCAGATTGACCTCTTACCATAGTTGGGCAAGTCTACTATGCTTGTCTGCAGTTACCAGGGCTGCAGTAAGGATTTTACTTTCAAGGTCCCTTTCATCCTTCCAGACAAGAAAATGTTTGCTTGCTTTGTCCTGGGGGAATTGTTTATGCCATTAGTTACCCTTTCTCCACTAGGACTAATACTTGTCAAAATATTTTGTGTCTATCTTAATGTCTTTCATATAATGACAAGTGAAACAGATGTTTAAGATATATTTTAAAGAAATAATAAGCTGAAAGAATTAAAAGTTCTGATACCAAGCATTGAGATTAACATACTGAGATTCTGAACACTAAGACCGTATGTATGCGAGTCCATGATGCCTGATCTTCGTTTCTGTCAAGATCTTTTTTGCAGCATAGCTCATAGTGTATTGGGCAGCATATATAATATCAACCACTTCTACTCCATTTCACTCTTTCAAACCTCTTTATTATCTGCCTTAAACACACACACACACACACACACACACACGGAGTGATGCAATAAACATTAATTTCTGAATATCTAGAAATAACAAATATTAACATTTAGTCAGTTTTAATTTTTGTTGAGAAATCAGTTGATCCCAGTCCAGTCTGATTTCCCTCCCTCTCTCTGAAGGGTCACCTGTATTATTAATTTGATATGTATCATTCCTTAATAAAATGCATATTTTCCAACCATAATGCTATGAAGTCAACCACAAGAAAAAAAATGGAAACACCACAAATACATGCAGGTTAAAGAACATCCTACTAAAGTATGAATTGGTTAACCAGAAAATTAAAGAAGGCATTAAAAACCACAAGGAAGCTAATGAAAATAAAAACACAACAGTCCAAAACCTTTGTGATGCAGCAAAGGGGGGTCATAAGAAGGAAGTATATCCCAATAGAGGCCTGTATCAGGAAGCAAGAAAAATCTCAAATATACAATCTAACCTTACACCAAAGAAGCTAGAAAAGGAACAACAAATGAAGCCTAAAGTCAGTAGAAGAAGGGAAATAAAGCAGAAATAAAGTATATAGAAACAACAACAACAATTCCAGTAGAACAGATCAATGAAACTAGGAGTTGATTCTTTGGAAGAATAAAATTGATAAACCCCTGGCCAGACTTCTCAAAAAGCAAAAAGCACTCCAATAAATAAAATCACAAATGAGAGGAGAGAGATCACAACCGACATCACAGACAAGCAAGTATAAGAGAATATTATGAAAAAAATGCCAAAAAATTGGGCAATCTAGAATAAATGGATAAATTCCTAAAACATACAAACTACCAAAACTGAAACTGAAACAGGAATACAAAATCTGAACAGACCCATAACCAGCAAAGAAAGCAGTAATAAGAAATGTCCCTGACAAAAGTTCAGGGCCAGATGGCTTCCCCTGGGAATTCTACCAACACTTATGAAAGAGTTAGTACATATTCTTTTCAAACTGTTTAAGAAAAAAAAGAAAAGAAAAGAAAGAAAGGAAAGGAAAACTTCCAAACTCCTTCTACAAGGCTAGCATTACCTTGCTTTTAAAACTAGACAAAGATCCCACTAAAAAGGCCAATGTCCCTGATGAAGATGGATGTAAAAATTCTCAACAAGATACTAGCAAATGAAATCCAACAGTACATTAAAAGAATTATTCACCATGATCAAATGGGATTTATTCCTCGGCTGCAAGTGTGGTTCAATATTCACAAATCAATAAATGTGATACACCACATTAATAAAAGAAAGGATAAGAACCATATGATCCTCTCAACAGATGCAGAAAAAGCACTTGACAAAGTACAGTATCCATTCTTGATAAAAATCCTCAATGAAGTAGGGATAAATGGAACATACCTCAATATCATAAAGGCTATATGTGAGAGACCCACAGATAATATTATCCTCAGTGGGGAAAAACTCAGACTTTTTCCTCTGTGGTCAGGAATAAGGCAGGATGTCCACTCTCACTGTTGTTAATTAACATAGTAATGGAAGTCCTAGCCTCACCAACCAGACAACCTTAAAAAGAAATAAAAGGAATCCATATTGGCAAGACTCACTATTCACAGGTGACTTGATAGTTTAGAAAACCTGAAAGACTCCACTTAAAGATTGCTAAAACGGATCTACAAAGTCACAGGATACAAAATCAACATACAGAAACCTGTTGCATTTCTATACACCAATAATGAAGTAGCAACAGGATGAGAAATCAAGGAATTGATCTCACTTACGATTGAACCAAAACCCATAAGATACATAGTAATAAACCTAGCCAAAGAGGTAAAAGATATGTACTCTGAGAACTATAGAACACTTATGAAAGAAATTGAAGATGACACAAAGAAATGGAAAGACATCCCACTCTCATGGATCATGAAAGAACAAATTTTCTTAAAATGTCTATCCTTCTCAAAGCAATCTACACATTTGACACAGGCCCTATCAAAATACGACCCGCATTCTTCACAGAGCTAGAACAATCCTAAATTTTGTATGGAACCACAAAAGACCCTGAATAGTCCAAGCGATCATGAATTTAAAAAAACAAAACAAAACAAAACAAACTGGAGGCATCACAATTCTGGACTTCAAGCTATTTACAAAGCGATAGGCATGAAAACACTATGGTACTGGTATAAAAACAGACACATAGACTTATGGAACAAATTGAAAACCAGAAATGGACTCATAACTCTATGGTCAACTCATCTTCAACAAAGCAGGAAAGAATATCCAATAGAAAAAGTCTTCAAAAAATGGTGCTGGAAAAACTGGACAGCAACATGCAGATGAATGACTGGACCACTTTCTTACACTATACAGGAAAATAAATTCAAAATGGATGGAAAACCTAAATGTGAGACAAAACCATCAAACTCCTAGAAGAGAACACAAGCAGCATCCTCTTTGACCTCGACCTTAGCAACATTTGACTTTAGGCATGCCTTTGGAGGCAAGGGAAATAAAAGCAAAAATGAATTATTGGAACTTGATGAAGATAAAAAGCTTCTTCACAGTGAAGGAAACAATCAACAAAACTAAAAGGCAACCTACAGAAGATATTTGCAAATGACATATCTGTGAAAGAGTTATTATCCAAAATCTATAAAAACCTTGTCAAACTCAACACCCAAAAAGTAATTCAGTTAAAAAATGTATAGAATACATAAATGGATATTTTTGAAAGGCATCCAGATGGCAGACGGACACATGAAAAGATGTTCAACATCACTCATCATCAGGGAAATACAAATCAAAACTATGATGCGATACCACCTCATACCTGTCAGAATGGCTAAAATTAACAACACAGGAAACAATAGGTGTCAGAGGGGCTGCAGAGAAAGGAGAACACTCTTACACTGTTGGTGGGAATGCAAAATGGCGCAGCCACTCTGGAAAACGGTATGGAAGTTCTCTGCAGATCAGAGCTACCCTATGATCCAGCAATTGCACTACCAGGTATTTACTCAAAGGATACAAAAACCAATATAACACTATACGTTAACTGATTGGAATTTAAATCAAAACTTGAATCATTAGGAAAAAAAAGAAATGTATCTTTCTAGTGTTTTCAATTTTTATTATAGAAAAATGCATCATACTGTTGATTTATGGATTTAAATGAATATAAATTTTATATCACATGCATAATTAAGCAGAATGTTTTTTCAAAGTCTATTTTAAATTATTCATATTAACACATATTCAGTTTGTATATTTATGTTCTGTATAATGTCCCATTATATACATATATACGTGTATGCATTATATACATATATATACACATATATATGTTTGTCTACCCTACTGATAGACTTATAATTTTCTCAAATGTTGGCGATAACATTTCTCCCTGGAAAATATTTTTCCATTCCTTTGTTTCCAATGATTTTAGATTTTAAGTACATGTCTTATAAACAGAATGAAATTGAATTATATTTTCAGTGTAATTAGATATAATTTTCCTTAATAGGTTATTTAAATGTCTTCATTTATTTTGATATTTGACATGTTAATTTCTATCTTCTATTTATCATGTTTGTTTTCCTTTGTCCTCTTTTTCTCTATTCCTAGCTTCTGTTTGATTAGGTGTTCTTTTATTCTGTTTTCCTGTGTATTGGTTTAAATGTAATCTTTTTCATTACCATCAATTTTTTTAAGGTTCATACTTTACAATGAAGAATCAATATCTTTATTCTCTCAAATGCTGTAAATATCTTTTATGGATGCTTTAACTCTGAGCATCCTAATTCTACCTTTCATACTATTGTTTCATAAATTTCATATTTTTAAGCCCCCCAACTTAATACTATTATAGTCAACATTTATATAGGTTTATGAACATGTTAATATTTGCTTCCTGGATTACTTTGTTTATCATTGTCTCACAGAAGCAAAGACAGAATTTAATATTAAAGGCATTCCTGAAAGAACTATTATAGGAACTAATGCTATTTGGAAAAAAAAAATTTAGGAAATAAGGAGTTTCAAGAAGGGATGGTGAATGAAGAAATTAAGGTGGGTTCATTTTTTAACTTACAATTGTTACTAAAATTTTACCTTTTATTTTATTGGTGTCTGTAGCAAATGTGTTCAGAGCATTCCTTGGCTTTTGGAGTTTATTGGGATTTGTTTTACTTCTCTGCCACATATCTTGTCTTTCCAGATTCATTCTTAACCTCCTCCCTTCTACTTTCTGTCTCACATGTCTGGCCTATATGGAATTGCGTCAATGGATATCTTAGTTTTCTGGCTTCTAGTTGGTTTTGTCCATTGGGAAGTCACAGCAGGGGAATGGAGGAGGGGAGAAGAACAAAGGTGGGGTGTTTATTGCCCAGTTACCCTCCTGAGTTTATAACATCTCTCCTCTGCTAATCTCTTGTGCCTGCTGCCTCCAGCCCTGGGTTACCATGGCCTTCCTTCTGGTTCTAAACCACCTTTGTAAATAGTCACTTGGTGAATAAACTCTCCTCAAATTATTATAATTTGAGTGTGGTATTTATTTCTGTTGGGATAAACATCTGGTAGTCCTTCTGGCAACTTTCTTCAGGTATGTGGATATAAAGGAAGTGTATTTGTGATAGAACACAAACATCAAAGAGGTATAAATACCATTTAGCCTTACTAAATTATTCAAATCATTTATATATTTTTATCCATTTAATCTGTTACGCTCAAAGACCAATAGTTTTATGACCAGTTTAAATCTCTCTGTACCTTTATGCATTTGTCCGTTTCTCCTTGAATTTCCAACTGTCTTAAAAATAAATATTAATATATGTTTAAATATACTGTCCACACTTATAAATCTTTATTATGAATGTTACTGTTTGACTTTTTCACTTTTATTTTCCATGGCTGTATTATTTCTTTAGGTATTAATAATTATATATATTTTTTCTTCTTTCAACTCTCATGTATTTTCCTTTTTTTTAACTTAGATTTTAGTTAACCACACTGCAATATTGGTTTCAGGAGCTGAATTCAGTGATTCATCACTTATATACAATACCCAGTGGTCATCCTAACAAGTGTCCTCTTTAGTACCCATCACCTAAACCATGGAGAGTGTTCAAATGTCCATCAACTGATAAGTGGATAAAGAAGATATATTTTCCCTAACTCTTGACTTTTAGCATCTTGTTTAAATTTGTCTAAGTAACACACAATCTGATATACTTTTCTTTTAACAATAACACAACAAACTCTTACCTATGGTTTCCATGTTCTGGTACTGTTCTAACAGTTTTTCTTATTGAGACTAACTGAATTATGGGGCACCTGGGTGGCTCAGTCAGTTAAGCATCTGACTCTTGATTTCAGCTCAGGTCACGATCTCACTATTTGTGAGTTCAAGCCCCACACTGGGCTCTGCACTGACAGTACAAAGCCTGCTTAGGATTCTCTCTCTCTCTCTCTCTCTCTCTCTCTCTCTCTCTCTCTCCTCCTTCTCTCTCTCTCTACCCCTCCACCACTCACATTGTCTCTGTCTCTCTCAAAATAAATAAACTTAAAAAAATTTAACCAACTTAATCATTAGTATGACCCTATGGGTGGGTACATTATAATCCCCCTTTTATAGATGAGGAAACTCAAGCTCAGAGTTTTGAAACACTGTCAGACACCAGCAAGGATTACACCAGGTTTACAGTCTCAGATGGTTTGTCTCCAGGGCCTGTGTTCTTAGCCCTATACTATACTGCTGCTCATAATAGCAAATGCAAACCATCTGATAGTATATTGGATTTGTATCAGTAATATTGTCTTAGCTTTTCTTTAGTGAATAAAGACCAACAAAAATGATACAGTATTTGACTTCTTGTTATTTAAGATGAGGGATTTGGTGTGTTTTCACTCTCATTTTGAGACTGTTAGTTNTTTAATAATATATTAAATATATTTAAATAGTTTTTCAAGAATATTTTGATTCTGCTTTCCACAGTTTTTTCAGTCACAGATATTTCCTATTCCAAAGTATCTGTATTTACATTTTTTAAAGTTTATTTATTTTGAGAAAGAGTGAAAGCATGAGATGGGGGGGGCGGGGAGCAGAGAATCCCAGCAGGCTCCATGCCATTGGCACAGAGCTCACAAACTGAATGCTGAGATCATGATCTGAGCGAAAATCAGGAGTCGGATGCTTAACCAACTGAGCCACCCAGGCACCATATTATTTACATATTTTTGATTCCTATCTCCCATATCTTCTTTTAATAGGACTTTTCAGAGTTCTTATTTCATCTTTCTTATAGCTTGATTATGTATGTATGTAAATATATCTATATCCATAGCCTGTATTCATACCTATGTATATTTACATATAATACTGTTGGAAAATATATTGATATAGATAGGAATACACATANTAAACATATATATATAGTCTTAGACCCTACATATTTAACAATGAATTCCTATTGACCTTCATATGTAAACCATAGGAGAATAAATATAGACTCTCAGCTTACGAATACAAAACTCTTCCTCAAACCAATAGGATTTCTTTCAGCATTCACAGTTGGAGGGAAAAAGTCTAACGTAAACAAGATTTTGTGTTGGGGTTTTTTGGGGGCATAAATTTTTATTTGGGAGATTTTATCCATGTAAAAGTTTACTGTAATTTTTCAAGTACTATAGAATCATGGGTTTTGTTATCTTAATTATTAGAAAAAATCTTTTTGGATTAAAACCTCGGTTCCTTTTTAATGTCAGAAGAGCTTTTACATACTTCTACTTAATTTATTCTGAGTTGTTTTTAAAGATCTTATTTTAAAGGCTTGCTTTTATATTTCTAATTTTCTTATAATCTTGAGCTTTTATTGATAACACAGAAAGTTGTGTGTCTGTATGTGTGTGTGTGCACATGCACATGTGTGTGTGCAACTTGTGTCCATATGTTTGTAAGTAAGCTGTGACCCTTGATCCAAACCTTGTCTCCCTTGTATCTTAATAGGTTCAGTGAATCTGATACTATAAATGCACATTACAAGAACATAGCAGATTGCAAATTCTGACAGTTTTGACTAAGTACATCAACATTTTTATTCAGAATGAATTAATAGATTATAAAACTTGTGTACATATAGACAGAAATCTCTACACTAGCCATTAACAAACTACCTGACTAGACAAAGAATCAGTGTCATCTTAAATTTACTTTATCTCTCCACCTCATCTTTACTTAGGTCCCAGGCCAGAGGTAGTCCTCAGATATTATCTAAAATTAGGAGACTAAAGAATTTTCAGAACTTAATCTATGCCTGTTGGTTCCGCGTAGGCTCATCTTTTCTATCTACCTCCATAGGACATAAAACATACTTTGGAGTAAACATTCTGATGAAACTCTTAAAAATTGTTTTTTGCTAAGTTCAAGGCTTATATACATCAATCCTTATTTGATTTTATAAATGCACTGCCTAATTTTGAATATTAGAAGTAAAATCTAAAACACTGTCATTACTACATTTCTTAAGCACAGCAATTTTGTGTCGACTCTTGTCTTTTCCATATGTAGCTGTGAAAATCTTGAATTTTGCTCCAGTGTTTGAAATTACATTTTCAGCTCTTGAAATATCATACAGAAGTTATTAATACTGAAGATGGTGGTCATAGATCAAAATATAGGAAACCACTAACATAGCATGATTAATTGTCTTTAATATATACACTTACATTTCAATTTATACCAAGTTGCAAATGAAAGTCTATAATAAATGCAGATCATGGAGAAAATGCTGACTGAGCTCAGTAAGTAGCTTTTGTGCTTTTAATCTTGTTTACCATGTCATGCTAAATATATTGGAGTCATAAAAATGATTGGGTACAACATTACATAAAAGAGACTTAATCAAATACTAAACATTTAACTTAATTAATTTTATAATTTTCATATACATATATGCCTAAGAGACTAAATATAATCAAGTACACAAAATTTAGAGATATTTTTTGTTGAGAAAATAATGCTGTCACTACCTGAAAAGTGCTATTATTTTACTTAAAAATAAATTGCTGTTCAATGTGTGTCCTGCCTAGTGGTCTCTGCTATAAGTTTTAGTAACCTTTCAAACTGGTATATACAAAGATAAACCCTATATTTTCAGAGTATTCTTGGACTTTCCCCTAATGTTAACCCCTTGTACATAGACCTAAACTGATATTTTAGTTATCCCAGGTGTACTTATGAGATTCTCCCTCCTACAAATGTCTTCCCAACCATCCAGTTTCTAGATATTATGAAATTCTAGATCAAGCCACACTGCCTCCAGGAAGCTTCCCACCATTACTCAATGCCCTGTTTTACATCTGAGCAATATCGCTCATCCATCTCACATCATTTAGCATAAAATAACAGGCTGTGGTATTGCAGCAGTAAGACATACAATGCTGTTTAACAAAATCTTGATTGACAATGTTAGTTTTAGGCAAGATATTGAGTGTTTGTGCAAAAGTGATTGTAATGAGGAATCCAAGAACCCAATCTAGAGAGAGATAATTGATATTATTACTTATTAGAGTCAATGGATTTCAGTTCTGAATAAGGTAGAAAGATTATTGCAGAGAGACACTGTGCAAATGAGCAAGAAGAATGAAAATGGAGGGTCTTAATTTTTGGTTGACATAATTCTTGGTTTTAGTGATATCCAGGATGGGACCAGAGGGTGAGAACCTGAGATAGAGTAACAGGGATATTAAGGTCAGGGTTCAAGATGGGTCACTCTGAGGATGATCAAGTTTTCAAGCACTTTACTTGATGGCCAAGAGGGTAGCATATGTTCTGATATTATATACTCTTCCTATAGATCATCTTTGCTAGGACTTAGTTATGAAATATGTGAATGCTTGATTATTTTTTCTTTGTGAGTGAGGTTTCCCTAATACATGTCTATAGAAAATAATTTCTCTGTGCTATTTTCAAGAAACTATACTTTTTCATGTTAAAACCATAATGGATGGATGTTTCCTTAGTCTTGAACTGTTTTTAGCTTGATGAGCTCTTTCCTGTTTTCTTTGTTGTGCTATATCAATTCTGAAATGTGTGTTCCACTCTCTCTTATAGGAAGAAGTCTTGACTCAGTTACATTTTTAAAATGTACATTTTCTCCATTGTATTAAGTCTTGACATATTGTATTACCCCTTTTAATATTCTTTTGGCAATAGTAGTTCAGAGATTTTGCCATTTAATCACTTCATCCCATCTATCATGAGGATTAAACTTGCTCTACTGAATAGTCTCACTGTTTTCTCCAAGTGACACCAAAAATTGCACTGATTTTGGTCAACAGGATCTCATCAAGTTACTAAAATTCTTTATCATCTTTTAGTATCATTATACTGATGATTTTTATGGCTTCAAAGTGGGGTAACTATCAGGATACATATTTGATAAAACTAAGATAGACAAAGATAGAAGAAATAATTTTTTTATTTTTTATTTTAAATTTATTTCTGAGAGAGAGAGACAGCATGAACAGAGGAGGGTCAGAGAGAGGGAGATACATAATCTGAAACAGGCTCCAGGCTCTGAGCTAGCTGTCAGCACAGAGCCCGACATGGGACTCGAACACACAAACCGCGAGATCATGACACGAGCCAAATTCGGACGTTTAACCAACTGAGCCACCCAGGAACCCCAAGAAATAAAATTTAAAACATCTTATGAATTAAGAAGAAAATGATAGCTATACTCCTGGTAAGGAAACTAAATATAATGAAAATACAGCTTACTGAATTATCCTTCTGAAAAGCAAATCTGATTAAGCTACACCAATGATTTTAAAAAGTACAATTATTCAATTACTCCCTATTGCCTAGAACAGTTGTGTGTGCGTGTGTATGCATGCACACACATATATTTTTGTAGTATACTTATATTAGTGAAACACTTTATTTAAGTTTATTTACTTTGAGAGAGTGCATGGGAGGGATAGAATGAGAGAGAGAGGGAGACAGAGAGAGAGAGAGAGAGAGAGAGAGAGAGAGAGAGAATCCCAAGCAGGCTCTGCACTGTCAGTGCCGAGCCCGATGCAGGGCTCAAACTCATGAACCATGAGACTGTGATCTGCACTGAAATCAAGAGTCAGAAGCTCAACTGACTGAGCCAACCATGTGTCCCTAGTAAAGCAATATTGATCAAATTTGAGCAAAACATTTACAGATGTACTTATAATCAAATCATATTTTTTATCCACAAGTATATACAGTAATGTACATATAAAACTGAAATTTTTAAAGGAAAAGAAAAATACAAGTGAAAACATCCTAAGAGACAAAAAAAAAAAAAAAGGAAAAGCTCTACTTTCCCTTACATCTCATGGGTTCATTCTGCATAACCCTTGGCATAGATCCAATCTCCTTGGGCAGCATGGACCCAGAACAGGAGACAGCAAATTATGGTTTGAAGTAAAATCAAATGTATCACATGTTTTTTAAATATAGTTATATTGACACATAACCAAGCCCATTTGCTTACATGTTGTCTGTAGCTACTTTCACACTAGAATAGTATGTACTTGTCATAAGACTATATGTCCCACAAAGTCCTGACCTTACTTCTAAATAAAGTTCTATTTTTTGTTTTGTTAGCTCTACAATTTTCAAATATCTATAGTTCTAGCCTTTGAGTATTCCCGTTTTCATAGTAGATCCTGTGTGTTTATACCACTTACAGCTTTAAGTATGTTTTTCCCTTTGCTTACAAGCCTTCATGAAGATCTTTTGTTTAATTCTTCATACCATTCCTTATTTTATAAAATGCCTTTTCCCTGTGACTTTTGTGGGGCTATCAATTATAAACAAACTTTTGTCACTCTAGTTGGATATAAAACATGAGATAGACAAATGGAACTGTCTCTCAGGAATTTGAGTCTCAAGTAGAAACTCAGGGAGAGAATGCTATTGGAGTAGTTATTCAATAGCAATGTCTTAATGAAATAGTTCACAAAATCCCACTGCTCAGTTTGCTGGAATGTCTTTATATTATTCACATGATCTGGTCATTTAGGACTGCCTTTGATTTTATAAGATATGTAATATCTTTCTAATACATTTATCTTTTGCTTACACTAGTCCTGATCTAACATTTTTTGTAAATGTGATAAAGTCTATCAGGCTCCCACTAACTCATTAGGAAGTGCCCAAATTCTTGCAAGAAAAGTTATGAATGTTAATAACCAAAAAGTATGACTACCATATACAAATTATCATATCATTAAATTATTTCTCTAAAAATTAAGACCAGGTTTAAGTTGTAAAAGATGAAAAAATTATCTTCCCTGTAACTGATTTTACTACACGTTGGAAAAGGGCATTGGAGTCAATAACAGTATAATTGTCAAACCCGCTTACTTGCATATGATTCTGGATTGAGAGATTGCCGCTGAGTAGGAAGAAAAAAATCTATTACAACTTATTGAAAGAAAATCTAGCAAGTGGAAATTTTTATAGTCTTAAAAAGCTTACACTTGAAACAGCATACACCATTGGTTAGCAAACTTTCTCTGTAAAGGGGCAGATAGTAAATATTTTTAGTGTTTCAGGCTACATAGTGTTACAACTACTCAATTCTGCCCTTATAGTACAAAAGCATCCACAGTGTATAAACAAACAAGCATAAATGTATTCCAATAAAACTTTGTACAAAAACAGGCAGCATCTAGTAGTTAGTGATCCCTCATATACAAGGACACTTATATGGGGCACCTGGGTGGCTCAGATGTTGAGCATCTGACTTGGCTCAGGTCATGATCTCTGGTTTGTGGGTTTGAGTCCTGCATCAAGCTCTGTCAAGTTCAAGCCGGCATCCAGCTCTGTGCTGACAGCTCAGAGCCTGGAGCCTGCTTCAGATTCTGTGTCTCCCTCTCTCTCTGACCCTCCCCTGCTCACGCTCTGTCTCTGTCTAAAAATGATTAAATGTTAAAAAATTTAATATTATAGCTCATTTAATGATTGAACACCTATTTTTGAGCCACCATTCTGCATTCTGCATTAAAAAATATATCCAAACTCTCAGCTTGCTGTAATTCTAGAGGCAAAGCTCTATGTCCTATAGCATTATCCAATTTAAGGTAATTTCTGAGTTGACGGACTGGAGAAGTGGCTTCTAGATCCCAAATGTATATAACATATAACCCAATGGCAATAAAAATCTATGTTCCAGTTTCCAAGTGTACATAACAGATGATATGATAATAGAAATCTGTGTTCTGATTTCCTTTTGGAAGTTTGAATGTGCATGTCCCAGAATCTATGTTCAGATCCATTTGAACTAAACCCAAGGCCATCTTCTCCTTTAATCAATCAGATTTTTACTTTGCTTGTGTTCTGGTTCATTTGTTTGGCTTTTATATCTTCATATTTAAATGTAACAAAATTTCTGTATGGTATCATCTTCAAATGTACTATTGTTAGCCATCAAGTTTTCATAGTTGACAGTCCTTGCTGAGCCAAGAACAAACTAGTCACAATTGAGCCTTATAGTTATATAAAACCTTTGGATTTGCTAGTATACTTTGAGAATACTTCTTCTATTACAGTTGTTTTTATGCTGTAATCTTGTTGTTCAAATTGTGAATAAGAACAGACTCAGAGAAAGCTATATTAAGGGTTAAAATGAGTGAAGGAGTTATTGCTTTCCATCTCCATTTCAGAGCCCTGTATCAGTAAGAATTGTAAAAAAGAGGTTCCAGCCTCTAGGTAGTCAAAATGAGACATTTCTGCTTCAGATGTGTGAATACAGTTCTCTCTTGCTTTAAAGACAAATAAATTGAGGCATGTGGGTGGCTCAATCTGTTGAGTGTCCGACTTTGGCTCAGGTTACAATCTCGAGATTTGAGTTCAGGCCCCACATAGGGTACTCTGCTGTCAGTGCAGAGCCCACTTGGGATCCTCTGCCTGCCTCTCTCACACTTTCTCTCTCAAAAAATCAAAAATCAAAAAACAAAAACAAACATTTTTAAAAAACCCACACAAATAATCACAACCACAACCACAAAATTAAGTATATATTTTTGATGCTTTCTACCATCATCATTATCTGCTGACATAAAAAGTCCCCCATCTCTGTTTATTCCTCTACTGCTCCTTCCTGATTTGCTGTCTTTGGAAGCATATTTGGAAGATTACAAATTCTCGATTTTTCATATTGTCTTGGACTTACAGCTTTAATATTTTAAAGATAATCTTTGTTTCCAACAGCTTGTGAGTGGAGTAGTTATAGTGAGCCACTGGATCCAAGCCAGTCACCTAAATGTTTATCTGTCTTCATTGGGCATAGAGATCAGGGTCATTGCTAAAAGAAAAAAAAATGATATGTCTTCCCTTGTGAAAAAGGCAATTAATTGCCTCCAGAATTTCCTGTCAGGTGTAAATAAGAACAGGATCAACCCAGGAAAAATGAATGGCTCTCCTTCATTTTATAAATAACCAATTTATACTTTGGTGTTCCCTAGTTTTTTCTTCATTGTTTGTATTTAATATGTTTTTTATAACTTTTATATCAAGAGTCATGATTGAAATAAAATCTTAGTAAATTTGTAACATTCCTTTTTTTCCCCCCAAATAAGCTCTAAAAAAAAATTCCCTATAAGCCAAAAGAGGAAAAGCAAAGCCACTTCATTGTAAATTATGTAATTATAGTTAATTGCTCTAAAAAGTAAAGGAAATGCTTAATTCATTTAAAATAATGTATGTAGCCACATTCTAAGTGTCATTTCTTACAAGGGCATTAAATAGTTATTATTGATACCATATGAATTAGTAATTAGAACCTAAGGAAAACCCCCAGAATGGTTGTAACCATGCTAATATAATACTGCAAACGGCCTTCTAATTACATAGCTTACATTCAGGTTAATTGTGCTACAGACGTTGGCTTGGTTGCTCTACTGTGAAGTTGACACCCACAATAAACATTGCATTATTCAAGTTGTTACTTAATATGCACCATAGATTCAAAACTACTCCATACTGGTTTATTAGTTGTTTCTTTAGTATACTCAGCTTCATTATCATCAGGAAGATTTTTCCTTTTTCCTCACTTTAATGTAATTAATGTTTTCTGTATTAACTCAGGAGAGAGAGAGAGAGAGAGAGAGAGAGAGAGCACAAGTGGGGGAGAGGAGCAGAGGAGGAGAGATAATCTCAAGCAGCCTTCACACTGAGCATGAAGCCCAATGAGGGACTTGATCCCATGACCCAGAGATCATGACCTGAGCAGAAACCAAGAGTCAGATGCACAACTGAATGAGCCACCCAGGTGTCCCATTGTTGTTTTATTCTAAAAATACTGTGTACTTAAAATAAAAATTATACTAACATTACTCAAGAGATTTTTAAAATGTTTGTTTATTTTTGAGAAAGAGAAAGACAGAGTGCAAGGTGGGGGAGGGGCAGAGAGAGAGAGAGAACACAGAAACCAAATCAGGCTCCAGGCTCTGAGTTGTCAGCACAGAGCCTGACACAGGGCTCAGACCCATGAACTGTGAGATCATGACCTGAGCTAAAGTCGGACTCTTAATCACCTGAGCCACTCAGGCATCCCAAGATATGTTTCTTAAAAAGAAAAGAAGTTTGTGAGATGTTGGAAATAAAGATCTAATTATTAAAAAAAAAAAAAAAAGTAGAAAGACTCACTGCAATCATTGGATCTGAAGGCTATAAGTGGACCATTAGCCATTTATAACAGGAAGGTCACTGAAGAGTTTCCTGGATGTGGAATAAAAGATGACTTTACCAAGTAAAGTAATGCTTACATAGTAGAAATGAAGTATTTGAGTACATTTGCTTGTGTGTGTTTATGTTTGTGTTTCTAAGAGCTTTATCTGGGGAATTTTAAAACTGGGCAAAAAATTAGACCCATTAATATCACAGAAGAAGTAGTTGTATATCAGACTGGCAAAGCAGCACATAAGAGTTGAGAATAATTGCTAATGAGGAAGGTAACTAGCTAATACTGGTTGACACTACTCCAGGACTGTGGGTTTTATTATTTTAAGAACTTAGCTATTTAGAGGAGTGCCTGGGTGGCTCACTTGGTTAAGTGTCGGACTTCAGCTCAGGTCATGATCTCATGGTTCATGGGTTCGAGCCCTGAGTCAGGCTCTGTGCTGACAGCTAGCTCAGAGCCTGGAGCCTGTTTTGGTTTCTGTGTCTCCCTCTCTCTCTGACCCTCCCCTGCTCATGCTGTCTCTCTCAGAAATAAACAGAATGTTAAAAAAATTAAAAAAAAAAAAGAACTTACCTATTTAGAATGGAAAAGTAAGCTATTACTGTTTATTGGAGAAATGTGTATGTGTGTATGCGTGCTCACCCGATAGAGTTGGTACAGAAGTTTACTCAGGTATTTAGGAAATTGAACTCTTCATGGAATCATTAATAATATGCTTGTACAAATCAATATAGTTAATGCATATATGTTATTTAAAAAATACTAAAAAAACGCTATTTCTCTATTCACTGTTTGAAATACAAATAGGCACCTATTTGAGGATGTCTCTTGAGGCTGTTTTGGTTCTCAAATAATTCATAATTCAATTGTTACAATTCCACGTAGATCACAGGGTATCACAGCTCACTTCCTATAATAGGTGCATGTGAATTAAAGCAAGTATGAAAGGAAAGGTATCTGAATGAAGATTCTGATGACATGCATATGGTGACACAGCATATAGGTAATTAACGATTAAGTCAAATAGGAGAAAAACAATCACACATTATTTGGCATAAAATAAAATGCTTAAATTTAAAAACACAATGACAAATTTTCATAATGTAATTTTTGTTTCTATCTTATTTCAAACTCCCAGTGGAACCCTATAAATTCTCCTTTTTAATACGTAAAAGGATTTTACCCTTTGCCCATCTAAAAGAAATCTTCTGTAAGTTTAATGGACTGATGCTTTAACATTTTTTAGTCTTTTACTGTAATATCTAATATTTTCACAATGGACATTTAATACATATTTCATATATGTATATACACTATCTTTCTTAATCTTAATGGTGGGTAAAAACAGTTTCCTTTATCTTTACTGACCAGAACTAACTGTTCTGTCCGATTAACCAAGAAGAATCTTAATGAAATCTTTTGTCTTTTTCTGACTGTTCAGGGGCTGGTGTGTGTGTGTGTGTGTGTGTGTGTGTGTGTGTGTGTGTGTGTGTTTACAGTGTCCCAGTTGACAAAATTATAGGGCAAAGACAGACTTCATGAGATTTTAGCAACACCACCTCAGATACTAACAAATTCAGTAGAAGGAACACACCACAGAGTTTAGAATTTAAACCCAACTCTATAAGAACTATATAAATGTCAGGTGCACTGTATTCATCATGGAAAATTCATTAAAAGAAATTTCACACACTAATTCTCTCGAAATTTCTCTAGAGTAAATTGAATTTATTCTCTCCATTAAGTACAAAATAAATTGACAATTGGACTTTCCTTATAAAACGTGATTTTTTTCTATAAGGCTGAACACAAATATTCTTTGGGTTACTCACATTGTATTAGTTAATGTTGCTAGAATTTTAAGGTGCTATTGATGCTTGTCTGGTTAGACAGGTAACTAAATAACTGATGGCGAGGTCATTGGTTGTTTTAAATCTATACACTGACAATGTCATAGCATGTCAGTTTCAACTATGAAGAACTGTGTTTGTTCACAACTCTCTCAAACAGATATCTTTGATTCAAGACCTTTTATTGCTGAGTTTCAAGGAGCAGGAGTTTGCTGTGTTTGTTTTCTAAGATTCTATTCAGATAGGAGTCACATAGAAGACCCACTTCTGTCAGTTACTAGCTGAATGGATAATTGCATTATTGGTCCCAATAGTTTATTATTTCTTTTGTCCATGACCTTTTGTATGTGTTTAGCATGTATGGGCATCGTAGCTAGGTCCTGCTTCTCACTCCTTGATTTTTGGATTGTCTATATAAAGTGGACAGAAATGTCCATCTGCCAGTTCTGAGTCAAGACCTTTTATATTTCTATTTGTGTGGCTACACCCCTACCATTGCCAGAAAACAAACAAATGAAGCGGGGCGGGGAGGACGTCTAGGTTAATTTGCTAATTTTAGGGAGAGGATGGACTTATTAAGTAGAACCAATGCCCCAGCTCAGCCTAGCCTAGAGTTTCTGATACCCTCCTCCAACCCCATGCCAATTCCTAGTTACAGGAGCAAGCCAACACAAAAAATAATAAGCCCAACCAGATGAGCCAAATGTTAGCCCATGCGTAGCTACTGCTGTTTCCTTTGACTTCCAGTAATGGTTTCTTCCCTTAACGCCTCCATGAGATAATGTGTTTTTTTCCACTGTTGCCAAGCTTTAGGTGTTTCACCATTTTGTCATTTGCTATAATAACCCTTTTATTACACTTGCTTCATTAGTGTCATCTCATTTGAGTAGATCATCTGTTTCTTACTGTCATTTAGTTACTACCATCACAAAGCAAGAAAGTGAAAACTCAGGAAAGAGAGAAGGTAATGACATAAAAACCAGTTGAAATCCTGCAAGCATATTAAAAAAGAGAGATAAAATGGAAAAAGCCAAATAAATAATTGACATTGTAGAAAACTTGGTAAAAGGAATGGTGAACATAAATGAAAAAATTAATCAAAGTTAATTTGAAATAAAGTGTTATGCTCTTAAATAGGAAATGATGAAATTTATAGAATTTATCAAGGATAAGCCTAATTGCTTAGATTTTTATTCCTCCCACTCCCCCTAAAATGAAATGGAGATAGAGCACTTAAAATTATAAATCAAGAAAACTTCTCTGAAATTAAAACTATCTTAAATTTACATATTGAAAGGATATATTGTGCAATAAGGAAAATTGACACAGAATTGTCAATATCAATGTATATCCTAAACACTAAAGATAAGGAAAGAATTCCTTGGGAAGCAAGGCCAAAAGATCAAGATTCTTTTATGAAGAAAAATAGAATTAGGCTAACCTCAAAATTCTCCAAAATTTATATAACTAGAATATACAACAGCAAAGTTACAAAACACTCAAGAGAAGAAGGTGGGACTATGAATTTCATATAGGGAAAACATACTTTTCAACTATAAAGCCTGAACATACATAAAGCTTGAAAATATTTTTCCCCAAGAGAACTTCTTAAGTAGACTATAAAAAGGACTTCAGTTAACTATGGAAAATCTCAAGAGATTATGTAAAGGACATGGTTATGAACATTAACTATATGAAACTGGAATAAAATCTACCATCTATCTCCAGTATAAGGTGAGGAAAAAAACGTAGAATCGATAGGCCTCACAATGCAGAAATGATTAAAAAACAATGTAAGACAAAAAAGACAGGAAGTAGGATAAGTTCAATTGCCTCATCTAACGTAGTTAAAAACTAAGTCATATCATTGAAAGAACTGTTGGGGATACAAAGCTAAATAATAAAAATAATACTATTGACTAAAATACTATTGACTAATAACACTATTCACTAATTGACTAAAATTAAACTAAATTTTCTCTTGAAGAGAAAGCAGTAGAGAAAATATAATATTATGTATTTTTTATGATAGACAATAAAAGACTATGATTTAATATTAAGAAATTATCATAAATATGACTACTATAATATAATGCAAAGCTTCCTGAGTATCAGGAAAATTTACGTGTTAAAACACTAAAGCAAGCACACAGCTAATAAAATCAATAAAATTAAAAAAAGAAATGTAACATCACATTCATTTCATAATATGTAAACATAATTGTTTCATATATATAATATATATATAAATCTATATAAAAAGCATACTTTGAATTTGAAAATAAAAAAAGCAAATATACCCAAATGAATGAATATATGGAATTCTGAGCCTGTATCNTATAGATAGATATAGTTTTATATGTGTATATAAATGTATGTATATATATTATGTAAATATAAAATTTGATCTGTAACATAAATAAAACTTGTACTTCAAAATTTGATGTTTTAATTTCTCTTCAAAGTATATTAATAAAAATTAATCACATATTTGACCCAAGATAAAGCTTCATTATCTATGAAGAGAAAAGAAGTACAGAAACTATACCGTGACCATAGCTCAATAAAAATGAAAATCCTACCATGAGAAAACAAAATTTTATCCTAACTATAAATTTTAATACTATATTTTTGGATAAATCCTGGTTCATGGAGTTAATATAAAACATCATAGAAAACCTAGAAAGTAATGATGATGAATATGAAACAGTAAGAATTTATGACATTTGTCTAAAGGAATGCTTAGAGGAAAATGAATAGCCTTTCCTACTTAGAGCAATGCACAAAAAAGAATGAAAATTATTTAATATTAATTCAAACACTTAAAAGTTTTAAAATAAGGGAACAAAATTTTTAAAAATTCATTGAAACAGAATTTGGTGAATATGACAACAGAAAAACTAAAGCAGATCATTTGAGACCCTGAGGCAGTGGGGTGCCTTGTGTATTAAGAGGAACAGAAAGAAAATCCATGAGACGGCAGCAGTGAGAACAAGAAGGAAATCATGAAAGATGAGGTCAGAGAACTAATAGGAGGCGCAGACCACATGCAGTCTTGCAAGGTAATAGCAAATTCTGGCTGTAGAATTGAGAGTAGGCTTCGGGTAAAAAAAGGGAAGACCTGCACAAAAGTAAATGCGCTAATCCAGGGGAGAGATGAGGTGGCTTTGACCAGTGTGGGTTGCCAATGGGGGATGGTGAGCAGCAGTTGACTTCTGGATATATTTTGAAGTAGAGCCAATAGGATTTATTGTTGGAACTGATGTGAGAAAGGAAAAAAGGCAAAGGTGACATCACTTGCCTGAACAGATAGAATGGAGTTGTCAGTGACTGAGATGAAGAAAACGAGTGATAGAGCTGGTGTGGAGAGAGATCAGGAGTTCAATTTTAGACAAGTTCATTTTGAGATACCTATTATATATCCAAGTGCGGGTGCCAATTAGGCAGTTAAATATATGGGTCCAGGATAAAGTGGAGAGGTCTGGCCTGTAAAGATGAACTTGGGAATTATCAGCTTAAATGTCAAATGCAAAAAGTAAGGGGGGAATGTTCAATTCTCACTTTGTCACTTTTTTTCAGACTTCCATGTCTGAAATGAAAGAAATGAGGAAATTATTTTTGCCAAGGCAGTGCATGTTAATCCACTGAATGCCAAGCTAATGGATTCGTATTTTATCTGCTAACCTATTGGATATGAATGGAAAGAAGTTCATGAACAAGGAAATACCACCATGATGAAGTTTGAAAGTGATTATTCTGGCAAATCTGAATACTTTGTATTGACGAAGTACAGAGAACACAAATAGGACTTTGTACTAAGAATATGGAGTAGAAAATCCAGGTTTAAGATTAATGTAGTGGAAATGGAGATGAATAACTTTTTCTTTTTTCCCCTGAAAGATTTAGCTACACATGGATTCAAATGTGACCAATTTAAATCTGATCAGATAACCTTCTTAAGTGAAATGCAGCTGCTTTCATTTCATAGAGCCAAAGGCAATATGCTTATATTTGCAACAATCACAATAACAAAACATTTTTCCAGTGGAGCCATACTTTAAAGAGTATTCTTTCTATAATGGATACTGCCCCTTTAAGTAGCAGAAAACAGCTTTAGAGGATAATAGTTGTTATTATGATTGTCAATCTATCCCAGATCTGCTATTCCGTATTTTGTCACTTATAAAATAGTACTTTCAGTGTGAGAATTCTATTTATCTCAAGCCAGAGTGTCAAATCCCTGATGAATTAGAAAAGGATGATATCTGAGAAAGATAGATATAGAGAGAGGGAGAGAGAAAGTGAGAGACCGAGACAGACTTCAATGCCAATAAAAAAAGATTATGGTTATAGGCCTCTTAAATCAATCCAGTAGTATCTATCTTAAATTAACGTCCTCAAAAAGCAATTTTTGATTAGGAAAAATGTCAAATCAGTATGCAGAGATATCATATCTTTGATTTATTTTGCTTATTTGTGTGTAATGTCTTTGATAATATGGAGACTATCACTCCAGACTTATATGTGTATCTTTATTAATCTCTCATTAGATTTTTGAGTAAAGAATGGTTAAAAGAATCAAAAGCCTTTGTCATTTTGGGAGTAGTTCATAATTTATTTTTACCCCAAACATATATATAATTTCCTTGGCTGGTTAATTCATCTGTTAAAAAGGTCTCTCCATATTTACAAAGTTATATTTGAGGATGTTCCATCAACAAAAATGTCATGAAGGATCATCCTAAATATTTTGGAAATATAAAATTTCCATACAAGAAAGGTCCACTTATTTTTCCTTTGGAGAAGTCACTAGTTCATCTCTATAAAATCTTTGCCTACTCATTGGTTTGTCATCCAATGAGGAAGATAAATTCTTGGGATTGCTGGCATAATCCCCATACATCATCTAGGATCAGATTTATTTTTTTAAAACTTGGTGTCAACATAATATTGCTCTGTAAGATGCTATTTCAGGAAATATAGAATAGTAAAATTTGAGTATCTTTTCTAGTAAAGAGAGATTTATGCCATGGGGAAGGAGAACAGAAAATCTCCTCAGGAAATAATATAAATGATAAATAATAGATCACTTTGATCCTAAGTTGGTAAAGGAAGTATATTTGGTAAATTGAAGAGCAGGTTTGTGGCTGAAGTAATTGGGGCTAGGAAATATTACATGGTTAACAATGAATTAAAGAGATTTGGAGGACATGGGAAGAGTTGGTCTAAAACAAGAATGGGCTTTGGAGTAAAAACCACCTGATTGAGAACCCTTGTGCCACTCTACTATCCATATTATTTGGAACAAGCTTAAAAATCTGACTTTCTTGGAGTGCCTGGGTGGCTCAGTCAGTTGAGCAACTTCAGCTCAGGTCATGATCTCATGGTCCACAAGTTTGAGCCCTGAGTCAGGCTCTGTGCTGACTGCCAGCTTGGAGCCTGGAACCTGCTTCAGATTCTGTGTCTCCCTCTCTCTCTGACCCTCCCCTGCTCTCGGGCTCTCTCTTTCCCCCTCTCTCTATCTCCCTCCCCCCACTTTGTACTCTGTCTCTCTCTCAAAAATAAATAAACATTAAAATTTTTTTTAAAAATCTGACTCTCTTGTCTTTGTGACTGGAATCATGGATATCAGAGGCTCCTTTAAGTTTATTTTAAAAAGCATAAAAAGTATAAAACAAAGGGNAGAACACTGTAGCAATTTATTAAAGGTTTATTCTCTTTATATAGAAAAAGAAGCAAATAAAAGATGAAAATGAAAAAAAAGGCTTTCAGTTTTGACATATATATATATATGTATATATAATATATTTTAAAAGCTCTAAAGGAAGAATGTAACTAGCTTTGATATGAGTTATAGAAAATATAAAATGGAATTCAACTACTCAGATACCATACAAAGACAAGAATAAAAACAGTCAAATTTATGGACTTTTGGTATACTCCAAGAATGACACAGTTGATAAGAACATAAATAAAAACAAAAGTTCAATAATACAGGATACTGTTCTAATTTACATGAAGAGTATTATCATTGTGGATTTTGATTTTGTTCAAAAAGCCTCACTATTAGTTTCATAATGTTCTTTATTATCAATACTTTGTAATTATCACCAGTTTTTTGGGGGGTGGGGAGATTATAGAAAGAGACTTACCCTCGGAAACTGAAGATTTGGATTCTAATTATAATTTTGTTTTCAGTAATCAGTGTATAATTTATTTTGTCTGGTCTTTATTTCCTAATCTATAGAATTAAAAATTTTTAACACTTCCAGTTCTAAAACTCTCATTTTTGCTATAAGTAAATCTTAAGGCTGCTTTTTAAAAATTAGTTTTAGTAACTATTTTCAGAGGGGTTTAAAATTTCCAGCCACTTTCTACTTCATCAGTCTCTTTCTAGTGTTTCTACTAAGAAAGGGCTGTGGCCTACTGATTTAGCAGACATGCTCTTACACAAAATTTTTTCTTCAGAAATGTGAATCTTTTTACATGTGACCGTGAGTCAGTGCCCATAGTAGGAGTGTGAGTAGAAGATATACTAAGGAGATAAATGTTTCAACTCTCTTCGACCCTGGAGCAAAATAAATGAGAGTAATAAAGTTACCCCTTTGAGTTCTGCCTTGTTATCAAATATTCCCCAAATCATGAAACCAATAAAAAAGAAATAGTCTGTCAGGGGAAAAACAACAACAAAAATCATAGTTTTTTCCCCTTAGGCATTTTAAGAAAACTTCAAGTCTAGATGTATGAATGAAATTACTTCTAAAAATTAGAAAATTCTATCAGCTCAGACATATATGAGTATCTTAAGCGGAAAGTTAGACCTCTACCCTGAAAAAGATAGTTACTACATCATTTCATTTTTTTTCTTCCTATCAACTGGGAAACAAATTTGACCTCACTTCTCATGTTTTAGTTTTCGATTTCAATTAGATCTACATAAGAAAAAATAAATGAAAGATTAGACGGACTCTGGGGGACTCAATGCTTCCCCTCACCAGGTAGGAAAAGAAGAACCGCCATCGCCCAGTTTAGTGTGTTGTCTGTAATCAAAGGGCTAATGCTTAATGAATACAGAAAGAATGGGGGCATGTGGGTGGCTCAGGGGGTTAAGTTTCCGACTTGGCTCAGGTCCTGATCTCATGACTCGGGGTGGGTTTGACCTCAGCATTGGTCTCTCTGCTGTCAGCACAGAGCCTGCTTTGGACCTTTTGTCCCCACCATCTCTCTGCCCCTCCCCCACTGGTGCACAGTCTCACTCTCAAAATAAAATAAGATATACATTAACAAAGAATGAAGGCCAAAACTAAACTGCTACTGTGGGCATTTCAGGGGTGGATCATCTCCATCTGCTGTCCTTCTTTCCTCTACCTCTGAAAGCGATTTTATGACTGTTTTACCCAAATTTTTATTTTCTTGGGCCTCTTTTCTCCTATCACACTCCTCTCGTGTCTACTAGTCTTGCTCTCAGACTGCCTGATGTTGTTCAAGAAATTTGTGAGCCCAATCATATTCTATGACCTTCATCTTCACACAGAGGCACCCCATTATCTCCCATTTACTCCTGCTGATAGCCCCCTGTAGCCTTTCCAAACCCTTTCTTTTTTCAGTCCTCCTTATGAGGAAGAAAGAGGATGCCTTTAACTTCCTTTCTACCTCATTTTGTCCGATAGTCCATTGATCTTCATCTGCTGGCGTCCGCTATCATCAGAGTCAATAGTGGTCTATACTCACACCATGGCTTATTCTCTTTATGTCTCCCCAACATTTACTCCATGACTGATGCTCCCTTTCTTCCTCTTCAATCCTTCTCTCCTCTTGATCCATCCCCCCAGACTTTTATTGATCACCTAATTCTGTTTCTGGAATATTTCCCTTGAGTTGAATCTTGCACTGCTTCTTCTGGTTTCTCCTCAATGACTAACTGCCTGGTCTACTGACATATCTCTGCCTTTCTCTTTAGCTTTCAATATCCCAAATGTAGGTGGCCTCAAACATATAATTTAAGGCCGATTGTATCTTCTTTTTAAAATCTCCCCCCTAGAACTCTTACCCAAAATTCATAGCTTTCCTTAGCTCTGCCTTGTGGATGATTCCCTTGTACATTTATATATTTAACTTTTGTTTCTATTTTGAGCCCTATTGCCATAATCTCAAATAGTTACCTCATCAACTATGATTTCACACTTTTATTTTTCAACTTTTATTTTGATAAGTGGTATCTTCAAACACCTGCCTCCCACACACATACACTTGTCATCCTAATCAAAGATCACACCTATTATTCAATTCCTCTTTCTCTCAATCCTTACCTCCAACATATTATCTAGTTTTGTCAATTCTTGTTTATAAGTTTATTTATTTAGAGAGAGAGAGCGCATGAGCAGGGGAGGGACAGAGAGAGGGAGAGAGAGAATCCCAAGCAGGCTCTGCATTGAGCCCAATATAGGACTTGAATTCACAAACTGTGAGATCATGAACTGAGCCAAAATCAAGAGTCAAAAGCTTAACCGACTGAGCTACCCAGGTGCCCCAAGTTTTGTCAATTATATGATACAGCTATTACATTACTGACCTTTTGGAGACCTGAGAGAAGAAAATACAAAAGAAAGAATTATACAAATTAATTAGCAGTTCTTCCTTGTCTGGTAATATGTTTCTCCTGCCTCTCCCAAGCATTCATGGGATCATTACTTAGATTCCTCCTTATATCAAAAACCAGGTAGCTCTTCCCAAGTAACATAGAGAGAAATTTTACACTGATATTTCACTTAAAATTTAAATTCATACCTTTTATTTATTTTCTGAAGGTGCCTATTCTTTGGTCAAGTAGAAAATATGTCCTTTAATCCTATTCTTAGAAATATCCCAAGACAATTTTTGTTGACTTCTGCAGGTTTTCCCCCCTTGATTACATCTAACTGTAAACCTCACTATTTTCTGAGTTCCTCCTACAGTGAATATAATAAGCAGCATTACAATTAATTGCAGTAGGCTCACCTATAAGGAAATAACCACTTTTGAATCTAGATCCTTGTTTAGATTTTAGTTTTCTAAAATTGATAGATTTTACTACGCAATTATAGTTATCCAACCATGTACTTCAAATTATGGTGTTACCAAGACGAAAACCTTGCTTCAAAGCAACACAGAGAGGTAACAACTGAAATTCTCCGGCATATGCACTTGTTTTGAAGGCATGTAATAGCATTGTCTAGCTAAGATTCTCAGTAATGATTATTTTGGTATACATCTTCATTTAAATTCATCTCAAAATTCTATTTTAGCATTGAAGTGCTCTGACATTAAATGCTCCTGAAATGGATTCTTTTAAGGATTCACCATTTGATCCTACCCTAAAGTTTACTTACTGCCACAAAGTGGAAATTATATTTAATTGAATGACAGTTTTATTCAATTCCCAGATACTTCAATAGTGAGATGACTAAAATATAATGGTGCGGAGTGATACAAATTAAAAATCTGCCACATAGTTTTAATTGTAAAAGATTTTAAACTTCATGCTAATCAAAAACAGTTTCAAGGCCCCTAATCTCACCCAGAAGTTTTAAACTAATAGTGGAGAGGTCAGAGAAGAGTTTACATATTTTAACATTATAGAGTGGTATTAAATAGGAAGAAAAGTTTCTCCCAGTTAGGTATATATTTTGCATTTCTTCCTGTTTATGGTGGTAAGAGCAATAATTCAAGACTTTTTTTTACAAAACCTTATTTTTTTTTATTTTATCCCTTCTTTCATGTTAAAGATGGTCCCAGTGCAGAGGAAGCGTGCCAGGCTCTAAGCTATTTCCCAAGAATTCAAGGATTTTAGAGCCTATTAGTGTTCTTAATATTTATAGCTTATTTTGTGTAGGAGATCATCATGGACCTGTACAAGGATGACTGAATATTCGTGTTACCTACTATGACTTAACATTCTCAATTCTATGTCTGATTGTTGTGAGCAATTATCATTTCTTTCACATGATTTACATCCACCATTATCTACTGCTACCACAGCCATTGATCCTTGTTGTTGTGGCCTCTACAAAAGAAATTCCTTCTCAGCACTCTGGACGAGAGGTGAATAGACTGTATTAGATACCTTACCTAATCATAGGTCCTAGTAAGATCTACCAAAATGGTAGATCTCAGAACCACCGCCCACAATTATATGGTGCAAGCCTCTATAAAATATGTTTTATTTCAAGTATCTCTGGCCAGTATAAGACAGCTTTTGTAAGTGACTGGCTGAGTGTCAAAGCAATAATCCTATAGCATGGTTGTATGGACATGTAGCATACTTTAGAGAGAATCACTTTATCTAGAATCAATAGGACTTACAACCCTTACCTGATCCGAACTCAGAAAAACCACCTGAATATCTATTCAAATATTACATTCACTGAACATCTTTCTCTCCCTGTAGGCTGATATATGAACTGTGAGCCTTAAGTAATCAATTGTTGTTGTTTATGAAGTATCATCTAGACTAGATCATCTAGCACCCTCTTCTTTTGCTTTAATAGTGCTATTCTGATCATCTCGAATGCATTATATGCATTCTTAAGGCTGCTCACTTTATTGATAATTAAAGGTACAATTAGTTCTCTATATCAAAGTGCACTCAAATTCAAACACTCTGCTTATGTATATATTCTGTATTTCCCTGTTTTAGAAGTCATCAAAATTTCTACATAGACACATAGAATTTTTATTTTATTTTTTGAATATATTCACCACTTAATTCTGACCCAATTGGCATACTTCTCTCCTTAGTCAAAAGCCCAAAAATCTGCCTCCAGCATTTTCCATATCTTTTGCTACATTATATATAGAGAAAAATGATTAATGTAGTTTTTTCAGAGTTTAATTTTTTAACTCAGATGCTAAGCAGTTATGACTCTTTCCAGGTTTTTCCCATATTTCTCAGAAATTCGTGTCTGTCAAACTCAACATTTGATCTTTAATTTCTTGAGGCTATTTAATTCTGACATATGTGCTAACTGACTATCTTTAGTTCTTCAGAGTTTGGTTTCATTCATTCTATCAAGTATTTTAAGAAGCTTGAAATGCTCCCAGGATCACTTATCTGAAGGGATTTAAAGAAAGACAATACTAGTAGGACTTTATTATATACCATCTGAAAGGAAAATTAATTTTGCCTCAGGTTTCAAATGCAAATGAGAACTCCATCATATAAAGAAGGCTTGTCTGAATAACCTAACTGAATTAATGGGGGAGAAATACTCAGATATTTTATGCAAAAAGATGTACTTTTGTTTAAATGATTAAAATTTAACATCTAAACTTTCCCCAATGCACTAGTCTAACAATTTTTCATATTTTGTTTATATATTTATGATATATTTACTATAACATCCTAATGAAAATGATAAAATGCCCCCATAGTATCTCAAGATTTGACAGTAGAGTACATAGATTTAAATGAAGAATGGCAAGAGGTGACTTGGAGATATGAGGCAAGATCAATCATAGATAATTGGAAATTATATTGCTTTTTTGTCAGTCTTACAATAATTCTTCCAAAGAGCCTATTTTGTGGGATAAACTACTCTTCCCACTTAATAATTTGACTCTATTATACTATAAATAAAATATAAAAATCTCCCTTAGAGTAATTGATGGCAGAAAACTTCGACTATGAATAGGCATATTTTTCCCCATCATTTTATGCACAAATACCTAACATCTGGCCAACATCAAAATGTGTAGCTTCTGGCAGCTGGTATCAAACTTTGTACACCAAATGCAGTCAGAATGTTTTCTGAGCAGGTTCACTATACATGATCTGGGACACATGTTTGATATTATCTGGGAAAACAAAAACAATGAGTCAATGACTTGAGCTCAATTTGACACTAAAAAAAACCTTTAGCTCCATAAACTGTTTCTGAAAAGAATATTTTACTTTGAGCATAGCAGCTAAAGGTTCCATTATTAATGTAAATAAATGAGGGGGAAGAGGGAAGCCTTGATGATTGGCATGGTAAAAAATTAAACAGCCCTGGGACTGTCGATCATAGTTGACTTTAGTAACTGGCTGGGAATGCAGACATTTGATCCAGCATACATGATTACCAGAATTCACACTGACCAATGTCCTCGCCTATAAAGCATTTGCACTCTGGGGAATTAGAGGTTGCCAAAGACAGTTTTGAAATTTCCTAACTTTCTGGAAAGGGTTTTTGTAATATATACTACCTGAATTTTAGAGTAAACTTAAGGCAGTTTCTTTTGTAAACACACACACACACACACACACACACACACACACACACACACACACTTCCCCCTTTTTGGCTAATGTGCAGCTGTAAGTAACTTAGAGTATGTCTGCTGATACAAGACTACATATTCAGCTACGTGTTAATATTTCAGGTCTCTGCATAAACATGACTAATCTTCCTAAGCATCAGTTTTACTTAATGGTAATAGTGCATTAGTTTGATCTCCTGAATAATTTCCCACAAGTGATTGGAAGTGACATTTATCTACTAAAAATGTATATAAATGAGTAAAATTATATTTTAAATTCTTTCTGATTATTTTGATGTAAGTTTTTAGTAATAGTTCATAAAAGATGATTTTCCAAAAGGAAAATGAAGATCATCTTTGCAAATTCCTGTTTAGATGAAACTTCTAGACATGTTGCCACTAAGTGTCAGTTAATCAGAGCATAGACCAAGTTACTCAGGGGTGTTACCTTAACATTAATTTTGTTACTCCTATGGAAAACACATAAGGACACATACACACACACACACACACACACACACACACACACACACACATTAATCATCTCTACCACTTCAGAGTTAGGAATTTCCTCCTAAGTATCATGTTTATATGCCAGTTGAATGTCACCTGCCTGCTAGTGGACAAAATTGTTAAACTAAACCATACCCCAAGATTTAAAAAACCTGAACTATCCCCCAAATTAAAAAAATTAAATGGAGTGAAAATATAATAATCAGTGGCAATGTCTATTTCCTACTTTCTAAAATTATACACTTTTATTAATAGTCCATTATAGTAAAAACAACTGATCACAATAAAGTGATCTGTAAGGTTATTTATTATTCTTCATCATTTTCAGTAAAATAACTTTTCTACATAAGGAGAAGAAAGAATTCTGGCCAATTTGACTCAGAATGAAAGGAATTAATGGAAAATAAAAATCTGATGATTAAAACACATTTTGGTGTCGATAAATTGTAAATGAAGACTACACTGAGTTATCATTTTACACCTGTTATACTGAAGAAAAGAAAAAGTATGACAACAAATGTCAGAAAGTATGTGAATCTGTAGAATCTCTTCATTTTAGGATGAGGTAAACACACATAACCACATAAAATTTTAGAAAAGTGAAGGATTGGGGCACCTGGGTGGCTCAGTCGGTTAAGTGTCCGAATTCGGCTCAGGTAATGATCTTGCAGTTCTTAGGTTCAAGACCCATCAGGTTTTGTGATGGCAGCTCAGAGCCTCGAGCCTGTTTCAGATTCTGTGTCTCCCTCTCTCTCTCTGCCCCTCCCCCACTTATGCTCTGTTTCTCTCTGTCTCAAAAATAAATAAAAACTATTTTTAAAAATTTAAAAAAAAAAAGAAAAGTGAAGGAATTATTGCCATCGAATACCAGTGAGTGACAAATGAGTAAGAGAGGTGGGAACATCTGCAAGATTTTAGTTTTTGTGTTTAATGGCAGTTTTATGAAAGTGTATATTATTATTAAAAACAAAAAGTATAGGCAAAGTTAAAAAGGACTTTCATAAAAATGAGTCTGTTATTAATGAAAGACTCTTTAAGCTAATTCTATGTATCTGAGTAAAATAAATATATAAATCATTCATGCTGTAGCTCTGAGAAACTTACACCATATTCATTTGAAATGGCTTATACATATATTATATGTCTCATACCCTAATTTTATTTTGTTTGGCCTTGCTTTGTTTTCAAATTTTAATGACAAAGGAACAGATGATGGGAAAATAATTGAGACAACTCAAGAGAACTGTTCTAGTCGCTACCTTAACAAATTGGTTTTCTTGCACTTCATCCCTCTAAGCTTTTGTTTCTTCATTTGGAATATTAAGAAATTTACTATTTTCTAGATTTATTAAATAAATATTTAAAAACTTTTTATGTGCCAGATATCATTTTAAGTAGTAGAGGTACAGGGGTAAATATCTATCAAATTTCTGCATTCAGAGTTTACAGTCTAGTGGAGGAAAAACTCATTCCACATATCAAATACCTAATTATATGTAGCATTGCTTCTGTGATCAGTGCTATGAAGGGGATTCAGGAGGAGCTGTGTTTATGAGGTTGTAGGATCACAGCACATTGGAACACATCTTGTGGTATCATCTAAAAGATGAGGAGAGACTTCCTAGGAAGTGATGACCACAGGGAGATCTCAGGGATGATGACAGGGATTACCTAGGGAGAGAGAGAGAGAGAGGACTTCGTGCAAAGGGGATAGCACAGGCATGATGGACAGAAGGGCATGGCCTATCCCAGGAGGTGAAGCAAGCAGATATGGTTCTAACAGAGAGCATGAGGGAGGATGTGATATTAACAGAGGTTGAAGAACAACACAGGAATAAGCCAGAAAGGGTTTATAAACTAAGATAGATAATTTTATCTTAATCCCAAGAGTAGAATTCCATTTATGGTTGTAAGCAGAAGATAAAGTGCTCATACGTATGCTTTCAAAAAGGATGCCTGACCCAGGTGTAAAGACTAGGTTGGGGCTGGCCATGAATGGATGTGGATGTAATCCCTATCAAAATACCAATAGCTCTTTTCTCAAAACTATAATAAATAATACTAAAATCTGTATGGAACCACAAGAGACCTTGAATAGCCAAAGCAATCTTGAGAAAGAACAAAGCTGGAGGTATCACAATTCCAGATTTGTATTATAAAGCTGTAATAACCAAAACAGTATGGTACTGGCACTAAAACAGACACATAGATCAATGGAACAGAAGAGAGAGCACAGAAATAAATCCACGCTATGGTCACAACAAAGAAAGCAAGAATATACAATGAGGAAAAGACAGTGTTTTCAATAAATGATCATGAGAAAAGTGGACAGCACGCGTAAAATCATGAAACTGAATCACTTTCTTACAGCATTACACAAAAATAATCAAAATAGATTAAAGACCTAAATGTTAATACCTGAAACCATAAAAATCCTAGCAGAAAACACAGTAATTTCTCTGACATTGTCCATTGAGATAGATCTCCTAAAGCAAGGGAAACAATAGCAAAAATAAACTATTAGACTACATCAAAATAAAAAGGTTTTGCATAGCAAAGGAAACCATCAACAAAACAAAAAGCCAACCTTCTGAAAGGGAGAATATGTGTGCAAATGCTATATCCAAAAGGGGTCAATGTCCAAAATAATTAAAGAACTTATACAACTCAACACCAAAAATTAAAAAAAAATCTAATTTAAAAAAATGGGCAGAGAACTTGAACAGAAATGTTTTCAATGACGACATACAGATGGCCAGCAGATACATGAAAAGATACTCAACCTTGCTAATTATCATCAAGTTAATGCAAAGCAAAACCACAATAAGATATCACCTTACACCTGACAGAATGGCTAAAGTCAAAAAGACAAGAAATAACAAGTTGGTGGGAATGTATAGTGTAAGGAACCTGTGGGCACTGTTGGTGCGAATGTAAATTGGTACAGACACTATAAAAAACAGTACAGAGAGATTCTTCAAAAAACTAAAATAGGAATGCCATATGATCTAATAATTCCACTACTGGGTATTTACCCAAAGAAAACAAAAATACTAATTTGAAAATATATACACACTCCAGTGTTTATTTCAGCATTATTTACAATAGACAAAAGTTGGAAGCAAATTAAGTGTCCATCAATAGACAAATAGATAAGGAAGATGTGGTACATACACACAGTGGAATATTACACAGTCATGAAAAGGAGGAGATCATGCCATTTGTGACAGCATGAGTGTACCTAGAGGGTATTATGCTAAGTGAAATAAGTCAGACTGAGAAATACCATATGGTTTTACTCATATGAAACAAAACAAACAAACAAGTGAACAAAAAGCAGAATCATATCTATAAATACAGAGAACAAACTGACGGTTGCCATAAGGGAGGTAGAAAGGTATATGGGCAAAATAGGTAGACAGGAGTGGAAGATACAGACTTCCAGTTATGATAGTGAATAAGTCACAGGAATAAAAGGCACCACATATGGATTACAGTCAATGGTACTGTAACAGTGTTGTGTGGTGGCAGATGGTAGCCACATTTGTGGTGAAGATAGCTTATTGGATAAGCTTGTCAAATCTCTATGTTATAGACCTGAAACTAAGCTAACATTCTATATCAAAAAAAAAATTAAAGGAAGAAAGAATCGTTGGGGATAAATGATAGAACATTTTTAAAGTACATTTCAGACAGAAAATGATAGTTTGAAATAGGATACTGGTGATAAAAATGAACATAAAATGATGAATTGAGTAAACATAGAAAACAATATGTAGGACTCAGTACCTAACTAGATATAAAGGAAAAATATAATGCAGCATCAAAGATAATACATCTATAAATTGATACAATTATTTTGAGAAGTGTTTGGCATTATCTTGTTATTGGGTCCCACTCACTGAGATGGGAAAGAGTAGGAGAGCATCTGACTTGGGAAGAAGAAATACATATGTTTCATCATAGACAGGTTGAGTTTGAGGTGTTGAAATTCTCCAAAAACTGACTGGCTTTAAGGTGTGAAAACATATACAATGTGCGCTAAAAATAAGTCTCATAGAAGTTTCAGTTTCCTTATTGCTATAAAGCTGTATTCCAGCATATCATATTAAAGGATATTAGGATCATGGACACTGGAGAGGAAAGTTCTTTGAATCTTCTAATTTCCTCTCAGGTTATGTTTTCCCCTTGATGCTGATGGTATTTTACCTGCTGTAGGTGACATCCTTCCAAGACATAGAATGTATTAAATAAGGGTTTAACAAGCTTCTTATATCACCAATCATATGATAGACCCAGACCGAACTACTCAGCTCTATGCATGTTTTCTAGTTTTGTTCTAGTTCCAATTTATCAACATCGACCTTAAACAATTATCAATAGACTTGATGTATGTGTGTATGTATTGCAATTATTTACCAATGACCAGCTTGCACCAGCACTATATCCTCTGTTACAAAGAAGCCGAGTAGGCATTGAACCCGGCAGACCTACCCAAGGCCTACTGTAGACACCATTATGACATCCATGAGAAAGTTTTCAGTAGCCTGGAGATGTTAGGAGATAGATATTTTTAATCTTTGAGCATAAATGGCCATTAAAGTGATAGGCATAAAATTTTAGAGAGAAGGGAATGAAAAAGGAAGCTTATAGAGTACAGTTAATAAAAAAGAGGACAAAAGAAAAATTGAATTCTAACCTGAAGTATAAAATAACAATGAGCCCATTTTGATATAAACGAATGATCTAATGACGAACAAAAGAAAAATGTTGGATGAAAAATGCCAAATAATTTAGGTAGATACTCCACCCTCAAGAAGGTGGAAAATAACTCCTCATTCTGTCTTTACATTAGCGAAAACCAACACTACCCCAGCCAGATAATTAAGTTTGGCATCCTCAATGGTAAGTCATATTGATAGTATGTACCCTTGATAGAATGTGAGGAGAATAGCACTTTACCTCTGTGATCTTCCTCCCCCAAAGCCCATAACCCTAATTTAATCAAGAGAAAAATATTAAATTCCAATTGAGATACGTTTTACGAAATACATCACCAGTACTCCTCTAAAATGTCAACATAAACAAAAAGAATAAATAGAACAAACATAGCCTTGTGTCATCTCTTACTTCCTTTAGCAATTTTTTTCTTTATTTTTCTTTCTATTTCACCCCTAGCCCCCTTCCTCAACTAGCTTCCTTAGCTTAATTAAAAATACTAAAACTGCTACTGGTATCCAGTTTTCATGTCTGCATAACCTTATGGCTCCTGCATTCATAGATACTTGGTATCTTCCCTCTGTGTCTCTAAGTATAAATCTCCAAAGTGGGTGATTTACCAACCAACCTTTCTTTGGTACTAGTTTATAGAGGTTATAAATTATTGGTTCATCTGTAAATGGGCTCCTTCGTCAGTTAGCTATTCACCCTAGCTCCATATAGCTAGGACCAATGGTGATGGGCACGTTATTTGAGAAGGGGTGTGCTCAGCGTGGGCACTCTAAAACATTTCTACTGTAGCTATGGTAAAAAGAACACACCTTAGAATAGTGTGGTGGCAGTATAATGATCTCCAAAGATGTCCAGGCCCCGATATCCAGACATGGGATTATTGATGTTAAATGCAAGGAGTACCAAGGTTGCAGATGTAGTTGAGGTTGCTAATTAGCTAACTATAAAATGGAGAAATTGGCCTGGATTACACAGGTGGGTCCAATATAAGCAATTATAAGCATCCTTAAAGGTGAAAGAGGGAGCAGAAGAGTCAATGATAGTCAGGCAATGTGAGAAGACTTAATTGACCATTGTTGTCTTAGTAGATAGAAGGGGCCCAGGAGCCAATGAATGTGGGTGGCGTCTAGAATCTGGAAAAATTTAAGAAAAATTAGTCTCCTCTAGATCTTCCAGCAGGGAATATAGCTCTGCCAAGATTGATTTTAGCCCAGTGAGACCCATTTTTGGATATCTGCCCTACAGATTATAAGAAAATAAAATACTGTTGTATTAAGCCACTAAACTTGTGGTAGTTGATTACAGCAACATTAGGAAACAAATGCAATTGGTTTGCAGATGCATATATGTATCCTAACCTATACCAGAAGAGTACATCTGTAGAGTCAGTATATTTGTGGTAATTGTGGATATCCCTGTACAGACTACACTTGACTTGCTGAGTTTTCATACATAATTGGGGATTACTCATACATAGTAGATAAATGATCTGGATAATTAATACTATAAGAGTAACCATCAACACAGGAGTTAGTTTCTGACTACCCCTCCACATAATAAAATACACATGAATGGCTCCCATAAAACATTTTGCTTTGAGAGAATGCTGTCTGAATATTGTGGCAATGAGATCTCTGCTTATTTATATATTGCCAAGTGCTGTTTGCATATATGGTCTAATTGTATTTGTCATAGTCAAATGCTCAGGAGTTTAACACAGTAGGCAATGCTATGTAAGGAAGCTGAAGATGCAGGAATATCATTTGCTAATGTGTGCAAGTTCAATGTATATGTTAAGGCCTATAAGAAAAAAATGAAAGGTAAATGATACTTGAAAACGATTTGCTTCGAAATTTTCAAAAGTGATCCAAGAATCCTCAGTTTAAAAAACTATCACTCCAAGTGCTTTTTCCTCAAATATTGTAAAAGAAAGGAATGAATGGATGGATGATGGTATAATTTTGCTGTACTTAGAGAAAAAATTCTCTTAATATGAAGATTGCTCTGTTTTAACAGCTGCATGATAAGTAGAATTTACCAACAGAGAAAAGTTCTGCATGTTTCTTTCTCAATCTTGTCTATACTTTCCAGGCCTCAAGAAGGTTTTTCTAGGTATCAGAACTACTGAATTCCATCCCATTTATCACTGTATCTACATATCATAGAACAAAATGGTATCCTTCACCAGCCTCCAAAATAGAGGATGGAAGTAATTTGGGGTCAGTGACTAGCATTGGTCTGGATTTGGGTAAGTAACATTCTCTCTCAGTTGTAGTTCTGCCAAACCTAGACTTTCTCACATCATGGCAATGACTTTGATGTGACAAATGTACATGCTCTTATACCCAAATTTTTTGTCTTGGAGGGGAGGACACAGTCTTCCAGAGAGCAAAGGAAGAGTGCATTGGTTGCTAATGCTAAGTAGGAGTGCGAGAGCAGAAACAAAATATCATGGCCACATTTAAAAAAATAGACATGTATTTCCAAGCACTTGACAATCATTTCTGATCTCTATGTCTAGAAATGGTCCATCAGAAAGAATCATAAAAAAGGTGATATCTGCCTCTTGTCTGATATTATCAGCTGCAGGAAGAATTGTTCTCAAGGGGTCAGTGCTAGCTAGCATCTGCAGTTCTCGGAACCAGAAACAAATGCTCAGCTGAAAGGGAAGTAAAGAAGACATCTCATGTGGACAGGGCCCATTGGTTTAAAAAAAATTATTGGCAGAATTCCTTCGAAAGCCAGAAATGACTCCTGTTTTCTTTGCCAATACTCTGCTTCTTACTGATTTTTAATCCTATATCTAATGAGGTAATTAAATATTTGAATATTTTTAAAAATCAATTAAGTCAATGAAATATTTGAAAGAAATACAGTACAAACCTAAGATACAGCTTTAAAATGCCAAGTATCTACTTTAATGAATAAATAATATCACATGTCCCAAAGCAATTGTATCTTGTGACACTTCATCTAAAGCTGGGAGCCAAGAAACTTGGTTTGAGGGACAACAACTTCCCCCGCTCAGCCACTTTGCAAGGCTAAGAGAGCAAGTTCATTTGGATAGGGATTTCTTGGTGTTTTCTATGCTGTACCTCTTCTGTGACCCCCAGTTCAGTGGTCCTGAACATGGCATCAGCAGCATCCATAGAGGACAATGATGGGTCTGTCACTGTACCTGGGCCTGTCTTCCAGAGTTACCACCTAACAGAGCCTTATGATAGAGAGAAAGGAAAGAAACAGGATTCTTTTACCATCTCTCATTTTGTTCTGCCCGGTTTGTTCGGTCTTCAGTTTGAACATTTATTTCAATCAGTTAAGATCCACTGAATTCAGTTTTATAAATATTCAGTTACTGCTTTTGGTCCAAGGAAGAAAAGTAAGTTATTTACTGGAGGAGGAGTCCATATCCGCTGGCATGTTTAAAAGAATTTTGGATAAACAACCAGTATGATAACATAAGTTTGTTTATAAATCAAAATCTTTCAATTGGTAATCTCTTTATCCACTAAATAAAATGAAACTGTATTACCAAAAAATTTTTTGGGAGTTAAAAACTTCCTTTCTAGTCTCATAGAAGAATGAAATCATGAAAGCAATTGCCAAATAATTCAAAATTCTCTTTTTGAAGGCAAATAGTGTAGAGGACACCCCTCTTGTTTCTATTTGTTTCAACAGAACATAAAGACAATGTCATAAGTCTCCATTGCAAATACCAAAGTGTTTACTCATTCTAATACATGGTTATGTACTCGGCATCTACAGGATGCTTTCTCTAGCAACATCATCTCAAATACAGAACTTGTGTTTAAGGCATACCTCATTACATTTGACTCCCAACCTGTCCCTACTCTATATTCCCCAACTTGGTTAATCATCATCCATCTATCTAATGCACCCAAACTAGAACTTGGATCATTTTTATTTTCTCCATTCTCTTAATTTCTACATATCAAACCTCTTAGCACATCTTATCAAATCAACTTTTGAAATGACTCAGAATCCCACCCCTTTTCTTCATTCTTCATCCCCCAGGATAATTGAGGTCTTCGTTATTTTTTGCCTAGACTATTCTAGTAAACTTTCCTTACTTAGGTTTTCAACATTCTCATGCATGCAAAGCAGTCAGAATTATCATTCCAAATGCAAATTTGATCATGCCATGCTCATAATTAAAATTATTCAGGGATTCCTCATTGCCTGTAAAATAAAGTGCCATTTTGAGGCCAGAATACATTCCCAGCCTTTATTCATTTAGTTCTCCATGCCCATACCTCCATATGCCAGTCATGCTAAATTATTTGCTCTGCCTTAAAAACTCCATCCATTTTAGGACCCTCAGATTGTACATCCAGCTACATACTTGATATTGCCTCTCTTCCTCCTTTTGCATCTGAACAAACTGACTGTCTAAGCCAGGTAAAAATAGTATCATCATATATTTGAGTTACCCTAGGTGATTTCTGGTTCTTATCCAATGTTTCAGCTTAATCATTTTAACACCCCCTTTTCACTTGAGAACACGGATTGCCTGGAGGTGATTTAGAGGATTTCCTTATTCAAAAGTCATCTTCTTTCTAAAACTTTCCTAAATTAATCTAAAACAAGTAGTTGTTCTTGGAACACTGTAAATGTTTCTACATAATACAATTTACAATTTACATAGTATAATGAATTACGTAACTAAATGTCCTGACAATTTAGGAGTTCTATGACAGTAGGAATAACAGGTAACTGCTAACATGTGCTTAGTGTGTTTAATTCCAAGCGCCTTATGAGTAAAATTTCATTTATACTTTACAATCCTGAAAGGAAAACACTCTGCTTGTCCCCATTTTGAAGATGAAGAAACTGAGGCAAAACAAATTTAAGTAACTTGGTCAAGGTTATATGCCTAAAAAGAGGCGAAAGCCTGTGCTATCAGGTAGACCAAGGCAATAACTTCAAAGTCCATACTATTCTGAAATATAATATGCAGATTTATCTTTGTGACCCTATTGACTTAGATTAAGTATCTAAGAGATGCATGATAAATGCATTTGTAATGAATCATTTATTTTTTAAAGAGAGAGAGCACATGCAAGGTGGGGAATGGGCACACACACACACACACACACACACACATAAAGAGAGAGAGAGAGACAGAGAAAGAGAGAGAGAGAGAGAGAATCTTATGTAGGCTCCAACTCAGCACAGCACCCAACTCAGGGCTTGATCCTACCACCCTGAGATGATGACTTGAGCCAAAATCAAGAGCTAGATGCTTAACTAACTGAGCCACCCAGGTGCCCCTATAAATGAGTCATTTACAAAGAACAGAGAAATGCCATGTCCAATGTCCCAGTGAAACATATAGCCTTTGAGGTCTGGTTTTGTCAAAATACGATTTCCCTTTTTTTATTTTATGAAATTTCTAGGATATTGATACATTAACTCTCTTCTCCCTCCTATCCTTACAAATAGCTGAATGATTATATAAAACACTTTCTGAAAGTTACAACTACTAACTTTTCTACCCTTTCTTAATTTAGAGCCCTTTGTTGCCAGTGTTTATTTTTTCACTTACTTGTTTGTTTTAATAATAGTAGTTGGGATTGGGATGATATTGGAAAATCTTGAAACAAGATGGAAAAAATAAAATTTCCAAATTGTGTTTTTGCTGGGAAGTGAAGGGATTACTGAAACCTTGGCCTCAGTAGTGGAGGTAAGTGACTAATCCCTTAAGCATTTGACTTTCTACCTGGGAGAGAGCCTCACCAGCTGGAAGATCCTGAAAGAGTTAAAGAGAAAGCCATGGCAATTCTTTACTTTTTAACATGATTAGATTTGCATGTTAAGCCTAGACAGAGAAAGAATATCTGTGAACACCAAAATTAAACACAGTTATTGATAATAGAAAAGATTTAAGACACTGTGCAAAACTGTATGCATTTAAGAAGAATCTTTCCAGGGGTGCCTGGCTGGCTCAGTTGGTTAAGCGTCTGATTCTGGATCTCAGCTAAGGTCATGATCTCATGATTCTGTAGGGCTCTGAGCTGACAGCATGAAGCCTGCTTGAGATCCTCTCCTTCTCTCTCTACTCCTTGCCAACTCACCCACACGCTCGCTCTCAAAATAAATAAATGTTTTTAAAAAAGAATATTTCTAAAGCATACCAATCTTCAATATTCTCTAACTGGAGTCTAATTCCATAATGAATTATGTGTATGCACGCATGCACACACACACACATCTGTGTAAAGTTTTCTTTGGATCACACCACAGGAAAAAGAAACTGACATGCCTTGAGTAATAGGCAAGTCTGTCTTTAAGCAGACAGAGCCTCAGATCAATTAAACAAAATGAGCTTTATGAGAAAAACATTAAGCGGACTCCTTCCTGGATTATTTTTCTAAAAGAAAATTTCTGTTCTAATTGATGCCTTGAAGCTTGTTGCTGCAAATTGAAGTTTATGTCAAATATTTGGCAGTGCTTCAAGGAAAATGATTCTGTTCACCTTGATTCTCTAATTGAGATGTTTAGGGGTGCTTTCTTTCTTTTTCATCTGGATGTGTTGTGGTGACATTGTCTACATGGGATGCTTCAGCCCGGGTTCTCGCTTCTTTCCTTGCTGAGCACTAAACTGTTTTTTAGTCTATCTGGCAGTCTGTTATTTTTTTCCTCCCCCCACAGGGTTCAGTATTTGTCCTTGAAGAGTTGTCAACTACAAACGTAAAAGAAAATCGTGTCTCCAATTAAAGTGCGGCAAAACACAACTGTCAAATAAAAGCCATTAACCCCTCGAGTATGAAATTTGGGAGTATATCTGACAGGTCTCTCTTCGGTTCCTTCAACAGCAGTCATTTCCAATACCCTTCCGTTCTTTTAAAAGATACTGCTCAGGAGACAGTTTGAGAGTCTATAATATGTGATGTCGATAAAATTTTGTCAAATCATAGTCCAAATGTAAGTAGCATATTTACTAGACACATTTACCTAATGAGTAAGTAATTCAGAAGAATAGTTAATCCTATTTTGTACTTTGATTTTATGTGCATGGAGTCTTTCATTCACTGAGAGGATATACTTAGTGCTTAATACTTCTCAGGAACATGCTATCCACTGGGCAGACAACACTGAATAAGACAGGAAGGTTTCCCGCCCTTGTGAGTTTACAATCTAGCAAGACAAAGAAAGAACTAATCAACTGGGACTTAAATACACTTGTTATAAGAGACCTGGAAGAACAGGACACAGTGCCATGAGAATGAGAGACGTGACATAGCAGCCTTTGGCCACTCTGAAGGATAGAGAGAAAGGGATTGGGCCAATGAGAGAAGAGTTAAGGTGACTGCTTTCCCTGCAGGCCACACACTTTGTGTGAGGCTGAGGAGGACATAGAAATACTGATATTGCTGATGCTGGAGAAGAGTAACAGGATGAGGATGAAGATAGCTATGCTTATTGAGGGCTTCCTTTTTAACAGTTTGGTGGTTTGCAGCTCTGTGTTAGAAGAAAACAGTCTAACTGAACAGAATAAATAGAAAAAATAGAAAAAAAACAGTCTAATAGAAAAAAATGCTAATTGTTTTTAAATATAATGAAAATCATGATACATGGCCCCAAAATAAAGAGCTCCACATAGGTTTGGATCATCAACAACCCAGGCTTTTGCATCTCTCTGCCCATCCATCTCAGTGTAGCGACTTTGCCTTTGGACTGGCTCTTACCATGGTTGCAAAATGGCAGCAGCAGTTCCAGGCATTCTAAGCAGACATGACCATATTAAAGGTCGACACTTTTGGGGCACCTGGGTGGCTCAGTTGAATGTCTGACTCTTGATTTCAGCTCAGGTCATGAATGCACAGTCATGAGTTTGAGTCCCGCATCAGGCTGGGCTCCATGCTGAGTGTGGAACCTGCTTAGGATCCCCTCTCTCTCTGCCCCTCCTCTTCTCCTGCTCTCTCTCTCTCTCTCTCTGTTTGTCTCAAAATAAATAAACTCAAATAAACAAAGGATGACACGTTCTCTGCTTCCTCTCCTTTTCTGAGAGTGGGAGATCCTTTCAAAGATGGCCCATCCTGACTTTTTCTTCTGTTTTATCAGGCAGAATTTGGACATGGTGTTCATTCCTAAGTGAATCACTGAGAAGGGAAGTGAGTGGATGAGTGGCATGAGATTTGCGATGGAAGTTAGTAAGTCAAGACCATGACCACTTCAGACATCCTGAAATATCTTCATGCCACTTCAATGTACAATTTGAAAACTCTAGGTAAATGTCTTCTCAAAGAAGGATTACCAGTCAAAATAGATTTGCAATTTTCAAATCAATTTCTCATAATCATTTCATAGCAATTAGCATGTCTGTTATTTAAGTTACTAAACAGAAGATTTGAATATACTGTTCATGCATTCGTTGTTAAAGTCTATTCATGCAAAGTATTCTAAACCTGAAGAAAACGGGGACAGATGCTGTTAGAAATGAGACATTTTATCTTCCTTGCCATTCACTGTGACAATGAACAATATGTCACATTGTCTTTACCAACATGAGAAATTAATCATAGAAGAAATTGGGAAAAAAAAGAAAATTTAAAATATCATAAGGAAAATCTTCATACTGACTATACTTGACTACCTTTTTATTATATTGATAGCATAATTATAATAGTAGTTACTATAGAAGGATGAGTATCTGGTAGATATTTAGTATCTTAATTATCATAGCATCATATGTGCAACGTATTTATTCCATAATCTTGGAGTTCATAAGTTTGCATATGGCTAATTAGTGGGAGAGGCTGGCAGTATTCACACTCATCTGTCTGTCCTACTCTAAAGCTACTGCTATTATCACACAAATATTCTGCTGGTCATTGTCCTGACCCTCGAAATTTCCTCCAGGAATCAGAATATGGCTTTAACAATCAATGGACTTTTGAAATTCCTTTATGAATTTGCACCTATAATTCATCTGCAATAAAATTTTTTAAATGTTTTTATTTATTTCTGAGACAGAGAGAGAGAGAGACAGCATGAGCAGGGGAAGGTCAGAAAGAGAGGGAGACACAGAATCTGAAGCAGGCTCCAGGCTCTGAGCTAGCTGTCAGCACAGAGCCCGATGCGGGGCTCGAAACCATGAACCATGAGATCATGACCTGGGCCAAAGTCAGACATTCAACCAACTGAGCCACCCAGGTGCCCTAGTATAATTCATCTCTCAATAAAACTTTTAAGTTTACATTTATTTCTGCCTTTCATTAATAGCACCCTAAGTAGATTAGCTATGATTACCCTTTTATGGCAATGTATTCTAAACCTTGCTATTTTAATTTCCCCAAAGTTTAACTCTCTAAAGATTCAACAGGACATGAAAAGACATTTATTCTCCACAAGTTTCCATGCTTCATGTTTTTGCCTAAGAAGAGTCAACTTTTTGTTCAGGAAAGTTAAAGATAATTCTATCTTTGAGAAGAGCACACTTCTCTTCCTATTTTACTGGTTTGGTATTTTTGCTGCAATTTTTTACGTGCTTACCAAGGTACTTTTAGAGGAGATATCTTTTATTTTGCTGTTAGATAGAAATAGCAATACTATTCTAAGAATAACTTCAAGTGAGCTAAACACATTCTAATGAGAAGACTCTTTCCTAGCTTATTTGCTTTTTGGTTCAAGTCGTTGCTTTTCCTGTTTTGCACCTTCCTTGCTGTGGGTTTATTGAAAATGTGAACGTGCTGGCTGAGTCCCACTGCTATTTCCACGGATACATAAAAGTATTTTAAGATACAGTGGAAAGAATCAAGCAGTTAGTTCTTAGGATAGATTAGCTGTATGGAAAATATTGGACTGTACTTCCCTTACCCAGGGCTAGTACCTCCTGACACTGAATTTGTATTTCACAGAAAACAAACATCTAGCCCTTCACTCTCATATGATGCCTCACAACTAGGATGATTTAACACATAAAAAGAGGAGGCTCCAGTTAATTTTAAATGTCACGTACTCAATGAATGACTTCTTAGCGTTGGTATGTATGTTCCCTACAACAGGTGAAACATGAAGAATGACCATCTACGGTCAGGGCAATAGAAGCTTTTTCCATGAGCCACCTCGGTGCTAGGACCAGACTTTAAATCCACGCTTGTCAGAGTTTTGGCATACAGTGAGGACTCAAACGTTGGGTGGTGTTGGTGATACCACAAGGTCAATGGTAAGAAAATGCAAATGACGGAAAACAAGTGTTTACTTGATAAATGTCAGTTGAACTGAATGAAAGTTCTCAGAATGAACGTTCTCAGATTCAGTGTCTGTCCTATTACGCGAGGCCAGTTTTACTCATTTACACTATCAGGAAGCAGCAGCTAACAAAAGACACATATGTACCTGAAGCCTCCAGCCTGTGACACCACATCAGACATAGTCCATGCTGTCAAATGCGTGCCCAGTCCTAACGTTAGCATGGAAGGACTAACAGAATTATCAAAGATCGTTCAAAAAGCAGGTTCTGTCTTCTGTCAACTAAAACATTTTCTCTTGCATACTACCTTAATGAATTTTTAAGAAATATCATAAAAGCAATCACTTAGTAACAAAAAAAATTTTAATTAAAAAATTAAAAATATAAATCACTTGACGAAGCACCTGACTAACTGGCAGGCCCTAACTTCAGGAAGATATACTATAACTTTAACAAAAGCAGAGCATTCTCTTCTTCTTCTTCAGTTTTCTTTGCAAACCTTAAAGAAATATATACTGACAATATCATTAAATGTTGTGACAGTTCATTTTTTTTCTATGTGGAATTCAGAATCAGGGCTGAATAGTTCATGCATTTTGCTTATGTGACGTGTTTTGATTTGTATCTTTTAAGACGTAGAACCAGAATCAAACTGACTAGAACCAGAATCAAACTGACTCATGATGTTTCCTAGTCATCCATAGCTCCTGTCACTACCCCTGTTACAACATGTGACATTTCATAGACAGTTAGTTCATAAGTATGTATAAAAGTCCCCTAAATATATCTGCAACAGTGGAGACAGCTGTAGGTTATGGCTGACTAAAACTCACACATTCTTTTCATAGCAATCTGTGAATTTGTCTGAACTAATAACCACATACAGTTTGAACTTTGAACCTTGGAAACTTGTCAGAGCTTATAAAATAAACAGAGGACCAATGATGTCTGAATAATTGTGGGGGAGACATGTTCACAATTTTTGAGTCCTAAACATTCTCCTCAGTTATATTTCCTAAGGGTGACATTTGCCTTTTATCAGGAGAGAATAGTTTAAAATATTTCCCCAAACCATTATTTATGACATTTTAATGTACTACTAATAAGCAATGAAAATATAAAGTTATAATATTTAAAATAGTAATTGAAGTAGAGTCAGTGTAAATTATGGTGGTGTCAGCATTTAGGATATGGTAAATAATGGACAAGATAATAATAGACAAGGTCAGACAACTCCAGGGAAAACATTCCAGAAACATTTTCTCTAGATCTGTTTGTCCATCTATTCAGTGGGAGAACTGACCTACTAAATATCACTTATCAGATCCATAATCTATGATCCTAAAAGCAATATTGTTGGTTGAATCATAACTTCAAGTAGTTCTGACTTTTTTAATGTAATTTGTAGTAATAAATTGGAAAGACTAATTTAGTGTTGTATTATTAGTGTTCTGTTCCTTTATTATTATAATATAGTTGACATACAATGTTATATTAGTCTTTAGGTGTACATTATCTTGATTCAACAATTCCACACATCACTCAGCGCTCACCACAATTGAGCAATTTTTATCTGTCGCCATACCACATGATTACAGTACTATTGACAAGATTCTTAATGTTGTACTTTTCATCCATGACTTCATTTATAACTAGAGGTTTGTACCTCTTAATCTCTTATCTATTTCACTAACTCCCCCGCCACTGGCAACCACCACTGTTTTCCTCTGTATTTAAGAGTCTGTTTTTGTTTGTTTACTTGTTGTGTTTCTTAACTTTCACATGTAAGTAAAATCACAAATAACAAATATTGGCAAGGTTGTGGAGAAAGGGAAGTCTCCTGCACTGTTCGTGTAAATTAGTGAAACCACTTGGAAAAAAACATGAAGTTTTCTCAAAAAACTAACAATAGTAATTGCGCTATTATTTACCCAAGGATAACAAAAACACTAATTCAAAAAGATATATGTATTCCCATGTTTATTGCAGCATTATTTATAATAGCCAAGATATAGAAGCAACCAAAGTGTCCACTGATAGATGGATGGATAAAAAAGTCGCATAATACACACACACACACACACACACGCACACACGCACACACACACACTCACTCACACAATGAAATAGAATATTATTCAGCCATTAAAAATGTACTATGCTCTTATGAATAAGGTGCTTCTAAAGTTTAAACAACTATTGGAATAATTAGTCTACATGAGGTCTGGCTTGTTATTCTTTTGTTATGAAAACATTTTAAATGAATAGCACAAGTATTTACGTGTAGGGAAACTCTGGTGCAAACTTCCTTAACCTTTCAATTTATGATATTGCCCAGAGATTCTGGATATCTCCAACTAAGTGAGAAAAATGTAACTTAAACTACTGAAGAGTTAGGTACTATCTCACTCAGAAAGGATTCTCTTTAAAGATAAAGATAGGTAGAGGTGCCTGGGTGGCTCAGTCAGTTAAGCAACTGACTTCGGCTCAGGTCATGATCACATGGTTCGTGGATTCGAGCCCCACATCGGGCTCTGTGCTGATGGCTAGCTCAGAGCCTGGAGCCTGTTTTAGATTCTGTATCTCCCTCTCTCTCTGACCCTCCCCTGCTCACGCTGTCTCTCTCTCTCTCAGAAATAAAACATTAAAAAAAAAATTTAAAGATAAAGAAAGGGCAAAAACAACTATTATCCTAAAATTCTGCTGAATTATATAATAACAGAAAAAAAACATTTCAAACTTCCTTCCCTATTACTTAACTGGAGACAGTATAAAAATTAACATAATAAAAAATAAAAACATGGTATGAAATAAAGTTAAGGGACATGAAAAATATATAATCTCCAGTATACAACCAATCAATGCATGTGATACTCTAGGCTTTGTCTTATTCTTGGTACATAGTAGGATTGCATACCTCATGATTGAGGTTAGTTACCCTCAATAGCTTGCTTTGAGAATTAAAATGTGAGCAGAAATAGCATGTCACTTAAGGGAAGAAGCATTTAGAGTTTGTACTTTGCCATATTTCTTGAACTTCTATCACAGGCAACATAATGTTCCAGAAGACCATGTTCAGTCATCAGCCTATATTCTAAAGAACACAGTAAAGCAGAGTTTACAGCTTAGATACTGTTCAGAATAGCATGTGTAAGATATAAAATGTTGTTTTAAGTAACTCAATTCAATGTAACATTATTTACAGACTCATGTAGACAAAAAGAAACCCCAATTTTTGCTTTATATAAGTAATTCAGATGGGTTGAAAGTACAAAAAAGATACAGAAAAATAATGAAGATTAGATGTCTAATTAGAAGCCAGATTAATGGGTATAATAATAGCAAAAAATATAGAAATAAGAGGAAATGAAATATTTAGATGAAGATAAGCAATTAAAAATTAAATATTTGATTTACCAGGAGAATACAACAAATATAAACTTGTATTCACCTCATAACACAACCTTGAAAATATAACAAAAGTTAGATAATAAGACACTGGCAAATATTTATTATACTAGAAGATGTTAAAAGAAATTCCTTAGTACTCGATAGATTAGTAAAATAGAAGGTTTGAGCAACAAAATCAATGCTTATCTAGTGGGCACATGTAGAATGAGAAAAAAAAGACCCCTTAGTTTCAAACCCTTAGCACATTATAAAATTTGATCATGTAACTTGTTCATAAGCAGAATACCAATAAATTTTTTAAGAACTGATATATATGTAAGATATTCTCATATTCTCTAAGCTAAAGGCCATAAAGTCAGGAAAGAGCAAGAAAGATAATGTTAAAATGCATAAACATACATTTACATGTACTTGAAATCACTCATAAGTCAAAGAAGAAACCTAATACAAATTTTAAAATAAAACTTAGAATATTAATGAAAATAGGCCANTTAAGGGCAATCCATCTATAGATATACTTCTATTAGAAAGGAATAAATGTTTCCTATTCAGAAGCCCAAAGTCCAACTGTAGAACAGAAGAATAAAAATTCATTAAAAAAAAGAATCAGAAAGAAAACAAAAGAAATAGAAGATCAGAAACTAATGAAATGGAAAACAGAGATATCTGTTAGAGAATTAACAAAGTTGTTTCTGTAACAAAATTGTTAAAATATATAAATATTTTTTAAGAAAGTCTGACATCACTAAATATAACACATACTCAATATCTACTTAGAGAAATGTTACAAAGAGCTATATGTTAATATATTTGAAATTTTAAAAGAAATTTAAAGTTGCCTCAAGTCTTTGGCATAGCACTAATTTTCTCTAACGTGAAAGGAAATTACTCAAATTCTTGGAAAAAGAAACTGAAAATGAATAGTCAAAACACTTTCTGGCATTCGCACAGGTCTTGGAAAGGATTATGTCCCCAACAGCCAGAAGGAAAAGGCCTTTTAATATACAGAGTATTAGGTAGAATGCACAGAAATGTAGCATTGTAGTGTTGGATAAATTAGTCTTGGATTAAACACTGCTTTGAACTTACCCTAAATAACTTATCTGCATGGCAGACAAATAAACCCAAAAGCAGTATTCATAAGAATATGGAAAAAATGCACTAATCAACATAAAATTCACAGGTATCTGGCACACATGGAATCCAACAAAAAATTACTAAACATACACAGAAGTAGGAAAATATGACCCATAACCAANTAAATTAGTCTTGGATTAAACACTGCTTTGAACTTACCCTAAATAACTTATCTGCATGGCAGACAAATAAACCCAAAAGCAGTATTCATAAGAATATGGAAAAAATGCACTAATCAACATAAAATTCACAGGTATCTGGCACACATGGAATCCAACAAAAAAATTACTAAACATACACAGAAGCAGGAAAATATGACCCATAACCAGGAGCAAAGTCCATCAATAGAAACAGACCCTGATGATGGGACTAGCAGGTAAAAATGCAGGGCGCCTGACGGGAAAAGCCATGGTAAGTTCTGAATGTTCAATAATGGAGGGGATAAAACAGAATAAGCATAAAAGAAGGATTTGTTAAAAAGACAAAAAGCAAAAATGTAATAACTGAGTTAAAAACTAACTTACTGAGAATAACAGATTAGACACTAAAGAAGAAAATATCAGTGATAAGTGGTAAAAACTATCCAAAATGAAGCACAGAGGAAGACCACCACAAACACACACACACACACACACACACACACACACGCAAGTATAATGGCAATTTTTCTAGAAATGTGTAATTGTAGCCCCAGAAAGAGTAGGAAGAGGTAGTTTGAAGAAATAAAGATTTAATAGTTTCCAAAATTGATAAAAACAATAAACTTACAGGTGCAAAAATCTCAATGAATCCACATAGGAATAAACATGAAAAATATCCCAAGGGTCATCACAATTTCATTTCATTTACTGAAATCCAGTAATTAAAAAGACAATTAGAAAAGCAGTCTAACAAAACAAAACAAAACATTATTTTTTAGGGAAGGAAATTTAAGATTTATAGAAGACTTATGAGAAAGTGTGCAAAACAAAATATTATTAATATTAAGCAATATTGTTCAAGTGCAGAAAAAAATTAACTGTCAATCTAGAATTTTTACCTAGTAAAAAATGTAACAATAAGAAATAAAGTGTTTACCATGCAAACAACACCTGTGAGAATTCGTTTTTAGCAGATTGCAATATAAGAAATGATAAAGGAACTTCTCCAGGCAGAGAAAAAATTTTAATAGAAATTTATATCCTAATAAAATATGTAGGCAAAAAAAGAAACTTTTCTATATTGTAGCTCATTTAAAAAATAACTGAGTGTTTCAAACAGAAATAAAAACTATGGCAACAAAAACAGAAAGGCCAGAAGAAAATAATGTAAAGACATAGTCATAAAATCTTTCATTACATATGAATTGGCTTAATAGTATTTGAAGGTAAACTGCAATAAAAGTATACCTTGTAAATTCCAAAGCAATCATTTAAAAAGTTAAACACAAAAAGATGCCAAAAGAAAAGATAAAAATAAATTATAGCTATCTCAAATCCAACAGAAAGAAAAGATTGAAATATCTAAGAATACCAAATGAATAGAAAATAACAAGATTAATAAATGTTAAACTTAAAAGGTATAAACACCTTAAAGGCATACTTCTTTGATTGAAAACAAACTAAGACTCACCTTTATACTATCTACAAAAAGCTCGTGGGGAGAGGGGAGGCAAGATGGTGGAGAAGTAGGGAGCTGGGTACATTTCACTCACCCGTCTCTCTTAAACAGAGAGGGACTGAAGCCATAGGACACTGAACTGCAGGAGTCTGGGAAGAGAAGAGACAGAGTCCACTAAGAAGACAGCCTCACAGGTGTGTGTGATCGAGAACTGGGGAAGATAAAAATGAGCCAGTACCTGGTGCCACAGAGGGGAGGGAGCTCCCCTCTCCACTGGGAAGAGAAAGAATGGCTGAAATTGCTCATAAAACTGTCCCTGGAGGGGCGCCTGGGTGGCTCAGTTGGTTAAGTAACTGACTTTCACTCAGGTCATGATCTCAGTTCCTGGGTTTGAGCCCTGCATCACGCTGTGTGCTGCTGACAGCTAGCTCAGAGCCTGCAGCCTGCCTCGGATTCTGTATCTCCCTCTCTCTCTGACCCTCCCTTGCTCACACTGTCTCTCTCTCGCTCTCAGAAATAAATAAAAAACATTTTTTTTAATTAAAAAAAAAACTGTCCCTGGAGAAATCAAACCTCCACCCGGGATGGAGAGGGATCCTATCATCCCATCACTAACCGCAGGGTGTTCAGAGAGTGATTCTATTTCTAGCTGTGGCTCTATCTTTGGGCTGGGTGCCCAGGTCCCAGGTCGCTCCAGGAGAAACTGCTCCACTGCTCTCCTGGCTTGATCCCTAGCTGGGAAGTGGCCTAGCCTGTGGGATTACATTTCAGGCAGTATCAATAAATCGTGTGGCCTAAGGTCTGGAAACAAGGCAGGGCTTGGGACACAGAACATGGCCCACCTTGGCTATGCCCACAGCAAAGGAAGATCAGACCCAAAAGAGTGATTTGCAACTCTTGGTTCAAGAAGGGACTTGGGGCAAAGCAAGCCATTTTATTCCCCACAACCACCAAGGTGGGGCCTCAGGGAGTGGCCCACAGGACCACAGTGGAGGTTGAGACCCGCCTACACCAAACCACACCCATCCGCCCTAGAGAGCTGATTTTTTTTTTTTTTAAATCAGAGCTCAGGGCAAGACCAACATGGATGCACTGCCATGATTAATTCTAGATCAATTCTTTCTAATCAGATATATTTTCTCTTGTCTCATTCGTATCCTTCCCCTCTGTTGGACTGGCACTCTGGTCATTGGTTTGCTTAAACAGTCACATTTAATCCATTCTCTAGATGTATAGTCTACACCTCCATCGTTACCTACCTCTCTCTTGCTCTCTAGAGTAATCAGACTATATAGTTTCTTTGAGTAACATTATCTTCCTTTCTTTCTCCTCACCTCTTACCATATTCTCCTCTTTCTCTCTCTGAATTAAGCCTCCTAGTCTCTCTGTCTGGTCATTGTCCAATTTCGCTTTCTCCCCACCCTGTCATTTCTCTCCTTGTATATGCTCTTCCATCAGCACTGCATACACCCTGCTCTTTATTTGTAGCTAAGAATTCTGGTTTTATGCTTTTAGACTGTCCTTTGTCTTTTGGGTTTTTTTCTTTTTTCTTTCCTTTTATCTTGTTTTTCCCAGCTTTCGGTTTTTTTATTGTCTGATTTGTGCGTTTGCATGCCTTTGTTCCCTGTGTGTTTGCCTGTCTGTTTTCTGTTCCAGGGCTACCTCAAGAAACAAGCCAAAGTACGCATGGTGGAGAGTCCCAAATACCACTATGAGTAAAGAGATAAAATAACCGAAGTCTCAACAAGAGAGACCAAGAGACACCATTCAGAAAACACTTCCTGAGTGGACAGGCCCTGGACAGTCAAGGGGCCATCTTTATAACAGCAGTACTCACAGGTGCAGAGCACATAACAAGCTTTTAAAACTAACAAGAGACAGAATGATAGCCAAATTGATGAAACGGAAGAACTCTTCTCTAAAGAAATTCTAGGAATAAATGACAGCTAAAGAACTGCTCAAAACAGATATAAGCAACATAACTGAACAAGGTTTAGAAAAATAGTCATAAAATTAATTACTGGCCTTGAAAAAGGCATGGAAGACATCAGAGAAGCTATTGCTACAAAGAGTATGGAGCTTAAAAATAGTTGTGATGAGGGGCGCCTGGGTGGCTCAGTCGGTTAAGTGTCCGGCTTGGGCTCAGGTCATGATTTCACTGTTCATGGGTTTGAGCCCCACGTGGGGTTCTGTGCTGACAGCTCAGAGCCTGGAGCCTGTTTTGGATTCTGGGTCTCCCTCTCGCTCTGACCCTCCCCTGCTCATGCTGTGTCTCTCTCAGAAATAAATAAAAAACTTAATTTTTTTAAAAAAGTTGTGAATTTAAAAATGCTATAAATGAGATGGATAATAAAATGGAGGCATCCAAAGCCCAGATTGAAGAGGCAGAGAGGAGAATGGGTGTATTAGAAGACACAATTATATAAAAAGAGGAAGCTGAGAAAAAGAGAGATAAACTGATCCAGGAACACGAAAGGAGAGTTTCAGAGCTGAGTGATACAATCAAATGGAACTGTATCCATATCATAGGAATTGCAGAAGAGGAAGAGAGAGGGAAAGGTGCTGAAGGAGTCCTTGAACAAATTATAGCTGAGAACTTCCCCAGTCTGGGGAAGGAAACAGGCATTGAAATCCAAGAGGCACAGAGAACTCCCCTCAGACATAACTTGAATCGATCTTCTGCATGACATGTCATAGTGAAACTGGCAAAATATAAGGACAAAGAGAGAATTCTGAAAGCAGCTAGGGAGAAAAGGGCCATAACATACAAAGGGAAACCTATCAGAGTGTTGACAGACCTGTCTACTGAAACTTGGCAGGCCAGAAAGGAATGGCAAGAAGTCTTTAATGTGATGAACAGAAAAAATATGCAGCCAAGAATCCTTGATCCAGCCAATCTGTCATTCAGAATAGAAGAAGAGATAAAACTCTTTCCAAATAAATAAAAATTGAAATAACTCATCACCACTAAACCAGCCCTACAAGAAATCCTAAGAGGGACTTTATGAAGGAAATGTTGCAAGGAACAAAATTTACCAGAGACACCACCACAAGCATGAATCCTACAAAGAACACAATGACTCTAGACCCATATTTTCCAATAATAACACTGAATGTAAATGGATTAAATGCTCCAATCAAAAGACATAGAGTAGTAAAATGGATTAAAAAAAACCAAAACCCATCTATTTGCTGTCTACAAGAAACTCATTTTAGGCCTGAGGACACCTTCAGATTGAAAGTAAGGAGGGGGCACCTGGGTGGCTTAGTCGGCTAAGCGTCCGACTTTCACTTAGGTCATGATCTCGCGGTTCATGGGTTCGAGCCCCGCGTTGGGCTCTGTGCTGACTGCCAGCTCAGATCCTGGAGCCTGTTTCAGAGTCTGTGACTCCCTCTCTCTCTGACCATCCCCTGCTCATGCTGTCTCTCTCTCTCTCTCTCCTAGAAATAAATAAAACATTAAAAATTTTTTAAAAAATGAAAATAAGGAGATGGAGAAACATCTATCATGCTACAGGAAGTCAAAAGAAAGCTGGAGTAACCGTACTTACATCAGACAAACTGGACTTTAAAGTAAAAGCAGTAACAAGGGATGAAGAAGGACATTATATAATAATTACAGGGTCTATCCTTCAGGAAGAGAGAACAATTATAAATGTTTACGCACGAAATACAGGAGCATCCAAATACATAAAACAGTTAATCACAAACAGAAACAATCTTACAGATAAGAATGTGCTAATAGCAGGGGACTTTAATATTCCACTTACAGCAATGGATAGATCAACTAGACAGAAAATCACTAAAGAAACAATGGACTTTAGTGATACATTGGACCAGATGGATTTGACAGATATATTTAGAACTCTACATCCTGAGGCTATGGAGTTCACTTTCTCCTCAAGTGTGCATGGCATATTCTCTAAGATAGATCACATACTGGGACATAAAGCAGCCCTCAATAAATATAGAAGAATTGAGATCATACCATGCACACTTTCAGATCACAATGCTATGAAACTTGAAATCAATCAGAGGAAGAAGTCTGGAAAACCTCCAAAAACATGGAGGTTAAAGAACACCCTACTAAAGAATGAATGGGCCAGTCATGCAATTAGAGAAGAAATTTGAAAATATATGGAAACAAATGAAAATGAAAATACAACAATCCAAACTCTTTGGGAGGATGCAAAGGCAGTCCTAAGAGGAAAGTACATTAAAACTCCAGGCCTGTTTCAAGAAAATAGAAAAAGCGCAAGTACAAAATCTAACAGAGCACGCAAAGGAACTAGAAGGAGAGCAATAAGAGCACCCCCAAATCCAGTAGGAGAAGAGAAATAACAAAAATCAGGGCAGAAATAACAATATAACATTAAAAAAAAAAAACAGTTGAACAGATCAATGAAACTAAGAGTTGGCTTTTTAAAACATAAACAAAATTGATAAACCTCTAGCCAAGCTTCTCAAAAAGAAGAGACAGAGCACCCAAACAGACAAAATCATGAATGAAACGGACTGATTACAACCAATGCCTCAGAAATACAAGCAATTATCAGGGAATACTATGAAAAATTAATTGCCAACAAATTGGACAACTTAGAAGAAATGGACAAATTCCTAAACACACACTCACTACCAAAATTCACATGGAAAGAGATACAAAATCTGAACAGATCCATAACTAGTGAAGAAATTTGATCAGTTATCAAAAATCTCCCAACAAATAAAAGCCCTGGGCTAGATGACTTCTCTGGGGAATTCTACCAGACATTTAAATCAGAGTTAATACCCATTCTTCTCAAGGTATTCCAAAAAAATAGAAATGGAAGGAAAACTACCAGACTCATTTTACGAAGCCAGCATCACTTTAATTCCCAAACTAGACAGAGACCCAGAAAAAAAAAAAAAAAGAAGAAGAGAGGGAGAACTACAGGCCAAGATCTTTGATGAATGTGGATGCAAAAATCCTCAACAAGATACTTGCAAATCGAATTCAACAGCACGTAAAAAGAATTATCCACCATGATCAAGTGGCATTCACTCCTGGATTACAGGGCTGGTTCAATAATCGCAAATCAATCAATGTGATACATCACATTAACAACAACAACAAAAAAACAAGAACCATATGATCCTGTTGATAGATGCAGAAAAAGCATTAGACAAAACACAGCTTAATGAAGACCCTCTTCTTAATAAAGATCCTTGAGAAAGTCCAGATAGAAGGAACTTACTTAAACATTATGAAAGCCATTTCTGAGAAGACCACAGCTAATATCAGCCTTAATGGGGAAAAACTGAGAGCATTCCCCCTAAGATGAGGAAGACGACAGAGATGTCCACTCTCACCACTGTTGTTTAACATAGTGCTGGAAGGCCTAGCATCAGCCATCAGACAACAAAAGGAAATAAAAGGCATCAGGATTTGCAAAGAAGAAGTCTAACTTTCACTTTTCACAGACGACATGATACTCTACATAGGAAAACCTGATAGACTCCACCAGAAGCCTGCTAGAACTGATCCAAGAATTCAGCAAAGTTGCAGGGTACAAAATCAATGTCCAGAAATTGGTTGCATTTTTATACACCAACAATGAAGCAACAGAAAGAGAAATCAAGAAACTGATCCCATTCACAATTGCACAAAAAAACCATACAATACCTCGGAATAAACCTAATACTAAAATATAAAAGATCTANGGGGCACCTGTACCCCAATGTTCATAGCAGCACTCTCAACAATAGCCAAATCATGGAAAAAGCCATGAATGAAATCTGGCCATGTATAGCAACGTGGATGGAACTTGAGGGTGTTATGCTGAGTGAAATAAGTCAGTCAGAGAGGGACAGCTACCATATGTTTGCATTTATAGGAGGATTAGGAGGAACTTAACGGAGGACCATGGGGGAGATGAAGGGGTAAAATAGTTGGGGAGAGGGAGGGAGGCAAACCATGAGAGACACTTGAATAGTGAGAACAAACTGAGGGCTGATGGGGATGAGGGAGAGGGGAAGGGGGATGATGGGCATGGAGGAGGGCACTTGTGGGGATCAGCACTTTTAAATGGAAACCAACTTGATAATAAAATATAAAAGAAAAAAAATAAAAGTATTCTCTTTTAAAAAAATCTTATAAAATATATTGCTGCAGATGCTTAAAGTAAATGATAAAACAAAGGTTGAATATATTAATCAAAAGCAAGCTAGAGTGTTATATTAATGTGAGACAAAGCAGACGTGAAAACAGGAATATTACCAGACATTTTACAATGATAAATAGATCAAGTCATCAAGAAGACATAACAATCCTAAATGTGTATGCTACTGATAATGAGCTTGAAAATAAGTGAAGCAAAGTGAATAGAAATGAAATAAGAGATAGTACCACCTTCCTCTCTCAGTAATTGATAGAACACATCTTACACAGACTACAGAAGACTTGAACAATACTCTCAACTAACTTGACCTAATATTTATAAAACACTTCAACAACGCAGAACATACTTTCAATATTCACCAAGATAAATTATATTCTATGTCATAAAACGGTTAATAAATGTAAGAGTACTCAAATCATACAGCATATATTCTGACAAAAATATGGAATTAACTTAGAAATCAACAAAAAGATCTATTTAAAAAAATCCTTGAATATTTAGAAATTAAACAACCTACTTCTAAGTAACCCATAAGAAATTAAATAGGTAATTAGAAAATGTTTTGAACTGAATTAAAATTAAACCACAACATAATAATATTTGTTCAGTAGACTTAAAGCATCCCTTATGTGCTTCTATTAGAAAAGAGATAGACCAAGCCAATCATTTCAGTATCTATTTTAAAAAGAAAAATAAGAGTGTAGTGGCCAGTTACACACATATTCGGGACATGGAGTCTTTTCTTTCCAGGAAGCAGCATTTTTTTTTTGCGCCAGCATGGGCTTGGCTGGCTAAGACCCCGCGAGGCTAAGCCCTGAGCACAGAGCACAGTGGGGGTTTCTTATTATACAACATTTGATCCTTTGCCCTTCATATATGGTAACATACAGTCTGAATAGGCGGTCTGGGTTCAAGAGTCATTAGGTAGGTCTTGCAAAGGTACATAGCCAGGTGCCTTCATCTCGAGGTTTTCACCACATTTCTTAGGGAGGGGCTCTCCCACAAGGGCACCCAAAATAAACAAATTTAAGATCAGAAAACAATGATGACTAAAGAATGACAGACAACATCAATGAAACCAAAACCTAATTCTTTGAGGAGTTCAATAAAAATCATAAGTTTCTAATCATACCGAAGAGGGAAAAAAGTCACAAATTTCCATTTATGAACCACTCTGTGCTAGTATATTCTACAACCTAGCTGACAAGGGCAAATTTTTTAAAAGAGAGAAATCACCAAAGCTAATCAGTAGCCTAAATATCTCTGTATTTAAAGTAAATCAATCTGTAGGTTAAGAATTTCCCACAAAAGAAACAACAGCAACAGCAATTCCAGGTCCACGTAGCTTCACTGAATTCTATTAAAACTTCAGGTTAAACACAATACTAATTATGTAAACACCTTTTTTTGTTTGTTTGTTTTGTTTTGTTTTTTTAAATAAAATCTGAGGGAACCCAATGATTCATTTTATGAAACGAGTCTTTCTGTGATAATATTACAAGTTGAGATCTTATAAAAGAAAATTGCAAACAAATATCCCTCATGAATCCAGTCACACAAATTCTCAACGAAATTTCAGCAAATCAAAACCATCAATGTATAAAGACATAATACGTCATGAACAAATGAGTTTATACCAGAAATGAACGTTTGGGTAACATCCCCAAATCAAACAACGGGACTTCTGATTTCTTGTTCTAATCACAGGGGCTTGAAAATCACCAGGTCATCCTAATAGTAAATAAAAAGCTGAATGGACTGAAAACCCAGCAACTCATCTAAGATCCATTAGACCAGCTAGGACACAAGGCGAACCAGGATTGGAGAGACTGACTAGCAAATACAGCTAATGGCGGCAGAGACTCACCAGCGGAAACCACCTGGGGAAGCAGAGCTGGGTAGGGAACCCTGAACTCTAGTTAACAAACTGCTGGAGGCTCAGTGGGGACAACTCTGAGACTTAAAATCTCTGTGGGGACGCTGACATAGGAGCGTCCCCACAACTCTGTGAGACTACCTCTAGGCCCTCTCAGTAGTAGCAGAGGAAAATCCCCTCCGACTTCCAGGAGGCAGAGCGGAAAAGGAATTTTGTGAAATACTCAAGAGCCCTTTGTTCTTCTTTAAAAGGCCTGCCCTCAGGAGGAACTAAGAGACTAACAGTCAAAAGGCTGCATCTGTTGAGGTATTAGCAGAGCCTGATGGTATTGAGGCTGATTTTTTTTTCCCCATCAGTACATTCAAGTAGGCACATTAAGTGCAGGTTGAACTCACTTCCACAGGATAAGAAAAGTTCACAGGTGTTCTAACTTGGCTGTACTCATTGGAAAACTAGCCAGGTGAGGAGCATTGCAACAGGATATGATCCAGCTGCGAATGAATAGATTTGGATGTAGGTAAAAGAAAGCCTGAGGGGCAATATCCTCAGCAGAAAAGAGATTTCAGGAGAAATCACTCTGTGGGCAAAGTGAGGAAAATGGTCAGTGTATAGGGTTATTTGGTGCAGGATGAGATTTGGTTGATGAGAATGATATTCAGTTACCAGAACCAGTGCTAAGCACTGCATACTAATCAACTTACTTTCCCAGGATGTGGATAAGGATGCAGTTTTTGGAGTTTTTTGGTGTGTGTGTGTGTGTGTGTGTGTGTGTGTGTGTGTGTGTGTTTAGGTAGACATTGATTTCCTCATGTCAGCACAGAGTACAAGAGTCTGTCCTTAGTGGAATGAGGTATGAATTGGCATAATAAGGTATTAAATTGTGGTTTCATAGGGAAAGATACGATTTAGTAAGCAGAGAGGGAAAAATTAGTATGATAGGAAAAGACAGGAAAAAATAGGCAGAGAGGGAAAGGTTAAGACCTGAGATCCCTGGGTGGGGAAAAAGACATATTTTGGAACAGTGCTGGGAATGTCTGACCACAGCAAACCCCGTCGGTATAAGGTTCCTCTTAAGAACGTAGCAGACCTTCACCTACCCCCTCCTTAGGTTTCCCTCAGGAATTTGACAAAAGACCTGACTAAAAATAAATAGACCATAAAACCTATGACCCACAAAGAATGGTATGGTCATAGACCACCCCTCAAATAATGGAAACGAGTCAATCAGGAATGAATAACACAGCACCTAGAGTTACCCAGCCAATAAGGGTAAAACTTAAAAAGGAACAAAGGGGAAGGGGAGGGGAGGAGGTGGCCAGAGCCTTATAAAACAAGGACTCTGGCCTATAGCCCTCGAGCCTTCACTTTCAAATGTCCTCTCTCTGCAAAGAGAGCTTTCATACGATTCTTTCTTTCTAATTTTATACTCTAATAAACTTTTACCTGCTTCTCATTTTGTGTCCACCTCTTCATTCTTCAAAGTGGCAAGACATCGAATCCTGGGTATTGTGGTAAAAAACCCTGTAACATTTCTTTGGAGGCTCATCCCGGGAAATCAATGTCTTCTAACCGTAAATAAAGAGCAACTATTACCCCTTCTTTTCTTTCAATCCTAAATAAAAATTTCAAACCAAACAATGGGCACCCATCAGCCAGTTATGAGTGAATAGCAAGGCTGTCATTCTCAAGTCTCAGTCTCTTCCCAGCTGATCCCCCATTTTGAGAATGTCAGTGTGGTGGAGTCCCAATTTCCTTCTGAGGAAAAACCTCTGGATGTACAGGACTCAGGGGAGGCCAAAGAGCAACTGATTTGTCCTGACCAAGGACTCTTTGGTGGATGCCTAAGGCTCTTGGCAGAACCTGATCCCTGACTGCCCATTGGGTAAGTGGTAGAATCTCTTCTTTCTGTGCTGGCCAATATTTCTCTTTGGAAAATAGTGGAAAAGCCCAGAACTGATCCCTTGGATATCCTCTGAGGACTGATCATGGTGACTCCCAAGGTTTCCCAACTACAGTGGAAAGTGGCCCTCCACTTGCTTCCATTTCTGACACTCTGCCACGGCTCATCTCCCAGTCCTCATTTTTTGGACCTTTCATTTTCAAACCTCTCTTGGGGAATGGAGAGCAGGACCTATTTCAATACTTTCTGGGATCACTACCCTCCTCCTGCCCCTGATGTTCATGGGGGGATGGGAGGGAAGGCATTTGACAGACTCCCACAAGATGTAGATTACAATTAGATCCAAGTGCCTCTGGTTAGTCTACCCTGGGATGGGGGACTTTAAGGAATATTCCCAAACAGCTGCTGAAATTCCTTTTGTTTCAAGGAACTTCCCTATCTTCTCTGGTCTGACACAGACTGACCATTTCCACTTGTTGGTGGGAAAAAAAAAACAACCCTGCATCTGTTCATCTGTCTGAACTGATAGGCTTTAGGACAAGGAGACCTCTTTTTCTGCCCTCTGGGCTTTTATCTGCCTCCAGGCTTATTGGCCGAACCTCACTTCTTCAGCCTTTCCCCTCCCTCCTCTTGTTTCTGTACCATCTTGGGTGTAGCATCCATAACAGGTTTCTCTACCATCCTCAATGCCTCAGCCACCACTGGCTCCTCCTCCCATCCTCATATCCAGGAGCGAAGAGCACCCCTTCTGGACCACCTACTTGAGATTTCCTCACTGGTTCCCCAGGTAAAAATTGACAATGGGTAACAAATTATTTGACTTTGAAATGGACACAAAACAGAATTGGTATTTAAACAAATTTAAGTATGTTGATTTAATTAAAATAGACATGTCTCTAGAGCATGAAATATATAAAACTTCTTCTACCTAGGTTTACTGAAGGTCAAACAAGCCTTTGTTATCTCTGTTGCAATTTCTCAGCAAAAAGGTGACTGAAAATGATGGTTAATTTTGTCTGTCTCAAAGTCTTCATGGGTAATTAATTGTTAAGATAGCTTTCAGGGTCTTTGATAACCTGAAACTATACTTTTGCTTGGATGATAAACTGGATTAAATTCATCAGATATTTAGGCCTTTTCCACATTGGATGGAGTGCTAAAGCATCGCTTGCTAAACATATGTTTGTGCTTTTGGCTTATTGCAGAGAAACTAAGGATATTTGTATCTATTGGAAAAACATGCTTTGTACTTGATTAATTCATAAATTTTCCATCTAAAATTCTGGTGTAACAGTTTACAATTGGTTACTACAGTTTTCACTAACGTTTCTAAGAGTTAAATTTCTGCTAAATGTAGTTAAAACTGATGGAAATAAGGAAAGGAACTCTGTAGAAAAATAGATTTGTAAGAAGATATAAGCAGTGGAAATACATTTTTGTTAAAGGCAAAATAAAGTAATTTGCTCCAAATGAGACTGGTTAGTTGGAGAGAAGTGGCTTGGGACAAAATCTGTATGCAAAGGAAAGTTGTAGAAGGTTCATGAAGTGAAATCTTTGGAAACGAATTTTATGTGTAGTCAGAATGGACTAAGGTTAAAATGAATGGATTTTTAAAGTACTGTGGAATAAGATTAAAATTCACCCTTCCTTTTATCCAAAGGCTGGGAAAACAATGGCAATATCCTTGCTGCCAGCCTCCAAATTCCCTACATGTGTGTTGTTTCTGTTTAGCAGAGGAATGAATGCCTGTGTCATCTGAGGGATGGATGATATACGAAGGGCTTTTACTGGGATACATGGGTGCTGTTTTGCTAAACTTAGCTCACTGTATGCCAAAAATGGATATCCACATGGCTGGAACATATTTATGTGGGAATTGCTGAAAAAACCAGAGGAATAGATCTTGACTTTGGCCTTTTTAATGCCCCCATCAGTGGACGATGATCAATATGTAAATTACTCTTGGGTCAAAATAAAACTAGTTTATCCTTCTACAACCAGGGGAGTCTTACTTGGTCACAATCCATATCCCCAAGGTCCTGCAGGCAGGGAACAGAGGATGTAGGAGAAATCGGGGAAGATGGGTCAGCTCTGGGAGCTAGGGTAAGAGCCTGGGTAAGAGCAACTACTCCCAGCACCTCAGGAGACTGACAGGGCTTTTAACTGCCAGTCACATAGTCAGTCAAAACAGGGACCAACAATCAGTGTCAGGAAGTAAGTTTTCTCCTAATCAGCTATAAGAAATTGAGATAAGGGACGCCTTTTCCTCCTTTTTCTTATAGATGGGCAATCCCCAACCAGTACTCCTTTGGGATGCATGCTGAAAAATTGGGATGATTTTGATCCACAAACTCTGAAGAAAAAGCAACTCATTTTCTTTTGCACCAAGTCTTGGCTCCTATACAAATTGGAGGAGAAAACCTGGCTGCCGAGTGAAGTATCAATTATAATACAATCCTACAACTGGACTTGCTTTGTAAACGTGAGAGGAAATGGGGAGAAGTCCCCTACGTTCAATGTTTCTGGGCGTTAAGAGAAAATCGGGACATGTGTGTGCAATGCAAGATCGACCCTGGCTTATTGGTAGCCCTTTTCAATGCCCAGCAATCAGGAGGGGAAACAACTAAGTGCCCCTTGCTTGCACCCAAAGCAGACCTAGAGAAGGAAGGAGGGAATTCTTCCACCTCAACCTCTTCCTTCTTAGGTCCTCAATCTATATATCCAGACTTAGGAATATGCACTTATGCTCCCTGCTGCCACATTTTCCAGCCCCACCCCCATCCCCTTAAGGTAACAGGTGTGTTTCTTCTATAAGAAGTTAGAGTGAGGGAAGGAGAAACACAGGGAGGCACCACCATTATAAGATTACAAGTACCTTTTTCATTGCAAGATTTAAGACAGATAAAAGGATATCTAGGTAAATTTTCTGATGATCTGAATAAGTATATAGAGACTTTTCAGAATATTACATATGTTTTTTTGAGTTGGAAAGATATAATGCTTTTGTTGAATCAGACTCTTAATGTGACAGAGAAGCATGGAGTTCTGGAAGCAACCAAGAGATATGGGAATGAGCGACTCATTACTTTGGGACTGGAGGTCCTATAGAGAAATTCCGGTTCCCTCCTAGAGTTCAGGCAGTTCTGCCCCAATATCCTAATTGGAACTATGACTATCCCATTGGGGAATGAGGTCGCGGCCACTTCCGAGCTTGTGTTTTGGATAAATTAAGGAGGTCTAGTGGTTAAACCTTTAAATAATGCTAAATTAACGACTACCTTACAGACACAGGATGAAGCCTGCTGGCCTTCCTGGAAAGTTTAAGGGAGGCTCTCCTTAAATATCTCCCTTGATGCCTCCAAAGTTGAGATGATTCTAAAGGACAAATTTCTCACTCAGTTGGCCCCAGATAAAATTGGCTGTCGGGCTGGAAGGGACCCTGGAAGAGCTCTTATGAGTGGCCAATCGAGAATATTACAACCAAGTTCAAGAGCAGAGTGAGGAACAGGAAAAGAGTCTTAAGAAAAAACCTGAGGCCTTAGTTGGGGCCTTTTGTACTTTTTCAAACCAGACTTCCCAAGGTCCATTTATGTGGCCATTTAGAGGGGACAATGAAGTCAAAACCCAGTAAGCCATGCCCCTTGTGTGCAGACAATCACTGAAAAATCTGAATACCCTCAGGGACCTCAATCTGTGAAGGCGCAGATAACCAATGTCCCTGAAAGGGCCTGGCACTCTTTATAGTGGCTCCTCTAAAACAACTATCTATTAGAAACCCAGAGGCTCACCTCACATTACTCTGGATATAGAAGGAAAATCTGTTGATGTCCTTTTTGACACCGGACCCACCTTTTCTGTCCTGTCCACTCCCGGCCAACTATCCAAACACAGAATAATAATTAGAGGCATCTCCAGAAAACCAATTTTTTCTCAGCCACCAGGGTACATATGGGAAGACTTAATTCTTTCACATTCTTTTTTGATAATGCCAGAGAGACACACTCCCTTGCTAGGAACGGACATTATGACTGAATTAGGGACTATAGTGCTAGTAGCTCCAGGACAGATAAACAATTGCCTAGATTTATAGTAATCTAGACATCAAAAATCAGTCTTTCCTTGAGGTAAAATTAAATACTCCTCATGGAATAGTTACTATGGAAATTGGATGGCCAAAGTAGAAATTGAGGATTGAGGACTATAAACTAGTTCACATGCTTAATTATTCTAATCAACAATATCACAAGATCCAAATAAGTATGAAAGTGGTAGGAAACACTATAATTAATTATATATATATAATATATATATGTATATATGTATATATATGTGTGTATATATATGTATGTATATATGTATATGTGTATATATATATATATATAAAACTAGATATGTTAGGGATTTTTTTGATGGCTACAATGCATCTTTCCTTCCTATGGTGTGACCTCCTCCCTAGGAGGCATTGCATTTGGAATATTAATACTTGTTGGTCTAATAGTCTTTCTGTATGTCATTTGTAGAAGGCTTGCATATGCCAAAAAAATAAGACCTCCCAGAAAATTTTGCTAGCCCAGATGTTCCAAACACCCTCCCATTATATCGACCTCTGGTCCTAGTCCCTAGCAGTTAGGAATCACATGTTCCGAGGGGGGCATATAATAGGAAAATATAGGATTCAGTAGGCAGAGAGGGAAAAATTAGGACCTGAAGTCCCTGGGTAGGGAAAAACACATATTTTGGAACAATGCTGGGAATATCTGACCCCCTCAGGGATAAGGTTTCTCTTAGGAATGTGACAGACACCACTTACTCCCCATCAGGTTTCCTTCAGGAATTTGATAATCAAAATACCTAGCTAAACCATAAAACTCACGTTATATGTGGGACAGTTTGACCAGTCTGACTCCTCACACAATGGAAATGAGCCAATCAGGAATGGACAACCCAGCTCCTAGAGTTATCCAGCCAATAAAGGTAGGACCTGAGAAGGAAGGGTGGTTGGGGGGCAGTGACCATAACCTTGTTAAACAAAGACCCTTGCCTATAGTCATGCACATTCACTTTCAACTTCCCTCTCTCTGTAAAGAGAGTTTTCACACTATTCTTTCTGATCTTATATTCTAATAAACTTTTGCCTGCAGCTCATTTTGTGTCCACCTCTTCATTCTTTGACATGGGGGAAAAAGGAATTCTGAGTATTGTGGTAAATAATTCTGCAACAGTGGGATTCCTTCTCTAGTTCATTTGTTCAGGGACTGTCTTTTATCTCCAACATAAAATGCTTAGGCAAACATTTAAAATAATGCTTCATAAATAGGAGAAACAAAGCTTATCTCAGGAAACCTAGTGATCACTGTAGTGGTGGTTTCAAATGAAAGTTCTAATATTTTTTTCTGTCAATTATGTCTATGCCTCCCCCCCCCAATTCCAAGCTCTGTCACTGCTTGAGCAATAGTATATGGTGAAAATGATACCATGCCAGTTTTTCTGTCTAGCCTTTATGAAACTGATCATTTCCACTTCTGTTTCTTGGATATTTGCTCTTGAAAACCAGTCCCCAAGCAGTGAAGAAGCCTAAGATGGATGCTCCATGGAGAAACTCAATAACTAGAACATTAGATTGCATCATGATGGGGCACCTGGATGGCTAGGTTGGTTAAGCGTCCAATTTCGGCTCAGGTCGTGATCTCACGGTTAGTGGGTTTGAGCCTCAAGTTGAGCTTTGTGCTGACAGCTAGCTCAGAGCCTGGAGCCTGCTTCAGATTCTGTATCTCCCTCTCTCTCTGACCCTCCCCTGCTCACGCCCCTCTCTCTCTCTCAAAAATAAATAAAACATTTTTTTAAAAAAGATTGCATCATGAGACTGAGGATCTTACAAGCAGATCATCTAGCCTCGATGAATTGTCCCAGCTGACACCATATTGAGTAGAGATGAGCTGACTCTACCAAGTTCTACCAAAATTGTACATTTGTAGGCAAAATAAATTATTGCTTTTGTGTAATATCCTGAACTTGAAGGTAGGTAGTTGCAAAGCTATGAATGACTGGAGCAGTTGCACACTTCGTGGCAACTAGAAGTGGCTAGACAAGTTCTAGAGAGACATCAGATGCCTGGGGACAGTTATGCTACAAGTTCCACCCAAAATAGACACAGTAGCATCCCTCTTTCTCAAGTTACTGAAAAGTCTTTGTTGAAATCACCAGCTTGCTATCATCCCCTTTTTAAAAAACATTGTGATAGAGGGCTTTATCATAGAGTTGAAAAACCTAAGACATTCAAGTAACTTCTTCCAAATCACATGGTTAATAGTAGAAACAAACCTGTTTCTTTGGTCATGATTTTTTACGTAGTTGCCTCTCCTCCCCAAAGTCTATCTTCCTTAGAATCCCAAAAGATCTCATGAAGAATCATTAGGCCATCTTTCAATCACCTGAAGTTAGATTACAAGTGCTATATTTATTACCATTATTTTTTCCAGAGATTTCCAAACTTTCCTCAGTTTCTCAAAGAAGTCGGGAACTCTCCAGGCTTTGTTAGTGTTAGTTCTGCTCAGTTATCATAGATAACTCCTGTTTTTTATTAATTGGCTAAAAACAATAACTGTATAATTATGGAAGAATAAACTAAAGTTTTGTCTGCATCTTAGTAAAAATATGGCACATGTTGCAGACTCATGCTCAGATTTATGAGACCGATTAAATCCCCATCACTTTATTCATCAAGTTATTAACAAAGATTCTACTATATTCCAGGCACTCAAAAATGAATGGGGATGGTCCCAACCTGAGTCTTCTGATTTGGCATTTCCTCTTATCTTCTTGTGCTTTCTGATCTAAAGGCTAGAGTTTGGTAAACATAATCTGAACAATTGAATCTGCTTCACTAATTGTTTATTTGTTTCTTCCACCTTATCCTGACTTCTGAGTATTCAATAAAAGCTCTTTTTGATCATTTGTCTTTAAAACTCAAGTAGTTCTCTTATCAAGTGTCTCCTAGCTTGCTTATCTCAGCAGGTAACAGCAGTTTTGACAAGCTCTCAGTTGCACTGACTCCCGGAGCTAAAATAATCGTAATCATAATCATAATCATAAATGCTAACATCTTTCTTTCTATTTCAAATAAGAGGTCTTTGTAATCCTCTTTCCTTCCAGATCAGAAAAATAAGAATAAAATCTTTAAAAGGACATTTCCCAGTTGAGAATCTATTTACAGTTACTCCCCTAGGATTCACATTTTAGAACAAATAAAAGGAAGTAAATTTTTAGTTTCCAGATTTTGGAAGAGAACTGAAAACACCCACTCTTTTTTCAGGTTAGTATGTTAACTAAAGGTATTTTACCTTTTTCCCTCTAGATTTTAGCAAAGGTTAGTACACAGCAATGGAATGATCTTCATTGAAGAGCACATCACAAGCTGTTGTGTAAAAAAAAAAATAGGTTGGCATTCTCACATGACACTTGGGTATTTTATGTGCCTAAAATTTCATTTGTTTTTTTTTTTACTAAACATTTTATTAAACATTCAGTAAAAATGTTTAAAGTTCACATTGGGTTCATTTAGTCATTTATGTAAATAAATCCCACTAGGGAATTAGTGCCACATAATATAATTTGTGGTCTCTAGAGAAATTGGAAGCTTCTTTACCCAAACACATGGCTTTCCCTTGGAAACATAGATCTTCCATGAATGGAGTGGAGGATGCATACACTGGTACACTTGGGGCTGAACAGAATGGCACATGTTTCTTATGTTCTGTCAGGTGCTGAAAGCCATAGCACCTAAGGCTGACCATAAAACTCATTGTCTCAACCAAGATATCTTTGAGAGTGAAAGAAAAGGTTTTTAATTATCATAGGATAATGGACATAAACAGGTGAAACTGGGCTGTTGATTGCCAAACTGGGACTTGTGGTCATCCATAACAAGTAATGGCATGTGATGAGAGCTTACTTTTTGAGTTCTTTTTCCTAAATTCTAGCTAAGCAAGGAGAGCCTTTTCATCTCTAGATCTGGAGTTCTAAGCTAGGGAACTTGAAAATTTTGTCACCCACTGACATGTGGGATTTAATCTGAGCAATTAAGGGATAACATAAAGAAAAGGGAACATAGAAAATAAAAAGAAAGAATTCTGATGTTGCTTTTGTTTCTGGTTCTTATTGTCCAGAGAACCCTCCTGCCTTCACTGGTTGGTTATGCAAGCTAACGAACCCTTTTAGGCTTAAACTTACTCAAGTTGGGCTTGTTATTTGCAAAGAGAAATATCCTAATACACGTGCATAGATGTTAAGGATATTCATTAATATATGAACTTTCTTTAGGACAAGGAAAAACATAAAATCTTAGTTTTGGGGGCATAAATCTTTTTTGACCCTCTTTTCCTTGGCCCTTTTGAAATTCACTCATTCTCTGACTTGCTTATTTGGATAATATGAATCTGGTCCTTATAGAAAGGATCATTGTTCTAGAAAAAAAGGCAGCTGCAGATTTCTCTCTACTGAATTAAAAAATAATCCTCATAGCGTCATGTGAGCTAACTTAGTTCACCAGGAAACTTAATTAACTTTTATGGAAAACTCTTTTTAGTAGTAACAAATTTGCCAAGAGTAGTTTTCTACATATCTATCAATAACAAGCCAACAAACATTCCCTGCTTATAAAAATTTCTGAATTCCCTAGGTTTCTCTCTGTTGCAAGCCTGTTTCTCCAACTTTCTCTTCAATCTTGTGTGGTCCCCCTATCCTTCCAGTAAACTTCTTTTACACTTTTACATTAGACAAAGGAAGTCAGTATGTTTTCTACCAAAATACAAAAGCCAAACAACAACAGCAAAAATTACACAGAAAATAGAACCAGAATGTACATTGCCACCCCAAAACACTGAGAGAAATGTAGGATATTGTGAATTTGTAATCTAGTCAATTGTCTCCTATTCCAAAATGGGAACCTAGATGTTCACAGAATGCAGTGGTGGAATGCCTAAATGATTACCCAGTATTGATGAGGTTTTGGTGCGGTGATGGGGTTCAGGGCTGACAGCCAAGAAAGAATTCTTGAAGACATTTTTGGTGCAAAAAAAGAAAAAAAAAGAAAAGAAAAAGGTGATTTTATTAAAGCAGTGGGGACGGGACCCATAGGCAAAATACTGGGTTTGTGAAGAATGACTGGTTATGTACTATAAGTTGGGGAGGTAAAGTCAAAAGGGAGGCCTCCAGAAGGACTTTGATATGCTAAAGAGGACTGCTAAGATTTGTGAGGCCTAGCTATTGTCCAGCTAAGTTTTTTTTCCTCTAGTAAGGCATTAACATTAGGATGGTAAGGGGGTCCTGGAGAAATGCTCTACTCTGTATTTACCTCAAGTATTTGTCAATGGGTTGCAGGTTATAAGGAAAGTTAATTTTACCTGCCATTTCCTTCTTGCGTTTGTTCTTTACATCACTGTGGAGGGGAGGGGAGGGTGATCTTTGGGGCTCCAGGAAAGTGAGTCTCTAGGTTTCTGGAGATCAGGCTATTGATTTTACTAAGATACTCATGTCCTGCATGACTGTTATCTCTATCAGATCTCTACCATTTGTTTTCTTTCCTTTCCTTTGTTTTGGGGCAGCCAGGAGTGCCTGAGGAATATCACACATATCCCACCTGGTTGAGGAGGGCAGGGGTGGAGGGGGGAAGGGGGCAGTGGTGCTAGCTTGTATTTTGCCCTCAGTTTGCCCCTCATTAGTATCAGTAGACCCACAGTTCTATTGAGGGTAAGACTGTGGTATTATGAGAGTACTGGAATATGAAATGAAGAAATGAGAAATTACAAGACAGAAGCGATTGCTTCTGAGGTCTTAGATAATTTAAAGAATGGCAAGGTTGAATCCCTATCATCTTGCCTTGAGACACAGAATGAAGCTGAGGTCTCCGATTGTAAAAGAATTTCTTTATCTGCTGGGCTGAGTGAGTAAAAACCAAAGTTAAGAATGTTTCTGTAGGTTTCTGAATTAGAAGTTGAGCTGATTGGGGTGCCTGGGTGGCTCAGTCGGTTAAGCGTCTGACTACGGCTCAGGTCATGATCTCCTGGTTCATGGGTTCGAGCCTGCTCGGGCTCTGTGCTGACAGCTCAGAGCCTGGAGCCTGTTTCAGATTCTGTGTCTCCCTCTCTCTCTCTGCCCCTCCCCAGCTCCTGCTCTGTCTCTCTCTGTCTCAAAAATAAATAAATGTTTAAAAAAGTTCAGCTGATTTCAGATTTGACATAAATCTTGTGTAAAAGTAGGTCATTAGCCATAAGAATGGAATAAAAGAAGGAAGGGACATTTGAGAGAAATTGAAAGACACAGAGGGCCTGCAAATCTTCTAGTGTATCCCCAATTAATGATTCCAGAGAAGACAGAACCCTCTCCTTTATCTACAGAAGTTATTCACTGTTTCTCCTTGCTTAAGTGGGCTATGATCCTCTAAAAGACAGACCACACTTTCAGGAGAGAAGCAACAATGCCCCTTTGGATCCCCTCCTCATTACTGCTAACTCCTACCACCGAACTAGTAACTACTCTCATATGAAATCTTTGAAGAGGGTTTTTGAAACTGTTTTTGAAACTTTTTACATGCAGAAGTAAATTGTAGAACTGAACTGTAACTTATTGGATGAATTGACTTTTTCAAGTGTTGAGTTGTTAACAGGACTCCACTAACCAGTGGTTGTAAATGTGGTCAACAGCCCTTCTGCCACTAGCGGTTCCTACTGATTTCCTGGGTTTAGTCATGCAAACCCGGCCCCATTGGTAGGCAAGAATGCCGGAGGGGTAGAAATCATCTGGTGACATACAAAGGAAAAATTTAACACCAAGAATTTAAAATGCTGGACAAAATTTTCTATGCGTGAACCATCATCCCAACACCTACATATGTTTTACAAGAGAATCCAGAAAACAACTGTATTAGTCGCCGAGGGCAGTCATAAGTACCACAAACTAAGCAACTGAAACAACAGAAATTTTTCTCACAGTTCTGGAGGCTAAAAGCAGGAGATGGAAGTGTCAGCAGGACTGGCTCCTTCTGAGCCCTTTGAGGAAGAAGCTGTTTTATGACTCTCTGCTAGCTTCTGAGTCCCCCTGACCCACCACCTTGCCCCAGCAATCTTTGGTATTCCTTGACTTGTAGATGTCTTCATTGTCACAGAGTATGACACACCCAGAGTGTCTGCTATTCTGTGTCCAAATTTTCCTTTTCCACATGTCACATTTAATAAGTCACCAGTCACATTGGATTAGGGTCCACTTTATGACCTCATCTTATGTGATCACCTACAAGGCCCTTTTTCCAAATAATGAGGGACCATAAGGCAAGCTGAGGGCCAANCTCCTTCTGAGCCCTTTGAGGAAGAAGCTGTTTTATGACTCTCTGCTAGCTTCTGAGTCCCCCTGACCCACCACCTTGCCCCCAGCAATCTTTGGTATTCCTTGACTTGTAGATGTCTTCATTGGCACAAGTAGCACGACCCCAGTTCCCCCAGGTGAGATATGTGTGATAATTCTCAGGCATTCCCTGATGTCCAAGAACAAAGGAAAGGACAGAAAACAAGTGGTTAAACTGATAGTCTCATCAGTTTACAAATATCTCAGAATATTACAAGGAAAAGGCAATCTTCTCCACAGCCTAATCTCCAGGAACTCCCTACTATCTTAATGATGATGCTTTACTAGAGGGAAAAACAACTTCTGCTTGACAATAGCTACATCTTCCGTAATCTGTAAATCCACTTTAGCAGATGGAAATCCCTTTAAGAAACTTCTTCTTGACTTCACTTTCCCCAACCTCCTCCACAGTGTATAAGCAGTCACTCTGCACAACCTCAGGGCAGCCCCTTCTGCCCACGAGTCCCGTCCCTATGCTTTAATAAAATCATCTTTTTGTACCAAAGACATCTTCAGGGATTCTTCCTTGGCCTTCAGTTCTGAACCCCCACCAAAACCCCAAAATCCCATCACCAAATAAAGTGATATTCACAGTCACTTGGTTTAGGACCTCTTTTGGGAGTACACTATTTAATCCATAACAGCAACCAAAGATATGAAAGATATTTTGGTAAGTGAAGCATCAGTATATTTCTATACCACACTACTGTCTGATCTCTTTGTGCCTGGATATTTAGGTCATAAGACTGAATATTCAAGGATGAAAGACTGTTCAATTTCATTTCAGAGCAGATTTAGGTGAGATGCTCTATGTCCAATCCTATACACTCTCTTCCATTAGCTAGAGTTGAAATTTGTTTCTTTAAAAATAAAAATGAATAAAATTTATTTATTTGCATTTGCATTTGCAAACTGATGCATAGTGACATTTTCTCCTAAAACTAATTCTGGATATGGAAGGGAAAATGGGTTTTGGTAGGAAAATATATGGTGCAGAGAGATGAAAATCAGAAATCGAATAATGACTAGTGATACACGTATAAAAGATGTGCTAAAAAAGAGGGTCATTGATAGGGAAGGGTAGGTGGGAGTATTCCCAACATAAAGATGCTTAGTATATTGGAAAAGTAATTTGTTTTGAAATTAATATAAAATAGTTTATACTACTCCATTTACATATATGATTTATATCTATAAAATAGACAATCAGACAGTATTTATTGAATGAATAAATTAAGCTTCTGTGGAGTACAAAATTGTAAATCTATTATTGGCTAGTATTTTAAAACATAATAGAAATAACCAAAAGAGTATATTTAGAGGACTATAAAGGGATAAATACTAGTAAACAATAATTACTCAAACTGAGGAGGACATCGATGCAAATTCAGTTGGGAATGTGGGAGTCTGGATGCCACAGTGATCATCAATATTATCCAAATAAGGGGATTTCTCAATTTTATTAACACAAGAGAAATCAACTGTAAAATAGACATATTTTATAATAAATAATAATAATTGAATTTTATCATGCTAATGAACAATGATTTATAAAAACACCAACATACTTTCTGAAGCTTGGCATTTGGTATTATCACATTGTTAATCAAATAAATCAGAATACCATGAATAGCAAGATATGAAACAGATATGGGATGTTTGCTGTAAAACTGTAATGCAGATACATTTAGGCAGAATATTATATTCCATTCTCTCTACCTCAACATTATAATGACACTCTGTACAAGCATCAAAACAAACACAAACAAAGCAAATTAAAACAAAATCACATTAATGGTCAACATTAGTACAACTTTTAAGAATTATGTGTTTGACAGTTTATTGCCATTACCTTTACATATTTTAATCCATTTCCTTTATGAGCAATAGCTTTGTACCTATAGAATGCAGATAACATTCTTACTTATTGGCACTTGTGTTCTTTATTGACTACCGCTCCCAATGACGTTGTGAAATTTTCCCTTCAGACAGCCTTTCCCACATGGTCTGGTGAATTTGCTTTTACTCTGTGTGTGTCTGTAGAATGGAACTCTGTAACAAAGTTACCAAGATAGTGACTTTGCTTGAGGCGCTAAATTCCACAGGCAGAATTAATGATGTGCCTAAAGCACCTGAGCTTAAATCTAAACTAATAGATGAGGACCAAGGAGTGTAGGTCCTCAACAAGTTGCAAAACTTAATGGATGTCTGCTCCTGAAGAGTTTCAGTTACCACCACAATTGCTGAATAAATAACTTAAGAGAAAGGAGTTTTTGTTTACCAGTTAGAACTGCTGAGTCGTTCTCAGCAGGTGGGGTCACGGGAACTTCCTCACCTAAGTAGAGCAACTGCACATGTCCTAGCCATGGGCCTTGTGGCCAACTGGGCCCAGGCAGAGATTTCTGAAATAATTTGCTCTAATTATTCTGTTTACAGACATTAAAAAAGGTTAATTGTCCTTAATTTATCTCCTGCTTCAGTGTTCTCATTTTTTTTTTCAAAATTTTCAAATGTGTAGAAATTATGAAAGTGCTGAGTAATTTCTTCATTAAGGATGAATTTTGGATCATTGTCTCCTGTTTTTAAGGAAAAATGAATAAAATACACTTTTTATTTAAACTAGCAGAAAACTGAAAGAAAATCTTTTGAAACACGAGGAATCCCATGTTTCTCTACCAGCCTATACAAACAGCGTCCTAGGAAAAGAACAAACAAATGAAACACCAAAATGAACACAGACCATCCATTTATTTTGAGCGTCTTTGACATAATAAATATGTGTACTACACTTCGTCAATGTCAATATGAAACATCCTGTTCCTCACGTTCTTCAAAACTTATGTGGGATAATCATGCATCAAAGCACTAGACTACATTTACATATAGAATTTAAAATATTGCTATTAGCATAAGCGTTATAGTTGTCTAGTTCTTTAATAAAGCCACAAATACTTCAAAGGGTTGCATAAGTCAAAGGGATAAAAGGCACAGCATAGGGAATACAGTCAATGGTATTGTAATAGCCTATGGTGCCAGATGGTGGCTACACGTGTGCTGAGCAGCGCATAGGCATTTCCATCTCCATGTTGTACACCTGAAACTAACGCAACATCATGTGTCAGTTGTACTTCAATTAAAATAATAAGGGAAACGAAAACGGAAGAAAAAGTAATTTTCTCCAATAGAACCTACAAATTATGTATATATTATTTTTTCAGTTGTATATGCTAGAGCATGTTCATTATCACTTTGATTTTCTTCTTTTATTTCAGCAGTGCCATTTCATTTGATCAGTTTCTTGTAAAAAGGTCATTTGGTGTATGTATCGCAGGGATTGTGGTATCATTTTCAGGTGCTCTTTTTCTTTTATTGCTTTTTAAAGACACCTCATAGATGATAGTTTTTCACAGGTATTTTTATAAGTATTTTTAGTTTTATAAAATGCTGCTCTTAGCCAGATCAGTCACTGCCTGTTACTACATATTTCATCACTGTTACCAAATATCTACATATCACATCATCCTCAAGTTATTGACTTTTTTCAAAAACTAAAATTTCAAATTAGCAATACATTAATAAATCAGCATGTACTAAACAATTCACCTAAGAATGTATACTTAGTACTCGGGGATTATTGAACATGTTAATAATATCTTTTGGACCTCAGATATGCGGTACTCAGTCCATTCATGTATACATCAGATGAAAGTATGCATAGCTGCTAATTATACCTAAAAAAATAGCTATATAGGCTAAAAATATAGGTCAGCAATAATATTTAGATAAGTATTAATATTTGGAATAAACTCTAAGATGAGAAGATTTAAGAATAAAAGCTTTTTTGATGATGGAAAAAATGTATTCTCTATCATCTTAAATTTGAAAGACTAATATCAATTTTGCATACATGCCTTGATTTGTTATTGCATTTATGTATTCAACATAGTTTTTGATAGGTAATTTTATAAGTATTTTTAGTTTTATAAAATGCTGCTCTTAGCCAGATGCATTAAGCATCTTTTAGATGTAGACCTGTAATATCGGCGAGAAAGATTAAGTGTGGTATCAAAGGGTGCTTGAAAATGTATTTCACACTTATTTTGATATAGCAAGTTAGTACACTGATCTGTTGGAATCCATTTTTGATATTTGGAAGGTTGCTTCTTAGTAAGTCATATTTTTAAATACAAGATGGGATAGCTGAAAATAGAAAATGGTTTTACTACTAAAAAATATAGATAACCATAACAATTTGGGGAAGGTGGGGAAAAATATACTCACAAACCTTAATTCTAAGCAAGGTTAAGTTCTATTTAGAAGAGTCAGCTAAAGCTTTACTCTGTATTTCAGATACTAAGAATTCAGTTGACCAAATTAATTTGCTGATAAATATTAAATTAAACTTAACATAAATAAAACTTCAGAAAAATGTCAGTACTGGTACTTTATTTCTCTTCTAAAAGTACCCTTTTATACTTAGGATAAAATTCACAGTTTATGGTAGTGGCTATAAAGAAGCAGTTTCCATTGAAAAGCCTGAGCATTTGTGACAAATAATACATGTGTGCATGAAATTAATATATTTGAAATAAGAAAATAGAAATAATTTATAAGTTTTAGGGCATCTGGGTGGCTCAGTTGGTTAAGAGTCCAACTTCGGCTCAGGTCATGATCTCANAAAAAAAAAAAAAAAAGGAAAAAGAAAAAAAAAGAAACCATTAAAAAAAATCTATAAGTTTTGGGTCCAGTAAATTTGTGATATATTTTTATATGGAGTTATAGATATAATAAAAAGAAACTAGATAATTAGAGAACACAGCAATATTTCCACACTTATTGTATATAAGAAAATCTATAAAGTTGAAAGTTTAAAAATTATCAAGAGAAATTATCAGAAACATTGATCTCTGAAAGACCAAGAAAAAGCAAATATTAAATAAGAATATAGAAGATGAGAATAAAATAACTGTTCAGATTGCTTAAAAACACACTGAACTTTATGTACTATTAAAAGTTGAATGTTTAATATATTGATACCAATTAATAATTATTAACATATTAACCAAAATGTTAATCATATATTAGGTGACAAAATGTCTTTATTTCTCAAAAAGAATAATTCTACTGACTACTTTTTAAAAAATGTTTATTATGTATTTTTGAGAGAAAAAGAAAGAGGAAAACATGCACAAGTAGGGGAGGGTAGAGAGGAAGAGAGAGAATCCCAGGCAGGTCAGTGCAGAGTCTGACACAGGGCTCGATCTCATGAACCATGAGATCATGATCTGAGCTGAAATCAAGAGTCTGAGGCTTAACTGACTGAGACACCCAGGTATATCCTGACTACTTTTTTTTTTTTAATCAGAATCCAGTAAGATTGAAAATGCATACCAATATTCTAAATAAAATTACCCAAACATTTCAACATACATATATGTATATATACACATACACACTTACATTTCTATATAATTCCTAAATAATAAAAATGCCTTGTAACAATGAGACTAATGCACTATTGTGATGTAACTAAAACCTGCACTTAAAGAAATGTGTCATTATTAAGTATAGAAACATTAAAGCAAATTTATTTCATATACAACTTGAGAACTTAGAGACTATAAAAATAAACCTAGCATAACGGAATAAATTAACATATGAAAATTTTAAAAATATGAGAAAAAATTAAGTATTAATAAGAAAGCCTTTAATCAAAAGAAAACCGACTTAGTTGATGTGATCAATGAGAAACTATATCATTTTATAAACAGGAAGTCTGAATATAGAATTGCTCCATGTATAGTACAGTAGGGGTTCCAGTGATGGTCTTTACTAACATTCTCTCTATGCTGGATATCATCAAAGGCCAGCACAGCACTACTTACGCATACAACATGGCTATAACATTCTTCAAGGTCCCTACCAGGCATGAGGACATCTAAATGTGGATTCTTTGTGTCTGTTTGTTTGTTTATTTATTTATTTATTTATTTATTTAAATGTTTATTTTTGAGGGAGAGAATGGGGGAGAGGGAGATAGAAAGGGAGACAGAGAATCCGAAGCCAACTCCACGCTGTCAGAGCAAAGCCTGACGTGAGATCGTGACCTAAGCTAAAGTCAGACACTCAATAGACTGAGCCACCCAGGTGTCCCTCTTCATGTGTATTTTAAAGTATAGTAAAACCATCCCAGAAATTTACCAGTAGAGTTCCCTTCATATCTTTCAAGCATAACTATGTCCCTTGCTTTTGCCTAAACCAATCAATGGAAAGAAGAATGGGACAAAAGTGATTGGCTTAGACCAATCAGAATTCAAGTCTCTGGACTAAGTCAGAAGTGCCTCATCTCAAACACAGAGCTATTCAAAAGAGGCTAGTTTTGGCAGCCACATACAGATCGTCTCTGCCAAAATAAGAACAAATTAATGACTATCACTCAATTTACTTATTTGGAAAAACCTGAATACACACATTTAGAAGCATATATTAAGTTTAATTAGATAAAATATTCAAAGTGCATAGTATGGATGAATTTATAATACAGAAGAGCTAAAGCATTAGACTAGTACATAACAAACTGGGTGAAATGGCTCATTTAAAAAAATACTAATGCTAACTAACACAAGGAAAAGGAGAACATTTAAACAAACAAAAAAACTACCCAAGAGTATTTCTAAAACTGTACCTGACCATTACAGACAAATGCTTAATTTGCTTCAGAATTAAGGAAAAGATTGAGAACACCCTGATTACTTTTCAAAATTAGCATATCTCATATCAAACACATTGCATAGAGTTTTAAAAAGTGGAAATTATAAACCAATGACTATGGATGAACCTGATTTACTAGGATTAGGTTCAGGAGAAGCAGCAGAAAATGCAAAATTGTAGTCACTTAAGATGGAAGTTAATTTTTCATATGAATGAAGTCCAGTGATAGGCAAGTTGGGACCGGTATGCCAGATGCAGAAACATCAGGGATCCAGGTCCCGGTACCTTTCTCTCCCCTTCTCCTAGTGGGAGACCTCCTTTTCAGGTCATAGTCTGAAATGGTTGCTTGAGCTTTAACTAGAACATAAAAATTCAAGGATGAAAAAGGAGAAAGGAAGAAGAACCAAAGGTTACATGGCCTCGCTAAATGAGATCTTTTTAAGAAGGCTTGGTAGAAGTAAGAGACACACTTCTGCCTGGAATGAACAAGCAGAACTTTGTGACATGGCCATGGCTGGATTCAGGCAAGCAGTGTAATCACTGAGCTGAGCATACTGCCGCTTAAAGAACTCAAGGCTCTGTAACAAAGAATGGATGGGAGTTTCTGCCACATGTGCAAAAATTCTTAACAGAAAATTAACAAATCTAATACAAATGTATTAAAAGAATATTAAAACATGATCAAATTGACTTTATCCCCCTAATGCAAGAAGAGTTTAATATTCTAAAGTCTATTTGTAGCATTTATCCCATCACTAAATAAAGAGAAAAGATTATCTCAATAGTATGCAAAAGACGATTTGGCAAAACTAAACATCAGTTCCTGAAGACAAAAATTTCAAGTGAAAGTGACTATTAAACACAACTCATAAAAGCTCTAAACAAAAATAACCAATGCCACACTTAAAGGGGGGAAAAAGGAATCATTTCTTATATGTCCAAAACAATTCAAAGATGCCTACTTTCACTAATATTATTTATCACTCTTCTTGTGGTGCTTTTTATTTAACACTCCCTCAGTCTTTTCTTATTATCAGCACAAATAGGGGAATTATTTAGGGGCTTATGTGGTTAGAAAAAAGCCTGTCATGGGCTTCTTGCTTATTTCTCCCTGAACTCTGTAAAGGATTTACCCCTCCAACTGAGAATCATTACTCGAGATACGTAAAAAGAGAAAAAGAAAGAAAGAAAGAAAAAAGAACAGAAAAATGAGAGAGAAGGAAAGATAATTCTTTCATCACTATCATGAAAGAATCATCTTTCCTTAGCAAAATTAAAAAGACAAAACTAAAAAACAAAACAAAACCCTAAAACTAATAACGGTATTATATAAAGCGGATTCTTACCATCGTTACTTTTCTTACATCCACAATGAAAATAAAGTGAAAAACAATTTCATGCAAAATAACAATAGAAAATATAAAATCTCTAGAATAAACCTAAGTTAAAGTATATAGGACTTCTATGAAGGAAACGATACATCTTAATGAAAGACACTGAGGAATACTTGAATAAAAGGTAAAAGATAGCACTTTCTTTTTGGGAAGGATTGCTTAATTTACTCACTTAACAATTATTTATTTATCTTCTATTATTTTCCTGATACTACTTTATGCTCTGGGGACACAGCAGATAACATATTTGCTGTGGTCAGAATGTTTTTGTCTCTGCAGAGTTCATATATTGAAAACTAGTACTCAAGGTGATAGTGTTAGGAGGTGGGTACTTTGGGAAATGATTAATCTATGAGGCCAAGTCCTCAGGAAGGGGTTTAGTGACCTTATAGAAAAACACCCAGGGAGCTAGTTTGCCCCTTCTGCTGTACGAGGACACAACAGTTTGAAACCCACGAGAGGGCCCTCACCAACCTATGCTGACACTGATCGCAGACTTCAAGTCTCCAGGTTGTGACAAGTAAATAGCTATTTATAAACCCAAATGGATGAAGACAATATTTAAAATTGTGTTCCCTTGGAAGCATATTAAGAGGCTATAATATAATATTAAGGGGCTGTAATCAAAATTTGTAAATAATAAGGTAATAACAGTAAATAACAAAAATACCTCCTGGGCAATTTGAATTTGAATGATCAGCAAAATTCTGCCTTAATAAGGAGACATTCCTGCAAAAACCTAGGAAGCAGATATGCTAATATCTGGCTTAAGAACATTCTAGCACAAGAAATTTCAAGTACCAAAATTCTCCCTCGAAATAAATTGAGTACAAAGAAAGAAAGATTATTTTCTCTTATAGGAGTGCACAAGAGGGAGAGTTTTGTAGAATCATGAAAATCTAAAAGCAATATAATAAAAAGACATTGTCAAGAGAACAAGCGATTAACAGAATCATATTTAGATACAAAGCAGATACTGGGGTTATCAGACACGTTAAGATAACTGTGACTAACATGCTAAAAGATCCAGGGGGAAAGGTGGAAAACATTTATGAAGAAACGTGGAAATTGAGCAGAAAAATAGAAACATTGAGAAGCAAATGAAAGGGCTAGAAATAAAAACCAGCAACACAGTATTAGAGATGAGCAATTCCTTTAATTGGCTCATCAGTAAACTCAACACAGCTGAGGAGCAATCAATTTCAACAAAATCCAGGCAGGATTTTACATATAAATCAATAGGCTGTTTCTAAAAATACATGGAATGCCTAAGAAAATAGGATAGCCAAGCAATTTTTAGAAAAGAGGAACAAAGTTAGAGACCTTGCAGTACATGATTTGAAGAGTTAGTATAAAGGTATCATAATCAAAAGAATCAAAATATGCTGTATTCATAAACTGATAGTCTAATTAGCCCATGGAACAGAACAGAGAGCCCAGAAATACATACCCATGTGATAAAAATGCATTTTTGACCTAAGTGCAAAAGTAATTCAATGAAGGAGGATAGTCTTGTTAACAAATAGGGCTGAAACACTCATGGATCTATGTACAAAGATGAACTTTAATCCACACTCACACTGTATACAAAATTAACTCAATAGGCACCACAGAACTTCTGCAGAAACCGCAGGAGAAAATGTTCATCACCATGTGTTAGACAAAAATTTCTTAGCTAGAATGGCATTCACAGGAACGACAAAAGAAAAAAATATCCTAACTGGACTGTATCAAAACTAATGCCTTCTCCGGGCGCCTGGGTGGCTTAGTCGGTTGAGCCTCCGACTTTTGCTTAGGTCATGATCTAGCGGTTCGTGGGTTCGAGCCCCGCGTCGGGCTCTGTGCTGACTGCCAGCTCAGAGCCTGGAGCCTGTTTCAGTCTGTGACTCCCTCTCTCTCTGACCCTCCCCTGCTCACGCTGTCTTTCTCTCTCCTAGAAGTAAATAAAAAAAAAATTAAAAAAAATAAAAACTAATGCCTTCTCTTCAAAAGGCACTGGAAAGAGCATGAAAGGACAATTCATTGTCTGGGAGAAAATATTGGCAAATTGTATATCTTAACTTTTATTCAAAATGCATTTAAAAAAAACCTTGAAACTCAACAATAAGACAAAAACAATTTACAAGAGAAAAGGGAGTGAAGATTTTGAGAGAATATTTCATCAAGAAACAATATATGAATGACAAAAACATACATGAAAAGATGCTCAGCATCATTAATTCTCAGTAAATGCAAATTAAAGCTACAAGGAGGTTCTATAACACACCTATTCAAATGGCTAAGAAAATGGATAATACCAAGTGTTGGTGATGGCCTGGAATAACTGGGCTACTCATAAATTGCAGGTTGGAATGTAAAATTGTACTGCCACTTAGAAAAACAGCATGTTAGTCCCTTACATGAAGCTATATACACCGACCATACGTGTACCAGACGATATCCCATCACAGTCCGGGATGCTTAACCAAGAAACTTATGTTGACACAAAGACCTATGCAATACTGTTTGTAGCACCTTTAGAGGTTATAGCTCAAAACTGGGAAGAATCCAAATACCCATCCTTCTGTGTAGGTAAACAACTTCTGACATATTCATACAGTGGAATACTCAATATAGGATCAATCTAAAATGTGCTAAAAATAAAAGCCTGGTACAAAATGCTAGAGCATGATTCCATCTACATAACATTCTTCTTGTTTGATTTTTAAATATTCTACACAGAGGATTTTTTTAAGTTTATTTATTTATTTTGAGAGAGAGAGAGAGAAGAGCGTGCTCACAAGTGGGGGAAGGGCAGAGAAAGAGAAGGAAAGACAAAGAATCTGCATTGTCACAGCAGAGCCTGATGCGGGCTCGGAACCAGAACTTCGAGATCATGACCTGAGGCGAAATCAAATGCTTCACTGACTGAGCCATCCAGGCATCCCCATTCTTAAACAGCAAAGCCTTAAACAGTAGTTTTCAGGGGCTGGGTACTGGGGAAAGAACATGACAGTGGAATGACACAGTAAAATTTTCAGAGTGATGGCTATACAACTGTGTATATTGATCAAAATTCATGGAACTGAATTCCAGGAAAAGTGCACTTTATTTATATTATACCTCATACATTTGACCAAAAAAGAACCTCAGAAAAATGTAGTGTTCTGTTTATTCTAAATTTACGTACGTCTTCTGGGCAAATGTGGCCCTAAATGCCACAGTAACCTCTCTGGTTGTCCCGAGTCTTCATTTTGCCCCACTGTCTTCTCCCTGTCTTACTTAGGCTTTCACAAAGTTGTTGTACCTATTTTGTCCCAGTGTTTAGTTGTCTGCAGCTACCATTACTGGAGGCTAATGTCTTAACAAGAGTTCTTAATTTAACATAAGTTCTACATTTTCACAATAAACTAAAATACTATTTTAGGTACATCCAAAGCAATGCCATCAGCCAAAGAGAATTATATAGAAAGAAACTGCATATGAGACCTGGGGAATTGTCTATGGACGTGAAGCTTTCCTCAATCATATTTTTGGCTTGTTGTATATGATTAAAATGAAACGATCTTATTTCTGTCTCAGAAGGAGTCTGATGGGATCTACCTGCTAATCTGCCTGGAATGTTATTAAGACTTCAGAAATAAGTGCACCTGCAAATCAATTAGAGGCGCAGATTCATTATCAGGAGCAGGATTCAAGGTACGGCAAAGAATGCATCTGTACTTTGATCTGTTGATTTTGCCACTTGATTAGAATGTTATATGATATTTTGTCATAAATGCCAAGCATATGAAAAAGGAGTGTTAGGAGGTAACATTCACTTCTGTAATCCAGTCTCTATTTGTATTGCATTGTTTCTCATAAATACATAATTGCTATCCTCTCTGTATTTGTAAATAAAAAATATTCATACTCTGTGTCATAAAATATGGCAGACAGTAGAATAAAATTATTTTAGGGGCTCCTGGGTGACTCGGTTAAGCGTCTGACTTTGGCTCAGGTCATGATCTCACGGTTCGGGGGTTAGAGCCCCGCATTGGGCTCTGTGCTGACAGCTAGCTCAGAGCCTGGAGCCTGCTTCAGATTCTGTATCTCCCTCTCTTTCTGACTTTCCCTTGTTCACACTGTGTCTCTCTCTCAGAAATAAATAAAACATTTAAAAAATTAAAAAATATTTTATAAAAAGGAAAAGGTTCCTTCCCCCAGGAAGCATTAAAAAAAGTCTAGTGAGGAAACTTCCACGCATCCAAATAATTCTAAAACAGCACAAACAATGATGTAATAGAGATGAGAAAAATATACTACAAGAGCTTTGCTTCAAGTACAGAAACAAAATAAAAGTCTTCCCTGAAACATTCACTAGGAATACTTTTTCTTGGCTAGAATTATCCTTTGTCACCCCTGAAGGACTTACACATGAGAGACCCATGTGATCAAGGGATCACCTGGGATAAAACAAGAAAATACCAGTGCTTTGAGGACAGCAAGGTCCTCCCTACCTATTCAATAAAAGTATTAGTAAATGCTCGGATTTCCACCAAACCCAACATTTACATGCTAGCCTTAAAAATATTTTCCAAGAGTGTCACTTAGCACTCAAAGCAAATTACTCTTTGGACTGTGGTCTGAACAGAGATTGCAAATGACAACTTTCAGTCAAGGCTGCAACACTGTTAGAATAAACAAACACGCGCACACACAAACACACACACACTGCTCCCTACTGTCGTTTGTTTATTTATTTTTTGGTCTGTGGGCATAAATACGGACTCAGAAAAGTGGTTATTTAGAGCTGGGTGGCACCAGCCTGTGAAAGCCGATTGTACATTTCTCACCCTGCCCTGAGGTCAGTGAGTGGTGCTGGCTACACAGAAAGGGAGGCATTCTAGAAAGCCAAAAGTTGAAAAAGCTGCAGGATCATTAGGATTGCTTAAAATACTGCACTGGCTTCAATGACATAGAATCTATTTAAAGGCGGACTGGCCATTATGAAAACGTACACTGAATGAACATGAAGGCAGTTCTTCCGAATTACAATATTTTCCTGGAAACCTTCAGATTGCACTTATAGAGGCCATGTGTAAGAAAAATAGGCAGATTATTCCATGGCATGCAAAAACACTTTGAACTCTAAAATGAGATGAGTTAGCTCTACGAAAATAAAAACCTACAAGTCAACATTATAGTTGGGAGGGGAGGGCTGGGAAAAAAAGAAAAAAAATACAAAACAGGTCAATGTTATAGTTCCTATAGCTATCTCTTTATATATATTTTAAATGTATTTTATATGTAAATGTATATACACATAAGCATATAGAATTTAAATGATCACTCTGTATAGCAAACTTTGATAGTTCTTGGAACACCTAGGAGACAAGGACACATATAGAATTCTCTGCAGGAGAGGTCTACAAACCAGAAGATCTTGACCCAAACCTGGCCTATGCCCTGCTTCTGTGCCACCTCCAAATAAGTATTTAGAAATATTTTAAGGAGTTATAAAAGAAAAAAAAAGGAAAAAAGAAAACAAAGAGGAATATGTGACAGAGACCACACGTGACTTGTAAAGCCTGAAATATTTACTGTCTGGCCCTTTGTAGAAGTTTGTCACTCCCTGCTTCAGGGCAGGCAGAATAAAAGGCAGACAATTACTTATGCAAGGAGGGAAGACGTTTTTTTCCCAGTAATATGAAGGACTTAAGAATCCAATAGAGCCATTACAGAGTTGTTTGGTAAGAAGGTAAATTTACGTACTCAAAACTAGCCCTTTGCTGTGAAGTCATCTTTTTGCAGCTCTACTAAATCAATTAGCTTTAGGTCAGTTACTAGGGCTTTGCTTTTCTCATGTCTAAAAGGTAAACAATCAATTTGACTTATACCATCAATTCAACGGAAAGCTTATCTATTAACCTAAACAGAACTGAAAATAGATAGCTGTTATGTATTTGCATAATGTACTTTCTAGAAATTCGTAAAATATTAGTTCCCTAAAACAGTTTTATAAGTCGTTTCTGCAAGAAATGAAGCAGGCTACTTAAAGCACCCAGGGTTTGAGCTCCGTTTTACTGTCTCCTGGTTGTATGACCTTCAGTGGCATAGTAGATAGTCTGTGTCCTTCAGTTCTTTTCCTCACCTGTATAAAATGGGACAAAATAAAATCTGCAGTATTGGACTATATTCATACTTAGGTAAAATGATGGTAAGCCAGTGAGAGATTAAGTGTTCACTGTCTGCTATGATTGCAAATAAAAGTATCCAAACTAGGTTTTCCATCTGTAGTTATTGATACATTGTATTGTCTGTCAACCCATTAACCTAGGTCACTAGCTAGCTATGCATATATTCCTGAATCAGGAATGTTTTTCTTCTTCTATTTGCAATTTAATTCTTTGTAACAACTCAGAAAATGGCTATTTTTGATGTGGAGGGAGATGATATATATACCTTCTAGAAGTGGCACTTGAAATGGTTAAGTTATACACTTTAGGAATCAACCCTGAAAACAATGTCTGCCTTGAAGAGTTAAGAAGTGACGAACCATTTTAGGCTTCATTCCATGTCAGAAATTGTGAAATTCATCCACCACTTAATGGGTTTTGTTTGCCCTGTCTATGATGCTTGGGTATTCATGGTTTCCTTTTGTGATATGGCTAAATGTTTAAACTGTTTGACTTTAACTCTCTAAAGCCTCTGACAATGCATAGAAACCAGAGATGAAGACACAGTTATCTTTTCAGAGCTCTCCAAATAACGTGATGTCTAAGAGAATTAGATTGGGAAAATAAATCAGTCTGAAGGAGTCTGTTTATCTCAGATACTGTACCTCAGTATGACTCATTCAGGAGAGAATTTAATAAGTCCCACGTACTAAAGACAATGTCACCTTGTAACAAATGACCATAATGGAAGCTTAGAGAAAGCTTCGTAAAGAAGCCTGCCCTTGCTTGGCCTAATTCTGCAACTGAAGGAAAACAGGAGTACAAGGCCCTTTGTGTATCCAAGTAGAGTAAATATCATCACTCCAGCATAAAGGGTCATAGATCCCGCGTGTCTATGGTGTTTTGATCATGTGAAATGAGAAATCTGTCAGGTGATGTTGGGTATTCTGAATTTCAAACTCTATCTGATTTCCAGGGGAGTGCAGTAATAAGTAGTTTTAAGTTCAGCAGTGCAAGGCACTGCCATGTGGCTTGGATTCTGTTCACATAAGAGTGATCTGGTTAGATGGAATGCTCCCTGGGATGAAATTTTAGTTTTCCCTTTTGGAGTTGAAAATAAAAATAATGCCATTTTTTTCTCTCACTGAGGTGCTCTTTTGTAGGCTTTTTCTGGTGAAGTTACAATAAACCCATATGGATGAAATAAACAAGTTTCCCATTCAGATCCCGTGTGTATAATCCACATCAACCTAATGTTTCCAATTGACTTAAAATAAAATTCAGATGCTTGAAATCTATAACCATGGGAAGAAGGGAAATGGGAAAAGCTTATGGAATGCATAGAAGACACAAGAAAGCATATAAAATCGCATACTGCATTTTCACACTTTATGACAACTTATGGTCAAAAAATATCTTCATTCTGTATGTTGAAATCTGGTGGTTAAAGCAATATGACTTAGGCTGCATGTATTTCTGAGGGGAAATAAACAAGATTTGATTAAACATTTAGCCATGGTTTTCCCAGAAATAATAGAGATCCAAAGATAGTATCATAAGAAACAGAGTTTGAGGACAGGAAGGTACCAAAAGATTTTCTAGTATAACTGCAGTATATTACAATGGAGAAGTCAAGGCAGGGAGCCCTAAAGGATTCTGGTTTGCCCAAAGTTCATTTGTAAGATCTTTGACTTTTGAAACAAACTTGTTTTAAGTTTTAACAAAAGTGCAAGTGTTTGCTTTTTGGTTTAAAAGAATTTATTTTATAATTTTAGCATAACTTTAAAATGCAGTGCACAAACTTTCCACTATTTTGCATTTACTTAATAAATAGAATCTTTGTAGCATGTAAATAAGATTCATTGATATGGATGACCCTATTACTGTTTTTTAGTTTATTTATATTGAGGGAGGGAGGGAGGGAGAGAGAGAGAGAGAGAATCCCTAGCTGGCTTGGGGCTATCAGTGCAAAGCCCAAAGAGGAGCTTGATCTCACAAACCGTGAGATCATGACCTGAGCAGAAATCAACAGTCAGATGCTTAACTGACTGAGCTTCTCAGGTGCCCCACTAAGTTGTTTCTTATCAGTTTATATACCAAGCAGATGGGGCTATATTATCATTTTGTTTGTTTTGTATCATTTGTTTGGTACTCAGTGTATAAATTCTGGAAATACATAAATAATTGTTACATAAAATAAGTTAGTAGCATTGGTATTTGTTACTTTTTTGAGTCTTTACTTTAAAATCCAACTTTGTAGGAAAAACTGTTTCTCTTTTTAAAATAAGTACCTTGAGGGGTGCCTGGGTGGCTCAGTTGGTTAAAAGTCTGACTTCAGCTCAGGTCATGATTTCACGGTTCCCGAGTTCAAACCCTGTGTCAGGCTCTGTGCTGACAGCTCAGAGCCTGGAGTCTGTTTCAGATTCTGTGTCTTCTTCTCTGTCTCTGCCCCTCCCACTCGTGCTCTATGTCTCTCTCAAAAATAAATAAACATCAAAAAATTTAAAATAATAAGTATGTTGAAAACATATACTTTGGATTACACTGGAACGTTCTTAATTAAACTAGTGCTTCTTGAAAATATTCATCAAGGACAATGATTAACCCTCAGTAAATAGATTTTGGGTGATAATGATGTGTCAATATAAGTTCATCAACTGTAATGTACCACTCTGGTAGGGATGTTGATAATGAGAAAGGCTATGCATGGTTGGGGACTAGGGACTTATGGGATATCACTGTACCTTTCATTTAATTTTGCTATTAACCTAACACTGCTTTGAAAAAGTAAAGTCTTCATTAGAAAGAAAAAAAGGGGCACCTGTGTGGTTCAGTTGGTTAAATGTCCAACTTTGGCCAAGGTTATGATCTCATGATTGGTGGGTTCAAGCCCCATATGGGGCTCTCTGCTGTAAACACAGAGCCCGTTTCAGATCCTCTGTCCTTGCCTCTCTCCCACTTGCATTCTATCTCTCAAAAATAAATAAACATTAAACAAAACTGGTCCTTCTATAAAGATAAAAGAAAAAAAACATTTTATAAATTTTTCAGAGTTTTTTTTTTTCTTCCAAATAATGTTTTTGTTTCAGACAATGAAGGGATAGTCTGAATCTTTTAAAAGCTGGCAAAAAAAAAAAAAAAAAAAAGGATCATATTTACTGGTAGTAACTGAAAGGCTAAAGCACAAAAATTATTTCTCACTTCATTCTCTACCATAAGTTAATCACAAGGTAAAATAAGAGATTACATTCTTGGGATATTGAAATATTGTTACTTGCTCGAGTATTTAGGTCACTATCTCTTTCTGACAAATACATGAGTCATTTAAATAAATATTTAGAGGTCAGGTTTACAGATCTAGTATAATACAGATAGTTTAACTTCAGAGAAGTCTGAGATCAATTAGGGAAAGCAATGACCTTTCTGTCTTCCACAGAAAGTTTTATAATATTTTCCCTACTTCAAGGTATAGAGGAGAATATGTATTCTATTGTCAAAATGGATCTGTCAGTACATGGTTGGGGGGAGGCCAGGGAGAATAATTCCTACTGTTTAATTCCAGTGTTAAGAACCTAAGATTTTAGGGGCGCCTGGGTGGCTTAGTNAACCTAAGATTTTAGAACTATAGTCAAAGATTTATATAACATTCCACATGAGGATATTATGGTGACAGATGATTTTATTTTTCTCAGTCTCAAAGTTTTCAAAAAACACTCCGATTCTCTTATCAGAATTTTCAAGATGATTTTCTTTAATATTGAATATTTCCTGACAATATTTATGTCAGCATTATTCATGTAGTTAAAAAGTGGAAACAACCAAAAACTCCAACTGATTACTAAATAAAGAAAATGTGCTATATCCATATGATGAAATATGATTTGACCATGGAAAAGAATAAAATACTGTTCCATGCTACAACATGATGAACCTTGACAATATTATACTATGTGAAGGAAACTAGTCACTAACTATTTTTGTGTCTGATATTTTTTATGTTTATTTATTTTTGAGAGAAAGAGAGACAGAGTATGAGCAGGGGAGGGGCAGAGAGCTGTCAGCACAGAGCCTGTTGCGGGGCTCGCACTCATGAACTGTGAGATCATGACCTGAGCCAAAGTCAGACACTTAACTGACTGAGCCACCCAGTCTGATTTTTTTTTTTATATATATGTATATTTGCAGTAGACAGAAAGTAGACTATTATTTCCCTGCAGGTAGTGATGGGGATTGGGAATTATTATTAATGGGTATGAGGGTTTTGGGGGGAGGGAATGATAAAAATGTCCTAGAATCAGTTATTGGTTATAGTTGCATAACTGTGAATATACTAAAATCCATTGTATTAACACTTTAAAAGGTGGAATTATATGACACGTGGAGTACATCTCAATGCAGTTTTAAAAGATAACAATTTGATGTAATTAAATGTTTTGATGTTTAATTGCTAATAAGCAACAAGATAAAAGCTCAGTGAAGGCTATCTCTGCAAAACGTTCAAGTATCTGTTAAATATAAAAATGGTAGTCAATTATCTAAATGTTTAATATTCTTGACAAACATAAGTTGAAAAATTGGATAGTATTTTTGTTTTCACAGAATCTTCAGAGAAACACAATCCAAAAGCTATATGTTGAGTCACTAAATATGCTAGGTGCAGTGATATTTTTCAGTTTTGGTGAATTTGATTTGCTAAACTTGACCTATTAATCATGAATATTGATAGTTAGACTCATAATGGTTGTTGTTTTTTAATTTTACATACTTGTTAGAACTAGTTTAATAACATTGTAAATAGTCAACTGTCCTCTTTTGCATGAAGGCAGCTGACTATATCTGCTCTTAAATGTAATGTAGATTGGTTTCATTGAGATTAATTGCTGCCTATTCCAGAGCGAGCAGAATGTAGTAAAGCACCCTCCTTAACACTTGTCAGGAAAAATATAATCTATATGCTATAGAAAATCTCATTTTTCACAAAAATTTTAGTCTCATCTAAGAAAATGGATGAGTAAAAATTGTCTTCTGTCTTTTCCTTCATGTGCATGGTAGCAGAAATATTAAAAAGTAGAAAAAGGAACTTCTTCCACAGCAAGCGCCCTTTACATAGTAAGTTTGCCTCTTAAGAGTATAAGGAAGAAAAGATGGGGTATATAATTTGTAGTAGACTACATCATGGCCCCCTAGATGTTAGGCCCTAACCTCTGGAACCTGTAAATGTTATCTTATTTGGAAAAGGTCTTTGCAGATGTAATTAAGTTAAGAATGTTAATATGGTGCCTGGGGGGCTCAGCCAGTTAAGTGTCTGACTTCAGCTCAGGTCAAAAGCTCACAGTCCGTGAGTTTGAGCCCCGTGTCAAGCTCTGTGCTGACAGCTCAGAGCCTGGAACCTGCTTCAGATTCTGTGTCTCCCTCTCTCTCTGCCCCTCCCCCACTCACTGTCTCTGTCTCTCAAAATAATAAAAAAAAATAAAGACATAAAAAAATTAAAATAAAAGAATGTTAAGATGGAAGATCTTGGATTGTCTGGGTGAGCCCTACATGTAATCACATGTGCCCTTACCAGTGGGAGGCTGAGGGGTTTTGGCACAGGTGGAAGAGGGGTAAGCAATGTGATCAAGGAGGCAGAGGTTAGATGAAGCAGCCACAAAGTAGAGGATAGCAGCTGCCACCAGAAGCTGGATGAAAGAACCAGAGTGCAGTTCTGTCACCTCTTTGACTTTGGACTTCTGACCTTCAGAACTTTGAGATAATATATTTGTTATCTTAAGTCACCAAGTTTGTGTTCGTTTTTTACTGCACCCACAGGAAACGAATATAGCATTCATGACTAATCATTCCTGGAATGATAAATGTTCTAGATATCTTGCTTAGAGACAGTAATTCAAATAGATGATTTAAAAAAAAAAGGTTCTTAGACTCATAGGCTTAGGATATAAAGACATTCCCTGGGCCACATAGTGCTACATTTTTACCGGCTCTGTATTTGCCTTTGCCCTAGACTTTCAGCTTAAATATCTCCACCAACAAAGAACGCATGGCCTCAGCCATTTTTCGGTAGTCTCTCTCTCCAATTAAGTTAAACTTTTGTTTTCTTCAATATGAGCTGAAATATTCTTTATAGCTTTTCATGCATTGGTTAACCCTTAAAGACATATCTAGCATGTTCAGTCCTTTTCCCCAAGTTAGTGGCCCATAAATATTGAAAACAGCCCCCCAAATCTTCCTTTTTTGAGACTGATTATTTGCACTTAATTATCAGTTTATCATTTGATACAAACCTTTAATTCAGTCATTCTTCAAGTGTCTTTCCTAGGCCTATAGTACCAACATCACATGATATGCATTAGAAAAGGAAATTCCTAGGCCCCACCTCAGAACCTACTGGATCAGAACCTGGTGGGTGGGACACAGCAATCTGTTTTAAGACCTCCAGTTGATTCTGACACTTGCTAACGTTTAAGAGCCCTTACTTTTACCTATCCTACAACAACTGAGAATCCTGCAATAAATGGAACTAGAATTATTTTTCTAGGTAAGATGAAATAATGTTCAAGTGCAATGACACATTTTGGAGATTTATTTTAAGGGATATGTAAGACTCTGAAATGTCATCACCAAAATCTTCAGTTTAACTCACTTCCAGTAAACTTCAATCGACTTTCACTATGAAAATTTTAGAGCATACTTAAATGTGTGCAATTCTCTGTCCAGGAAAACATCACTGTCTGTTCATAAAGGTAATGATCAAGTCAATTAGCAACACAGAAAGGGGTACTTTTACATTTGTACTACGGGTAGCAGGTGTACCAATAATATCACATTGATATTAACTTAGACACTTAGTGGGTTAATGAACTGACAGCTGTGAAATTTGTAGTGATAATCTGATCATCCTCAAGTCAGAAGAGAACATGCTTGTGGAGGAAAAGTCAGCTCATCCAGGGACAAAAAGGTTTCACTGTGTGTGTGTGTGTGTGTGTGTGTGTGTAAAATAGAACCATATTCCATCGTTGCATCCCATAAACAAATATTCATTGAATCCCAACTCTATTCCAGATTTGTAGGTACCAGGAATAGAGTAAAAAACATAATGTGGACAAAAATTCCTGCTCACACCAATCACGTGTTCTAATGGAAAGAATATAGATATATTTATTAAGCATATACTATGTGTTAGACATCGTTCCAAGTGCCTTACAACCTATGAATGGAGTACTACTATTACCCCCTTTAACAGATCAAGTAACAGGTGCAAAATGACAAAAAATTTCCCAGCTAGTAATAGATGAAACTGTGAATAAAATCCACCAGGAGTATGGAGCTCTTATTCTTAGCTACTGTATGTTGTTGCTTTATAATTTTCTTTAAACTTCATAATTTAAAAAATGATCATGGTTACATAAAAGAATACATGATGGTTCCAGAATTGTGAACAGTTGAAAGGGAAAGTGTCAATAAAATTAGTCATTATTAATGACCCAAACTTTACCTCATTTTTCATAGCAACCTTCCAGTGTGGATCATTTTCCAGTAGAAAATCTTAAAATAATGAGCCACCCAAAGGCATAAACCTTTTGACACAAATGTTAGCAAACTCTGCCTTTCAAGTAGGCTTGGAAGGAACAAGAATGAGAAACTCTTCCAAACACTGGGTTAGTAGTTGAATGATACCAAGAAGCCTATCATTGGCAGATATGCCTTTGATTTAAGTCTTTACTATATAATAAAATTACAGACTTTCTCATTGGAAAAACACTAATATGTTCAAGAGACATTTAGTTCTTTTGTTTTTAATAAGAGATCTAGTAAGAAAGCTATTTTAATGTTTTATCTGGGTGGGGTGTGGAGAACTTTGTACATAAAAAGAGAATGACCTAAGTGACCAAGTCATAAAAGCATATTATTCCAAAAGAGTACCTCGATGCCTCTTGAACCTAATCTGATTGAGCAAACCCTAGTTTTTAGTAACAAATCACATTTAAGATAATGATTAATGGCTAATGAATCTCAGGGGAAAGACGGGAGATTAAGAGGATAGAGAAAAGGGAGAAACTACAGTTTGCAAAAGTCCATGCTTCACGCTCTCCACCCTCCCGGGAACTTCTGATGCTGAGGCCAGTTCTATCTTACATCCTTAGTTGACCCAACAATGTCAGTATTGAGTTTCAAAGTTATAGGAGAAATTTTGTCCTCCTGAGATGACAAGATTGAGGTAGAGAGAGCAAGAAATAAAAAAAGATAGTGGAAATTCCCAGAAGCATATAAGGCTGATACAAAGAAATGGGCAGATAAGGATAAATTCTTAAATATTAAATAAAAGATTCCAGCAGAAAAAAAATGAAAACTTTGAGCTCCTTGTTCCAATCCTTCAGGGGTTGTTGCTGGTTTCCCAAACCAGAATACACAGAAGCCACAACTCAAACCATGTGTATCTCGAATGTCTTTGTTTATTTGGGGCCCCCAAATTGCTAACATTGATATCCTGAGCTCTGTCGTCCAAAAGAAATATGTACTAAATTGCAGCTTTGCTCACTCTGTGTTAAACATTTCATTCATCCTGCCTCCAGTAGCCTTACAAATATCATCACTTGAAGTCACAGCCCCCTTCTCTACTCCTTATACAACTTATCTCTGTGACGCAGTACATCACAGCAGAGAAGCTTATCTCTTAAGCACAGTGTCATACATACATGTCTCCTCATTCATTCTCTGCTCCTGACATTATTCCTTTTTTCTCACTGTGTCATATACTAGCCCCACACATCTTATCTTCCCGTGACAACTACCATGATTTTCTGTTCATCAGTGCTCCTTCATTCACATAATCCTTAAACTAGCCTTCGCTGGCTGCCCCACGCTCCAGCTTTGCTTTCCCCCCTGTACTTCCATAGCACAGTGCCTTAAAATTACCCACCACAAAATAAATGTCTATTAAATAAACACCTCACCTACCTATACCTACTGAGAGAAACTGGAAAGCATTTAGAGACCAAGAAAGCAAATGTGGGTAAAGAACCTTGTTATCTATCACAGCCTTTCAGAGAGGAAACACTCAGAAACCTGATCAGGTACACTCTTCGCTTCATGTGTATCCATATTAGTTTTGTTCCTTTCACAATTGTCTGTAGGTCACTAGAAAAAAAGCCATGAGAACCTGGAGCCTCTAAGAAAATAGGAAGTCAAAGGTAATCCTTCCCTACCTCACACCCTTATTGGAGCCTGACCTGTTTTTAAGGTAAAGTTGTTTGGTCTTTAGCATCCACAGGTGGAAGAGAGGGACTATTTCTAAGCCAAAAGACTAAAAGATTTTAGCAAGCCTCAGTGTCCCTAAATGGGAAAAAAAAAAAAGGAAAAGGAAAAAGAAAAGCTGAAGTACAAAATAGTTCTTTAAAATCTATACTTTGGTACAGATTGTAGATGCTTAATGCAAAGTATTTATGTAGGTCTTAATCCCTCTTCAGTAGACTGACATATCATCTATCAGTTGTACCTACTCTATTGTAGGCACCTAGTTAATTAAGTTCAATGGCTCCAACATTAACAAACCAAACTTTCTTTTAAAACCAATGGTGCTCTTGCTTCTTTACAAAGCATTTTTAGGTTGCAGTACAAACATAGGTAGAAACAAAATTTGTTTTTATTTTTTAAAAAAATTTTAAATGTTTTATTTATTTTTCAGAGAGAGAGAGACAGAGAGAAAGTGTGAGCAGGGGAGGGTCAGAGAGAGAAAGTGAGATACAGAATTCGAAGACAGGCTCCAGGCTCTGAGCTTCAGCACAGAGCCCAACGTGGGGCTCAAACCCACAAACCATGAGATCATGACTTGAATCGAAATTGGATACTTAACTGACTGAGCCACCCAGGTGCCCCAAGTAGTAACACAATTAAAATCCTATTGTTTTATGAACACCTCTTAAGTTATAATTTATATTTTCATTTTGTAGACATAGATAATTTTAAAAAATCTGTCTCAAATCACTGATAATGTTTTGAAAAAGTCCCAGGTTTGGCACTATTGATATACTGAGCTGGATAATTCTTTGCCTTGGTCAGCTGTTTTAGCGAAACCCCTGGCCGCTACCCACTAGATCCCAGGAACATCCTTTTAGGTATGGGAATGAAAACTCATCATAGGCTTGGAGTGAGGGAAATTAGGGGCTGTCCTATGGCTCTAAGAAGCTAAGTGGAGATAGGGAAGCCTAGGGCCTGTTTTTCTCAAAGTCTAGGAGGAGTTTGATTTTCTATGACTCAGAACCATCTTGTACTTTATTTCTTCTACATATTCCTTCAGATGTGGAAGATTAAAGAGAAAACACTGTGCCTGATAGAGAAGCCATTGCCTATCAATAGAACTTTTGTTGACCAGAGAATGAATGTGTTACAAATGACAAATTGAACTGAATCAAAATATTAAAGGAGAATATGTTAACTTCATTTGTTGTTGGGTGCCATACTTTGTTACTTGTCTCAAATTTCTACTTGGATTAGATTATACGGCATTGATTTTGATGGTTCAGGGTGAGTTTAATCATTAGCTGGACTACAATACTTTTAATGTACTCTAAGACCTGAAACTATAAAATATGCAGAAGAAAATATAGGCAGTAAACTCTTTTTTATTGGTCTTGCCAATGACTTTGACATCAAAAGTTAAAGCAATGAAAGTACAAATAAACAAGTGAGACTATTACAAAGCTTCTGCACAACAAAAGAAATTATCAACAAAAAAGGCAGCCTACAGAATAGGTTTGCAAAAATATTTGCAATTCATATATCTGATAAAAGGTTAATACCCAAAATATATGAAGAATTCATATAACTCAATAGCAAAAATCAAGTAATCCAATTTAAAAAATGGGCAGAAAATCTGCCCAGATATTTTTCCAAAGAGAACATATATATGAAAAGATGCTCAACATAATTAATTATCATCAAAATGAAAATTAAAACCACAATGAAATACTACCTCTCACCTCTTAGAATGGTTATTACCAAAAAGACAAGAAATAACAAGTGTTGGTGAGGAGGTAGAGAAAAGAAAACCCTTGTGTGCTGTTGGTGGGAATGTAAATTGGTGCAGTCACTGTAGAAAACAATATGGGGGTTCCTCAAAAACTTAAAAATTGATCTACCATACAAAAGATCAATCTACTTCTATTTATTCAATGAAAAGGAAAACAATAACTCAGAAAGATACATGTAGCCCTATGTTCACTGCAGCATTATTTATAACAGCCAAGACAGGGAAACAATCTAAGAGTCCTTAGATGGATGAATAGATAAAGAAGATGTGGTATATATAAACAATGGAATATTATTCAGCCACAAGAAGAAATGAAATCTTGTCGCTTATGATAACATAGATAAACCTCAAGGACATTACACTAAGTGAAATAAGTCCAACAGAGAAAGATAAATACCATATGGCTGCTTTTGTATTTGGAATCTTAAAAAACAATCATAGATACAGAAAACAGTTTGGTGGTGTGGAGACAGGGGGTGGAGGTGAGAAAAAGTGTGTAAGACTAAATTAAATAAATTAAATTAAATTACATTGAAAGAAAAGTTCTGTAGAATTTGAGATATTATCACTTTTAATTTATAATATCAAATTAAAACTTTGAAAGGGATAAAAAGAAGTAAATACATAAATGAATTAGATAAGTAGCAAAGCCACGACAGGTGATGGGGGAAAATCTAGACATACATTAACCATTCAAGAATACTTTATGAAGCATTACTTGGAAAAGAGTAGGCAGAAAGCATTAAATACTTAAAACTTGTATGGCTGATGTGGTAAGGACATTCCTGCTCTTCTATGCCTTGACATAGTCTGGTATCATTTTAATTTTTAGTCTTTGGAGAATCTAGGCTTTATTGTGAAGGTACAATGAGTAATGTAGCCAAGAGAGGTACATGAAAGTATAGGTGAAGCATGTGGCTAAGATGATACAGGAAGAATGATGTCTTATTCTAATGGCCAATCTGCTTCCATTTTGCATGGTGTTTCCTCTGCACTGTTTTAAAGGGGGTAAGAAGAGAGTGGGAGGAGAAAAAGCCTTGCCCCTTTAGTACCAGGGCGCTCTAGAAATTCCAAACATTGTTCACCTTTGCCACTGTTCCACCTCCCACTGATTTTGCTTTGATGAGTTAACTTCAGACACTCTACACATCTTGAAAACAATTATAAGTGATTAGTTGAAATGATGGTACATGAAAAGGGCAGATGGTACAAGCATATTGGAGGCAATTACTGTTCAAATGCTTCATATTGGCTTGTGCATTATGTACCATACTTTGCAAAAAAAATTTGGACAGGCAGGACAATGATCACAGACAGCAAAATTTTCCTCACCTTATACAAGAATGAAGATATATGCTCATAGATTTAGGTGAATTCCATAATGTCTCTTCAGCCATATTCTGACTTTCATTGCCCAAGACAAATCCCATTGTCTTCAACAAGATAGGCATGCAAGTATTTAAGGGCAGAATGTGTTTCTAAATGAATAAACTGTGAGCAACTGTAAGAATAAAATGCTCTATTTTATTGAGGTTTTCGGGTTAGCATAAACTATAAAGAGTAGCTCAGATGGCTCGCACATGGCTTCAGAGCCCCAGATAAGCTTATTGAAATCAGCCCATTCTATTCATATTTGTTATTCAAGTAAATGGACCCTGAAAACCATAAGATAAGTAATAAAACTAATAGTGCATTCATCAGTTAGAGCTACCTAAACTGTTCCTAAATGTACAAACATTTAACTTTTAACTTGAAGTCTGTTTATTGTACTGTTTTTAAAAAGGGTTATTATTTTGAAGACATTTTATTATTGTCAGTTATCACTAAAATAATTCTTTTTCAGCATTTTACCTTGGTGCTATCTATACTGTGATCTATGGAAGAGTCCCCAAACCTCAATATCTAGGAAGGTAGAAAGACCAGATGTTTGTTGGCTGATGGTAACGCATTCCAGAAGCTTCTGTGTGCCTCACCAGTCATTGTCACAATCATGCTGTCTCCTCCAGAGAGACTCATTACATTGGCAAGAATGATGTAAAGAATCCACCAAAAGAGATTTTCATTCAGATGGTCTGGAAAAGAGCCCAAGATTCCACATTTAAAAATAAATGCCTCAAAAGATTTTGCTGGAAATAAGTCACAGATCTTTATAAACATAGGTCAATGGCCTTATTTAAAATATGAACAAGACTTCCCACAAGTCAACACCAATTCTATATGAGAGCATCAAAATGTCTGTTGGACTAGACAAATGCCTGATCAGAACACATACAAAAAAAATGTTAGAATAGCCCTGTATTATTTTACATCTCTGTGTGTGTGTGTGTGCGTGTGTGTGTGTGCATGTGTGTGTATGTGTGTGTGTGTGTGTAAGAAGCCTGTGAACACTTTTTATAGATTTGTAGGCTGTGGATCTCTGTTTTATGAGATCAAAAGTATCAACATCATCATGTTGAACTAAGGAAATGTTATTGATACAAAGGGCACTTATTTGGTATATTTTTCAAAGAAGTTCTTGCGGTTTCTGAATTTCTGTAGTCAAATATTGGGGAGAGGGGTTGGTTGGGATTAGCCTGCAGAATTTTTCCGGAATGAGGAAAGATTCTAAGATATCCTGGGCTAAGACTAAAAGTAATTTAGATACTCCCTTTGGATTTTTAATATAAGGAATGGACAGAAATTAAAAATGTATACAATGAATCGTGTTCCCTAAAATAGAATTATCCTTTCTTCTCCAACTAAGACACTTTCCCTAGGTCCTGTTATTTCCAAACCCACTGTGCTGCCTCTTTTCTTCTCTCAACCACTGGCATTTATAAAAGGTCATTCTTAACTCTACTTTCTCACTTTATTGAATAAAATGTTTTCTAGATCTCCAGATTTCCTGAAATTCCTCTGGCAATGAACAAAACAAAACACATTAACGATCGGATACAATAATGTCCTTTTGGTGTCCAAATACTGTAATCTTTCTTCATTATTTATAATTCTTCATAATCCACTTCATTTATAACCCTCCTACTTTATTCTCATCCAAAAGCCATTTTTTCCTAGTTCTCCCGTGCTGAGATGGTATTTTTCTCATCTCCTTTCTAAACAGTTTTTTCCTTGGATCTTTCCTACACACTCTACATGCTCCCCATGCGAAATCAAAATGATTCACTTGGCTCCAACCACCACTATATGCCATGCTTCTGAAATCTAGGGTTCAATCCAGCATCTCTCCTGAAAACCAGGTCTATATTTGTAAAGCTACATTCTTCCACCTAGATGCCACACTAGGTCATTCAGAATCTTGGCAGGAAGCAGAAGTAGCACAGACATGTGATTCTAAAGAGAAATTGATGATCTGTGGGTAAAGTTACAGACAGAAAGAAACGTTAAGACCCAGAGGGACCAGCTAGAGCTGGAGGATGTTACCACCACTCCTGAGGAGCAGAGAGAGACCGTGTACAGACAGAACTGTAGCCAGAGCTGGAGCCCTGGATGAGAAGCTGACGAACCAGGAAGGAAGGGAGACAGAAATTTACAAACATAGTCAACATTGTTGTGAGTGAGATAAAAACGTTATATCTCCACATAAAAGTGTGTTTGCAGACATAGACCTAGCCTGATACTAAGGAAAATTAATCTGGGCCAATTACCTTTCTTTCTGCCAGATAAATTCAAACTGTGCATGGTAAGAAATATTAAATTCTGAATTTATCTCAAGGCAATTTATCTGGCATTTTATATTTGGCTTCCCAAAGATAATGGCAGATGAGCTATGATAATCATTTTTTTACAAAGCATGCCTGTTCTCTTTAAATAGATAACATTGGTGCTATCATCAAATTTTCTTAATCAAAAAATGTTTTCCTAAAGGAAACTTCATATTGAATATTATGAAAATATTCTTTAAAATTTTAAATAAACATCAGAAATTTTATACAATATGAAAATGTCTCTGAATTATTATAGAATTGCTAAAATTCTCTGTATGTCCAAATGAAAGGATAATTTTAATTTTTATAAATTTTATTTTTAATGTTTTATTTATTTCTAGGAGAGAGAGAGAGGCAGCGTGAGCAGGGGAGGGTCAGAGAGAGAGGGAGATACAGACTCTGAAATAGGCTCCAGGCTCCGAGCTGGCAGTCAGCACAGAGCCGGACGCGGGGCTCGAACCCACGAACCGCGAGATCATGACCTAAGCGAAAGTCGGACGCTTAACCGACTAAGCCACCCAGGCGCCCCTAACTTTAATTTTTAATACTGTAAACCAAATGAAAATATATTAATATCTGGCTTAGGGTCTTAAAGGTAGTTTTACCATATGTGAGACAAAATATCTGGTAATTTCCCTTTTTATTACTTTCAGTCAATCTAGAAAATGTTGAAAATATTCTGCATCTGTATTGAATTTAAATATTAATGACAGTGATTTGTGCTTAAAATAAATCAAATCCATATCTTTTTTTGCACGAAATATATATTGCACACATTCTTAGCAAATGAACTTTTGTTGTATACTCGCCCTTGTTAAACACTCACAAAAATGTTTTTTACTATTATTATCCTTCATACTATATCCGTATTTACAGAATCTTTGTTCATTTTTTTAGCATTTATGAATTTTTAAAAACATAGCATAGAATGCACTTACAGAATACTTGATTGCAAGGATAATTCTTCCTCAGAATTTACCACCCTTAGGGAACAGAAAAGGAACTCTCATTTCTCTGTTTTTGCATTAAAAATAAATAAATATGGGATCCTTGTTTCATAAAAAAATAAATTATAAAACGTATGTTTTTATTCAAATTTATGCAGAATCATAACAGTGAGCAAAGAGATAATGGTTGCCCAAAAAAATTGTTTAATACAGCTGTTTTTTTCCCCCCCTTCCTTTGGGTTTAACTCGGTTTGAGATTATCCAGCCTGGAAAATGTGGTAATAGCACTTAAAATATCTTACTTGATAAAACAAATGCACAATTCTGCAGCTGCCTGCACAGCAAGCATCATCATTACCTCTCTGCTTAGTTGGTGGATTTAGTTGGCATTGGCTCTGGAGGCTGGGGGATTGCATGTTTCTCATTAAAATGGAACTATGAAGAATTAAAAGTCAAACATGAGACACAATTTATTTTCCTATGTCATATTACAATGTTTAATCAGGAGAACTCTTACTCAAAACACTATATGGTGTGTAATACCCATGGATTAGCCAAATGGTGGCCCAGGGCACACAAGAAAAACGTATTCATTTGAATTACATAGAATTTTTGAATTTCATGTGTTTTTACAGATGGTGAACCTAATCACAGAGAATTTAACTAACTTGTTCATGTTATCACATGGTTGTTTATTGGAACAACTGTGAGTAGAAATCATGTCTTCTGGCTGCTCCATTAAAATATAACTGAGAACACGTCATTTCCCATTTGTTTCCCAATATGCCAATGTTCTCGACATGCATGTGAGGAGGAATGTATGTTGAATGATGTCAGAATTTCCAAAGACACCATCATATCTTTTTTAAGTAACAAAAGACTGTTAATTGCAGTTTCTTACACTGATCAGCTGCTGAACATGTTTTCCTTTCTGAGACTGAAATATTTGGGTGCAAGTAATTCCCAAATGTCAGAAGTCATTGATGATAACACAATGAGGCACCTTCTGATTTATGTAGTGTTTAATGGTTCACAAAAGTTTCATTTGCCTGAGTTCATTCTCAAAATCTCAACAGAATCACCTTTCGTTATGTAAAATAAATGTAAATATAACAGTTGTATGTTACTATCAGTGGATTTTTAAAAAATAAGTTATAGGCATGCCTCAGTGGCTCAGTTGGTTGAGCCAACTTCGTCTCAGGTCATGATTTGTGGTCCATGAATTTGAGCCCCGCGTCAGACTCTATGCTGACAGCTCAGAGCCTGGAGCCTGCTTTGGATTCTGTGTCTCCCTCTCTCTCTGCCCTCCTGCGCTTATGCTCTGTCTCTCTCTCTCTCTCTGTCTCTCTCTCTCAAAAATAAATAAACATTAAAAAAATTAAAAATAAATTACAAATTATAAACAATCTTACATAAATTTTTATGTAGTGAATGACAATGATATGAATCTTCTTAAACTTTAAAAATTATAGCATATTGATATATTATTTATTTGAGCTATACAGAATGTCTTGTTTATTTACATATTTATAGATTCCATATAATATGTCTGAATCTATCTGGAATTCACCACCAGTAATTTGAAAACCTCTGCCTAATTTATTCTGAACTTGCTGATTAGGGTGTTGTTATCTTCACTTTTTAAATTTTGTAATGGATGTATAATTAAGACGTAATTCAGTGCACAAATAGTAAAAGTTCAAGTCAATAAATTTTACAGTTATGTAGGCTTCTGTAACCAACATCCAAAACAAGACAAAGGGCATTTCCATCAGCAGACAATTTCTTTACATCTCTGACGCCACCTCCCACCCTGCCTCCTACCCAGTCGTAACCACTTATCTGACTATTCACATTACACATTAGGATTGCCTGTTATAGAATTTCAAATAAATTGACAATACAGTATATACCCGCCTTTTTTTTCCCTGGCTCCTTTTACTTAGCACACTTTCTGAGATTTATCCATGTTGTCTCATGTATCAGTAATATATACCTCTTTTATTTTGTTTGAATGCCTATTTCTTTTTGAGAGAGAGAAGGAGAGAGACAGAGCCTGAGTGGCAGAGGGACAGAGAGAGAGGGAGACACGGAATCTGAAGCAGGCTCCACGCTATGAGCTCGAACTCATGAACTGTGACATCATGACCTGAGCCAAAGTCGGACGCTTAACTGACTAATCCCCTGATGTGTCCCTTTACCTTTTTTGTTTCTGATTAATGTTCAACGTATATTCACACCACAGTTTGTTAATTCATTTTCATTTGATAGACATGCAGGTTGTTGACAGTTCTGAGCTTCCGGGTACTCTGTGGAAATTCAAGTACAAGTCTGTTTATGGAATTACATTTTCATTTCTCTTGAGAAAATACATAAAATTGGAAGGGTTTGGTTTTAGATCTGCTTTGCTTTGTAAATGTTTATTTATAATAAACATTTTTCTGGAGGGGATATAATACTTTACACTTGGAGTATTAATATAAGAGTATTCCACTTACTCAAAATCTTGTCAGCATTTGAATATGTTTGCTGTTTTCATTTTAGCCATTTCAGTAGAAGATAAATGGTATCTCATTTTACTTTTAGTTTGTATTTCCTCAATGACTATTGATATTGAGCACTTTTTCATAAACTTAACCATTTGTATATCTTTTCTGATATGCCTGTTCAATTCTATAGCCACTTGTTAATTTGGTTGCTTGCCTTTGTCATTACTGAGTTGTTGAGTCCGACTTTGCCCCTGAAGATCTTTTCTGCAAGATCTGTCCATTTCTGATAGAGGATTGTTGAAATAACCAACTATGATAGTGAATTCATCTGTTTCTCTTTGCAATTCTATTTGATTTTGCCTCACACGGTTTAACGCTCTGTTGCTAGGCTCATATACATCAGGGATTATTATGTTTTCTTGGAGAACTGACTCCTTTATCACTATGCAATGCCCTTCCTTATCCCTGATAATTTTCCGTGCCTTGAAGCCTGTTTTGTCTGAAATCAATATAGCTATTTCTGCTTTCTTTTGATTATGTTAGCATGGTATATTTTTCTCCATCCCTTTACTTACAATTTATATGTTTCTTTATATTTAAAGTGGGTTTCTCACAGAGAATATGTAGTTGGGTTTTGTTTTTTTGATCCACTCTGAAAATATGTCTTTTAATTGGTGAAGACCATTGGTGTTCAAAGTGATTATTGTTGTAGTTGAATATCTACCATATTTTGTTAGTATTATCTATTTGTTGTCCTTCTTTGTAACTAGTTTTGTCTTCCACTCTTTTCTGCCTCTTGTGGTTTTAATTGAGCATTTTATATTATTCCACTTTCTCCCCTTTCTTAACATATCAGATATATTTGTTTGTTTGTTTTAGTGGTTGCCTTAGAGTTTACAACATATATTTACAGCTAATCAAAGTTTTCTTTCACAAAACACTTCCTGGGTAGTGTGAGTGCCCTACAGGTTTGGTTATTTGTTTTGTTTTGTTTTGTTTTGGCATTCATCCTGGTTGGTCTTCTCTGACCTTTCTGGATCTGTGGTCTAACGTTAATTAATTAATTAATTCTCAGTCATTGTTGTATCAAATATTTTCTTCTGCTCTTTGCTTCTCCCTCTGGTATTTCCATTGTGCATATGTTATACCTTTTTCAGTTTTCTCAAAGTCCTCGGATATTATGTTTCTGTTTTCAGTCTTTGTATTCTCTGCTTTTCAATTTTGGGGAATTCTATGGATATATCCTCGATCTCAGAGATTCTTTAGTTAGTTGTGTCAGTCTACTAGTAAACCCATCAACACCATTCTTCATTTCTGTTATAGTGTTTTTGATCTCTAGCATTTCTTTTGGCTCTTCCTTAGCATTTCCATCTGTCTGCTTATATGGCCCATCTGACCTTGCATACTGTCTACTTTATCCATTAGAGCTCCTAGCATATTAATCATGTTGTTTTAAGTCCCTGGTCAGATATTTCCTACATTCATGCCATGTCTGCTTCTGATGCTTGCTCTGTCTCTTCAAATTGTGTTTTTTTGGTTTTGGTATGCTTTATGTTGTTTTTTGATAGTTGCACATGAGACATTGAGTAAAAGTAATTGCTGTAAATATGCCTTTAGTCATGTGGTGGTAAGGGTGAGAGTGGAGAATATTCTGTTGTCCTGAAATTAGATCTCAGCCTTTAAGTGAGCCTGTGCCTCTGGACTATGAACTTCACAAGTATTTCTCAGGATTCCTGCCCTCCCATAGGTGGAACAAAATAACTAGATGGCTGGGATTGGGTGTTTTCCTTCACCCGTGTCAGATAGACTCTGATAATATTCCAGCAGGTTAGGTTCCGGTTAGCTAGCTTCTTCTGAAGGCAGGCCCAATTAAAAATTATCATTAAATTGTAACAGTTATTTTTATATTCTGAGTAAAATTACTTTTCTGAAATATGTACTGCAAACATTTTCTCTAACATTTGAGGTCACTATCCATTTTCAAATCAGTGTCTTTTGGTGAGTATACGTTTTCAATTTTCATAAAGTAACATTAAAAATTTCAGATTATTTAACTGCTTTAGAGTCATGAAGGTATTCTCTTATATTTTCTACTAGAAGTTTTATTTTTTAATTTTTTTAAAGTTTATTTATTTTGAGAGAGAGAGAGAGAAAGAGCAAGAGAGTGCCTTGTAAGGGAAGGGCAGAGAGAGAGGGAGACAGAATCCCAAGCAGGCCCTGCCCTATCAGCACGGAGCCCAATGTGAGAATTGAACTCATGAACCATGAGATCACGCTGAACCCAAGTTGGATGCTTAACCAAATGAGCCGCCCTGACATCCATCTTCCAGAAGTTTTATTGATCTAACTTTGGAACTTACATCTATAATTTACTTTGATTTGAACATTTGTGTATGGAGCGAGGTAGGTTAATGTAGTGAGGTTTATTATTCTCATTTAATGAGAATAATATTTAAATGAATAAAATTCATTTATAAATGAATTTTTTTTTTTCAGTCAGAACTTCGTATTTGTATTAATATAGTGAAAATCTGTGGCCAGTGAGGTCTATAGAGTGATAAAGAATGACAGGTATCTCTAAGTCATATCTAAAATTTACAAGTTGTCTTTCATGGAAAACATCTAGAAAAAGTAGTAACCAAGGGTGAAAATCACTGTTCTCAGGAATTCTGGCAGGTATGTTCCCTTGTTAAAAAGACATAAAGAAAGATTAGTCACTAAGACCCACACATTAGAAAACTCAAGAGCCAAATTATACAATTGCTTTTAATGAAGTTTTTGAAACAACAATTAGTCATTTTGGGTATTTCTCTGTTTTCTTCCATTCTATTGGCTTCTGCTACATCCAAATAAAACAACCAAGGAAGTTTTGTTTTATTAGTGTCACAAGGTTTCTTTGACTAATGTCTTAGTGACTTTGGAAGCAGCATTTTAGAGGGAAAGTAAATTTTGTAGAAAGTAAATTTTGAGTGGTAGGGCAACTGGGGACAGGCTTTATGGAGGGCCATCAGGAGCAGAAGTGAAACAAGGTCTCACAGAATTGCGACAAGCATCCAAATCAAGTCATACAAAGTAGATATGTATTAAAACATCAGAATAAACTGAAAAAACTAGTGATGGCTATTGTTTTATTTTACTTCTATTTATTTGTTTGTTTACTTGTTTATTTATGTTATTATTCTACCACAACTTGGGAGTTTCATACTGGTCATTACCTGAATTGTCACTAATAAGAAGACAGCTATTATTTTTACTTTAGAATAAAATTTTTTTTCTCCCCCCCCAAAAAAACCCCTCAGCTAGTGAGATAGTGAGCTTGATTTGTCCTTCCTTCCTAAGGGAGAATTTATGTATGCTTATTTTACATTTTCATGTCCATCTGGAATCAAAAGCGAATGATATTTCACTACTTGCAGTTATGTTCAACTTATAGATACTAGAAGAACAGAAATATTCATAGTCTTTTTTTTTTTTTGAGAGAGAGAGTGTGTGAGCAGAGAGGAAGGAGAGAGAGAGAGAGAGAGCAAGAGAGAAAACCTTAAGCAGGCTCCACACCTAACAAATATCATGATGCAGGGTTTGATCCCATTTCCCCAGGATCATGACCTGAGTTGCAACCAAAAGTCAGATGCTCAATTAACTGAACCACCCAGGCACCCCAAAATATCCACTGTCTTATTTTGACCTATTGTCTCTTTAATAGTGTAAAGAAAATTTGTAGAGAATTCTGGCAAAATTGTCATGCCAAAGTGAATCTCTTTTTTAACAAAATACTTCATTCTATTCCTTACAAGACAATGTCTTTTTTCAGGGGTGAATTTTTCTAAGTGTAGGTAAAGTTACTATTTTCAGAATAGATCAATATGTAGATTCGTGAATCCGTCTCTTTTCAATAGCCTCCTGCAATAAACACTGTGTCTCTGTACATGTCCAAATCTTTTGCTTCTTCCATAAAGCCAAATGTGTTCTAAAGAGTGTTTACAAATCTATATTTAGGGATCAGACCAAGATCAAGAAGAAAAAAAACATTATTTAAAAACATTTTTATAATTAAATAACATATTTGTATCTGTAAGAATGGGTATCTTTTAATCAAATATCTAATCTTCTCTGCAATAAAATATACACCTAAATACAGATTTCTCACAAATATGAATTTATTTTGCTTTTTCCATTTGTTGCATGTATAAAAATACCTATTTTACTGAGAAGAAATATCATGAGAAATTAGATTTCAGCTTAATTTTACAATCGAGCTCTCTTTATTCAAGATAATTACTTATTTTGTTTGCTTCAGGATATTATAGATAACTCAAGATGATAGTTCTTGACTATATTAGTAATACCCACTTAATATCAGCACCTGTGAAGAAGTTAAGATAGTTTCAGAAGAGTTTATAAAGTCCTTCCTTTTTCAGAACTGTTAATTTGTATTTTTGAATATTCTTTTTAGGATTGCTAATTGCCAGGATTGAAAGACATTGCCAACTGTTTTTAGAAGGAACTTAAAAATCAGCCTTATTTCCTTAGGGAGTTGTTAGTTTTTGAAATATTAATTGTTGGTGATCCCTGTATTTCTAAATGTTATAAGATGCCTAGAGGAGACACAGTGTCTGTTCTCACCAGAGATATTTCCAAGAAGTTAAATGATAAAACATAATGCATAGACTTAAAAACTTTAGCAAGTACACAGGTGGTTCTTTAACATGGTTCATTGTTGTGAGGTTACGGTAAGTTGAGTATATAATGAATTAAATATAAATAAGTAAAAACAGTGACATACTTTTGCAAAATACAATTAATGGCCTTACATTTGAAAGAACTATGTAGTTCACAACTGTAAAAAAGTAGGCAATAACCAAGTAATACTACAAACTGATGTTGAAATCCACTTCAGTGTTATGAAATTTTTTCACTGTGCTAATAGTAATTCTTCTATTATTTCTCAATAATTCCTTTCTAGTTAGTTTTTGTTTGGAGAAGACAAGTTTAACTTTACAATGCAGGCTAGGATTCTTGGTCTCCCAATTCCTTCTGGTGAATTTGGTTCAATCTCAAGGGCCAATTGTAAATTTTATCTTTGCATGATATATTCCTTAAGTTTCCCAGCTCTTATGAACCTCTATTTTTTCCAGATGCTACAGTATTTACAATTAAATATCTCCCTTTAGCATAAATTTTATGTCATTCATCGTTAGATGAAAAAATGTAATACTTTACAACTCAGTTTGCACTCTGCTTGAAGACAAATATTCCCACCATAGATTTTGGTAGTCTCTATATTTCCCAGTTCAATGTTGCAACACCCCTAGTTTGACGAGCAGCAACCTTACTGCTATGGTAAGTTAGGCAAAATTTTCAATGTTAGCAGTTACAAGTATTATTCATTATGTAAGTGAGAATTTGTATCCTTATGACTTCTGTATTCTGAAAAAGTATCAAATAAATCTTATCCCTTTTTTAAATAGCAAGCTTTTAATCTATAAAAATAGCTATGGAGTCCTTTCTAGGCTATTTTCTAAGAAATACATCTTTGTCTCTTTAGATTCTCTCTTCTGATTTTTAGACCAGCATCCTACTCCAGATATATTTTGCTTTTTTCAATTCTCTTATAAGATATGTCTGGGAGGATTGAACACATATTCTAAATGTGGTTGTCGAGAACTGTGAAGGGTGAAGTTTCATCCTCATTACAACCTAACAAGTTAGCCTGCCATAGTTTCATGGAAACTGACAGATGACATGAGATCCCTACATCAAAGACAATGGACTTTATTACTCACTGCATAGCAGACAGAATGAACTTTATGTTTTCATCAACCCACCTAGCTCTCAAAGTCAAACGAGGTTGACAGGGAGCAGCAAAGGCGGATGCCAAGCAAGCAGTTGGTTTTTGTGATCTAAGGAGCACCAAACCTAGTAAGGCCCAATTTTTATAGTGACGTGCTTGAAATGTTATTTTGTGGGAGATGTTATCCTTGTTATGCTGAACAGAGAAGACGCTTGTTCTGTGCTCCAGAGAAAAACAATGTTTCTATCTAACAAGGTTATGCAAACTATGTTTGCTATGTTTTCTGTGCAAACATCCTTGAAAAGATAGTCCAGAACAAAAGTTGTTAGTTACTCCATTATCAAGATATGTACACATGTGTGCTGCTTTTCAACAGTGACACATTAATTTAGAGCGCAAGGAAATTGTGGATATCTTCTAAAATACAAATCAAGTGAAGGTAATTCACAGACAAAAGATATTCTCACACGTACCTGTACAACATAGTAATCAAATCTTATTCTTTGTTAAGAGCTCTTGCTCTTCCATACACAGGGCAATGTTACTGTATACAAATACAACAGTATTTTTACTAAGCTTCGGTTGTCAAAATGGAAATTCAATAGTGAAATTATACACAGACTCAATAGAATGATTTCCTTTCAGATTGTGTAATTGTACAGCCATGTTACACAGACTAAGTTTTCCAAGAATTCCTTTCTTAGCTAGAGTAGAGTTGGATAGCAATTGTTTTCCAGCATATATCAAACCAGTCAAGAGATTGCCAAAAATCTAACCCCGTAGCAATGGCTAAAATGGTGTGTGCTATCTGACTAGGAAGACTCCCTAACAACTATAGTAGGACATTTGATTCATTATGTGAGAAAAATATTATTTTGCAAAATTTTTACAATGATTGCAGATGATGATGATGATGATTTTGTGTTATCATGACACCTTGAGAATGCTGGCAGGACAAAGAATATTTTACGACTTAATAACAATGAATTATATGTATAATCATTCCCCATTTAAGCTCTTAAATCAACACATAGGTTAATAGAAGTCTCCCAGAATGGAAAACACGTCCTCTAGAGTGTTAAACAGCCTGTTCAAAAACAGGGCTATTTCTAGTTTGGAATATTTAAAGCAATGTGTTAAGACTCAGAAACTTTCACAATATGCTTAGGACTTGATTGCTTTGTCAAATGTCTCCAATCTTGTGAAAATATTCCCTGATATTTAATTAACTGAAACCTTCTTCTCTTCAGATGTAACCTCAATTGTAATTAGAAATGCATGTGTCAACATTTCTAATTAGTGGTGGTAATTAATATTTATTGAGGGTGCCCAGGGCAGGTGGTGATGTTCTAGACCCTTGAGTAGCATGAGCAGAATTTCAGAGAAACAATATTATGGCTGTGTATACATAGCAAAGTACACTCATAGGGTTTGGAAATGAAAGGATGAGGAGTCAGTTTAGTGATTGTCATGTCACTCCAATATGTCATAATTGACAACGGAGAAGCGGGCCAGGGTAAAAATGATCTTAGCTGCCTAATTTCCACTCTTCCCCCCACCTTAAATCTGTACTTACTTTGCAGTTTATTATCTAAGGCTGGAACTAATTAAGATTTATAACAAACTCATTGAGGCAGCTGTTTGGAAAGGAAAGTTATAATTTTAGAAAAGCAACAAATACAAAAATATTATTTGCTTAAAAAACTCAACAATAGTTATGGAAATAGAAAATGCATAATTTAGTAAGCTGTAATGGCAAAGTATAGGTTCAATATGGTATGTTTATACTGAGTTTTAATTTTCTATGATCATTACCCAACATTTCACCCTGAAATGTTTATGACATGAAGTACTTTGAGGCTTCTTGAATGAAGAAATTCTCTGATGCTGTACAGTTTTTATTTTTATTAAAAATTTGAATGGAAAACAGAACAAAACAGAGCCAAGAATAATGATTAATATAAACCACAGGCTTGATATTCAAAATAAAATGAGATTATAATATAGCACTAAATCCAACAAGACAAATCAGATGGAATGAGGTTCAATGTTGTATTTAAATCCAAAGATCAAAATACAATATTGCATATCAAAACTAGTTTGTTTAGTTATTTAAGTACATATTTTAGAAGCTTATAAGTACTAAAAGCATAATAGAATTATTTTATATCATTTATAAACAGAAAGAATAGAAATATAAAGGGTGATTTTTAAATGGCACCAAAATCAGTAGAACGAAGAAAAAACAATAATCTTGATGATCTTAGCACAAAAAGATATGCAAAGTACATGGAAGACCATGGGTTATCCTTGTCCAATACAAAATGCTATTGCTTATTTAAAAAATAACAACACTGAAATAGGGGGAAAAAGTGAACAAAGTTACTTACATGTACTTCAAAAATGAAAAAGGCAAATGGGCAATAAGCATACATAAATGCACTTTCAGTCATATAAAATTGAAGAAATACAAAATGCAAATTAAAATAATGAGTTTTTAACCTATTAGATTAGTGAAGGTTAAAATGCTTGAAATATTGTTCCAGGTGTCCAAAATTTGACTTGCTTATATGTTATTGTTGGGTGCATAAAAACTGGCACCATCTTTCTGGATTGATATTGACTCTATGTGTCAATTTCAACTCTAAGGATCTGTCTGAAGAGATAATGAGCTAAAGATGCATTGACAAAGACTGTAGTAGTTAGTGTTTTTAGTAGCAAAAGTCTAAAATCAGTCAAAATGTTCGTTGATAGCAAATTTAATAATTATGAGATGTCCGTTCACTGAATAATATGCAACCATATTAAATGTTGAGAAAACAATGCATGGGTATGAAAATGCCACCAACTCTGTATTGTCTAAAAAGCCGGTTACAGAAGAATATGATCTAAGCAGTGTTTTTCAAAGTGTGTTAATGGAATATTAGCTCCACAAAAAGAGCTATGTGATCTGTATAGTCAAACTGTTTGGGAAATGATGCATATTTTATTCATTTTTATTTGAGATTTTTAAGGCACATGAGTGTATTGGAGGTTCTGAAAAATCTGTCCACAGAATAACTTTGTTTAGTCCAAATTGCTTGCTAAATTATTTGATTTTTTTTTTTTGCATAATTCCTTGGAACATCTCCAGTCAGTACTGTGTTTCATTTTAGGAATGTTGTTGTGCATGCATATGAATAAAAATTTGCTAAGAAAGATACCAAATTACAGTGACCATCCTGGAGAATGGGAGATTTAGAAATTTTAATATTTTATGTTATACATTTTGCACATTATATCATACTTGATTTTTTTTAAAATTTGAGTAGTCAGAAAAAAAAAGTTTTATGGAGAATTAGAGAGAAAAAGCGAGCACAAGAGCAGATTTCTAGTTTAAATAATACCGTTAACAAAGCCTTTTAGACTTCTCACCTAAATGGCTAATAGATTTTTGAAAAAAATTACCAATTCACAGAACAGGTGAAACTATACCTTACATACAAATTTTAAGCAGAACCTTTGGGGAATTTATCTTAACTATCAAGTCAGTGGCCCTGAATTGAAAAATGTATCTTTCACTTTCTAAACTGTCAGTTTCCAGGGGTACCTGGGTGGCTCAGTTGGTTAAGCGTCCTACTTCAGCTCAGGTCATAACCTCACAGCTCCTGAGTTCAAGCCCTGCATTGGGCTCCAGAGCCTGCTTCAGATTCTGTGTCTCTGTCTCCCTCTCCTTGCCCGTTCCCCACTCACACTCTGTCCCTCTCTCCTTCAAAATAACCATTAGAGGTGCCTGGGTGGCTCAGTTGGTTAAGCATCCGACTTCGGCTCAGGTCATGATCTCGAGGTTCGTGGGTTTGAGCCCCCATCCAGTTCTGTGCTGACAGCTAGCTCAGAGCCTGGAGCCCATTTCAGATTCTGTGTCTCACTCTCTCTCTGCCCCTCCCCACTCATGTTCTGTCTCTCTCTGTCTCAAAAATAAATAAAAACTATAAAAATAAACAAACATTAAAAAATAAAATAAAATGTCAATTTCCAAAAATGTACACATTTTGTTTCATTCCCCTCACACACTTCCTTTCCCTCAGTCCAAGAATCAACAGCAGACCAAACTCTGCCATTTTCCATAGCATGCTTTCTAATGGTTGGAGCAGTGATCTTAAACTGCACCCATCTCCCACATTTAAAAAATCCATTTGGGCACAGCAAATTCCTGAAAACAAAGGTGGGGAATGAATTTCTCCACAGGTGCATACATCTTGTCTAAGATGTCATTTCTATAAGTAAAATGTGGAGGTTCAAAGGGAGAACAGGACACTGTGTCAATTAAAGATTATCACGAGTGTTGTTAGGCCAGAGAATCCAAGAACCGGATAGTGGGAACAGTAGAAAAGAACAGCCCTGTTTGGCAGAGGCACAAGAGAAATTACCAACTGAGCTGATTGCTATAGCAATCTACCATGACTCATTTCTCCCGCTTGTATTTAACCTGTAGAGAGAGACTGAATAAGGTAAAAGACTAGCCATCCCCTTTTAACTAACCAAACATGGGGCCATGAATGGGAAGACAAACACTGTGTCTTTGAAAAGGGAGAAAAGAACTTTATCCTTATATTCTCCTATTTACTCTTTAGGATGGTGTAGGAACTGGAAGAAGATTTGACAAATATTTGGTGTCATGAAAGTCAACCATAAGGAGGGAATAGGATGTGCAAACATGTCAGAATGTCTGTCCCAACTACAGGAAGGTAAATTAAAGTGGATGAAAATGAAGCTGGTGTAAGATGATAGAGAATTTGCAGGAAGTTGAAATTGCAAGAATTGGGGACAATGCTGGGTGTGTGGTAAAGGATACACCTAATCCTGTATAAATTCACTCATTAAACGTATATGTCTTGACTCTAATACATGCAAGGCCCTGTTCAGTGCTGAGGACACTAGGGTTAACAAGATGAAATCTGTTCAAATCTATGTAATTGAGAATATTATTGACGATATTATAAAATGAAGATTAAAAGCACAGAGGTGAAAACTCAAAGGTATCTGATATATGTGTATATATATATAGGTGTATATATATACATATGTATATATACATATATATATATAGAGAGAGAGAGAGAGAAAATATCAAGTTTGTACTCTCTTATCACTGTTTCATAAAGTCTAACCAATGCAATAGGATATGGAATAGAAATAAGCATAACAGTTGAAAGGAATTTGTGAAATAGTATCATTTATAAATACATAAAGTATTTTATCCTTAGGAAAAGGTGAATCGACTTAAAAACAACAATTAATAGGGACACTAATTAGAGTGGCTAGTTAATATATATACACTATCTTAGTTATCTTACAAACCAGCAAAAATTTGTAATAAATTTTTTGGTTAAAAAAAACTACGTTCACAATGATAATATCAATTCTTATAATTTCAGTCCTTTGATTCATTAATATTCATCAGAAATATCAACCAAGAGTTAAATGTTTGAATTAATTAATGCACAAGAAACATTGGTGAACCACAAATTCCACTTTTTTAAAGGTTTCTTTATATTGAGGGTGCCTGGTGGCTTGCTTAACTAACTGCCTGACTCTTGCTCAGGTCATGATTTTGCGGTCCATGAGTTGAAGCCCTGTGTTGGGCTCTGTGCAGACAGCTCAGAGCCTAGAGCCTATTTCAGATTCTGTTTCTCCCTCTCTCTCTGCCCTTCCCCTGCTTACACCCTATCTGTCTCTCAAAAATAAGTAAACATTAAAATAATTTTAAAAATTAAATAAATGTTTACATTTGAGAGAGAGAGCATGAACAGTAGAGGAGAGGCGGTGGGGGGGGAGAGAGAGAGAGAGAGAGAGAGAGAGAATCCTAAGCAGGCTCTGCACAGAGAGTAGAGAACCTGAGGTTGAGCTCAAATTCACGAACTGTGAGATCAGGACCTGAGCTGAAATCAAGAGCTGGACTTTCAACTGACTGAGCCAGCCAGATGCTCCCACTAATATCCATTTCTGAAAGACATATAACAACACATTATCACAACATTAATGAAAAATCCAGAAATATATTTTTATTCTGTCATATGAATTTTATACAAATATATAAAACTTATGATTATAGGGGCTCCTGGGTGGCTTAGTCGGTTAAGCGACCGACTTTCGCTTAGGTCATGATCTCGCGGTTCGTGGGTTCGAGCCCCGCATCGGGCTCTGTGCTGACTGCCCGCTCAGAGCCTGGAGCCTGTTTCAGTCTGTGACTCCTTCTCTCTCTGACCCTCCCCTGCTCACGCTGTCTCTCTCTCTCTCCTAGAAATAAATAAAACATTTAAAAAAAACTTATGATTATAAAAATATAAACTTTATTGTCTTGGGTTATGAGATTATAAGCCATTTTTAGATGTTCCTCAGTATTAATCATATTCTACTTTGGAATAAAATGTGTTATTTTAAAAGATAAGGGGTGTCTGGGTGGCTTAGTTGGTTAAGTGTCCAACTTCAGCTGAGGTCATGATCTCACAGTTGGTGGGTTCAAGCCCCGCATCAGGCTCTGTGTTCACAGCTAACTCAGAGCCTGGAACCTGTTTCAGGTTCTGTATCTCCCTCTCTCTCTGACCCTCCCCTGCTCATACTGTCTCTCTACCAGTAATAAAAATAAAACATTAAAAAAATTTTTAAAAAGATAAGGTATAGAACTCTAAAGATGGGAGAAATGGAGTTTGGGGGGAGGTTGCTCACAGTAGTCAACAATCAGCCAGTAGCCAACAGTCAGTTGTGGGTTTTTTAAAACTGACATCATGTTACAACATATTAATAGGGAAATAATTATAATCATAAAAAGTCATAACTGCTCTAACTTTGCTCTGGTTTTCATGTTGTGCAGTACAACAGTCTGCATATCAAAGGATAAGAGTCATTTTGACAGGTGAATGAATGTTCACTGAAGGCATAGATGGATGATAAGCATATGGAAACGCTGTTCTTGAAGGAATAACTAAATAGACTGTGTACAAATACTTTACTAGAGAGAGAGAGAGCGAGAGAGAGAAGTTTCAGTATATATCAAAGTACTAGTTGGTAAAATTTAGAATATTAAAAAATCAGGAAAAAGGAATTAATTTAGTCTATATTTTCTTTTGGGGTATTAACCTTTATTTTGCCTTGACTTGTTACATTTTCCTCCAGACCCAGCTAAAACAAGGATTCAGAGAAGAACAGCAGAATTTAAAACCAAGTTTTGGAGCCACAAAACTAGAACTACAGAGATAACAATAATCTACATTCTACCACAATTTGTAAGACATAAGAAAAACTGGAGTAGAAAACTATCCTGTTCTTGATCTATAACATAATGATGTGTCTGTATGTAATTATTTTATTATATGCTAAATAATTCCAGACTTAGGCATAAATCCCTTCAAGTTTAATTCAGCTGTTTGGGTATCCTTAAACAAATCAAAATCTCCTATCTAAATGTCATACTAAGAAGCAATATCAAATCTAGGTTATTTGTGTTAGGATAAGATGGTATTATGTGGTTTTAGCTTAATAGCATATACACCCATATGTATACATTCAACTCCCTATCCCTATTTCCACTTCTTTCTTATGTATCTTAATATCTGTTCTTCTTCGTATATGGCATTAGAGGTAGATTGAAATCTTTTCTTTTAAGAACTATGCAATAAAAGCTAATCCACCTAAGGTGTTCTACAGTCTGTAGCCGTGAGAGGATTAAATTTGTTAAAAATTTTAGGCCTTTTATATGTAAAATCTACAACTTGTTTAGTGAACCACTCAATACAAAATGACCTTCTGAACCTATAAAGAATGCATAAATTAGAAACATATAAATTCCTTCTCAATATAAAACAAACTATAGTCTGGAACAAAAAGACAATAAACTTACCAATTACTTAAAATCCATATTTGCAAATTGCATTATTTATGAAAGGTAGCATTATATGTGATTTCTCTTTATTAATCCTACATTTTAGGAAAATTTTTATAAACTCTATTATAGCTAGAATGATGTTCTCAAAGTTAAAATTATTAATATTTGTGATTAATATAAAAAGAAACATTCCTTATTAAGAAAACCAAAGAACAACCAATTTTAGCTATATTTGTCCTTGAGGATTTACAGAAATAGTCTTAGATAATTCACCCCATGGGGTCTGTGACGATAACGTGATAGAACATATTCATTAAATTCTGGTTTACCGTAAGTATTTCAACTGATTTGCCTTTCATAATTTTTCATACATATTCTATATTAAACTAAATTCTAATAAGAATTGGAATTTGAATTTAATACATATTTCAAGTGAGAGTAGTAAACAGAGGTTGGGAGCAGAAATAGGCATGAAGTGGATGCATATGAGGTGTGAATGCCCAAATGGCTACGGCTCAGCCAAGAGTTCAACATCAAAATATCTTCTAGGAGCGCACAGACAGGCTCAGTCGGTTAAGCATCTGGCTTCAGTGTCTGTGCTGACAGCTCAGAGCCTAGAGTCTGCTTTGGATTCTGTCTTTCCCTCTTCCACTCATTCTCTCTCTCTCAAAAATAAATAAACATTAAAAATTTTTTTAATTAAAAATGTCTTGTAATTTGGATATTGTTGAACCTCTACCATTCTCTTTCTTCCTTTCTTTCTTTCTTTTCTTTTTTTTTTTTTTTTTTTTTTTTTTTTT